>NW_006770909.1:3937677-4086428 GCF_000442215.2 Lipotes vexillifer
CCCCCCCCCGGCCTGTGTTCTGACCAACTCCCAAGACTCGGGTTGGGAGCGAGCGGAGCAAGAAAGAATCAAAAGTCAGCCTTCCTTTGGTCTCTGTTTGTGGCAGATGTACAGCTGGCTTGGTTCTGAGCAGGTTGGTGTGTGAGGGGAAGCCAGAGCCGCTTCGTCTCTTTGGCGAGGTTTGGGTGTGTGTCTTGGGTGGGTGGGTAGGAAGAGGTAGGTAGCAGGGTTAGGCGGGAGGATTGAGCAGAGCTCCCTAAATCTCTTCTTAGCTGCCCCTCCAGCCCCCAGCGTCCAGCCCCCGCCGCGCCTCCTCCTGGCGGCGCGGGAGAGAGGAGGGGGGGAGGAGGACGCGGGGGTGGGGGGCGCCCAACAGCTAGTCGAGCCGCGGTGGCGGCGGGGCTGTCTCTTTAAGCGCTCCGGAGGGGCCGGGCCCGGAGGGCGGCGAGCGCGTTTCCATGGCACCGAGGCTGAGGAAGCTGCGCGGGGCTGCTGGGCTCGCAGGTTGCCAGTCGCTCCCGGCGGAGCAGGGGCGCGCATCTTGGCGGCCCCGGGCGCCTCGGAGACTCGCCGAGGCGCTCCGCCTGCGCTCTCCGCGTCGCGGGTGATGCCTAGTGGGGCCGAGCTGCTTTCGCGCCCTCCGCAGGGAGACGCATCTCGTTGGACCCGCGAGCCCTGCACACCAACTTCTGCCCGCCCAGCGAGCTCAACTTCTGCGCGGGGCTCGGACTTGCGGAGCCGGAGTGGCGCGCGGCGCGCAGCCGGCGTGGCGGCTGGAGCAGCTCCGCCCGGCGGAGATGACCTGGCGACTGTGGCTCTGGTGTGGCTCTGGTGTGCTTGGGTGGCCGCCGGCTGGCCGCCAGGCAGAGCCCTTCAGCTCCGTCCGGGCATGTAAGTGGCGCCCGCGCGCTCCGGGACGCGGTGGGGAGAGCCGGCCCCGTATGCCTCCGCCCACCCCAGACCTGCCGCAGTCCTGGCGGCAGCAGCCGTTCCCTCCCGGAAGGGATGGAGGGCAGGAGGGGCAGGCGGGGACCGGGCGGGGGCGGCGAGCAGTCCTAGGCGGAGCGCGGCGGGAACGCTGTTCTCAGCGGGTCCTCGGGTCAGGGACGAAGACCCGCGGGGGCTGGGTGCTTTCCACCTGACATACTTTCTCAGCGCCTGACAGAATTTTCCCCAAAATTGTGTGTGTGTGTTAATTTCCAGTTTGGAAGAGTAATTGGCTAATGATAAGTTCACTTTCTGAAAGGGTTTTGAATGAAATCGTTACTTGACATGCCCTTTCTAGAGACCAAAGAGTTTATGTATATATATATATATATATATATATATATATATATATATATATATATATATATAGTCTTTTTTTTTTGAGAAGTGTCTCCGAGTCCGAAGGAGTGGATTATTCCACAGGTTTGACGAGAGGCGAGCCCCGGCTTATTCGCCGAAGTGAGGAGCTGGGGAAGAGAGAATGTCAAGGGCTGAATGCGCAGCCACTTAGATGCTAGCCCGGTTAGGAGAGAACTAAAGAGTAGGAAGATGACTGAAACGCATCCTCTGAGGGTGGGGCATGGTTTCATTTCCAGATTAGAAGCGAAGAAGGGAGGAGATACTCGTTCTTGGTCACTGTGTCAACTGTAGCGAGAAGCTCAGGGGAAGTGTGAATCTTTACCAATTGCCCGGTCGCCTTGACCGGCGGAAGAAGTTTGCATTAAATTCTGTAGCATCAGGGGATCATCATCGAACTGTCTGAGAGAGAAGCCAAATTTAACTGATTTTCCTTTCTGCTCCCTGAGCGGTTATGAATAGACGCCAGGGTATTTTGAACCTTTAAACGTCTTTGGTACTTCTTTGCTTCATCTTTGATTTTCTGAAATGTGAATGCTTTATAGTAGAAAAACGGTTTAGGGGAGTACACAAAGCCATCCATACCTTTCTGGGTCTTGACTTTTTCCTGTCAAAAAAATACTATTCTTGGGTTCACTTTACATTTCCATATTTCATTCTTCTCATGTGAGATTCGATTTGCTACCTGGTTACTGCAAATGTCACTAACCATAAATCTTGAGACATGGCCACAGTGCGGTGGCATCGCAGAACGACTTGCCTACATAGTTTGTAAATGCGTTTTTCAGCAGAAATTTCTGGGAAGGTGATTTATTTTACATTGATAAGATGTGTCTTGTTTATCTGAATAGGCGTTTCCTCTCCAGTTTATCTCAGGAAACACATCTTACTTTGGGTAGCTTGTACATGCATAAGCCTCCACTTTTTAGCAACTGCTTTTTTAGCATGCTTGCTGGCTAGCCATGCTCTTACTTTTACAAGTGCTGTTATTGAAGTGGACCCTCTCTGGCCTGTTAGGACCCTGGCTGGCCAATGCACATGAAACAGAAAAATCCCTTTGGGAGAGGGACACTGAAAAACAACAGAAATACCACCTCACTTTTCATATCGCTTAGATATTTTACCTCATGTTTCAGTATTGATACTTTTGTTGAAAAGGCTGGAAGGATGACATTGCATTTTTTTAAAGGACACTGCTGCTTCAGCTCATTCATTTATCAGGTGAGATGAGATTGGATATTAAAACCAATATAAATTCTTGGGTGTTTAACAGAGATGCTCTTTCTTGGAGTTATTGAGATCACTCTGATGACTCTTAGTACTTTCTGAAATCTGGATGGGAAACCCTGGTATTAGAGTTAATGGTTTCTTCAGCAGGGACCATGTTGGGATTTAGTGCTAGGGTTCTGCAGATGCCTCAGCAGGAACCATGTTGGGATTTAGTGCTAGGTTTCTGCAGATGCCTTTGCAATCGTTGTAGGCATGTGCAGCAAAACCATGTATAGCACTTGGCTTCCACACACCTGTCCATCTATTAAAGAGAATTCTTTCTGAGATTTTTATTGACCTCTGAGGTCCATTATCAGTGAGAGCAGGCTTCTAATGAGATGAGGACCACTAATGAGAACACATCATCCTACTGACTGGCACTTATAAGTCATTAACACAGGTAAAAATTTTGTGTAGCTGATCTTGTACTTGAGCAGATTTTGGAGCTGGGGTGACAACTGAAAAGAGGAAATGACTGTGCAGCTAAATAACAGTCAGCCTAAACGTAATGCATTGTATTTATGGTACATTACTCCACAGGTAAGCTCATTTTCAAAGGAAATTTTACTAATGAAGCAAAAGATGTAATGTATGACATATAGGTCCTCCAACTCTAATGATAATTGATCTGATAACCTTGTCTTATCAGTTTTAAGAAACCCTGTATAACTAAGGTTAGGCAGATTCATAAAGTCAGTATTTCACAAAGAGTGCCTACGTACCTCCTATGTAATTCCACGTTGGAAATCACAGGTAATGAATACTTAATCTTTTTGAATTCTTAGTTAGATGCCAGGCAAATTTCTAACTATTTTACATGTATTATTTCATATTATACTGGAAATAGCCCTACAAGGTAGGCATCATTATCATCTCCGTTTATAATGAAGAAAGAGACACAGTCAGGTTACGTTCACACTCCAAGAATTCATGAGATTTGGATCCAGGTAGTTCGAATTCCAGTGCTGGAGTTCTTAACAAATATCATCCCTTTCAGAACACCCAGGCCCAGCCAGTGTTTCTAAGAAGTTCTTTGTAATCAGTGCCGGGGGTTGCCAGTGGGAGGGTGGCTAGTACCTTCTACCTAGTGCGTATTGAGGAACCTGTGGGGCTTTTTTGACTGTTGTGAAAGGTATAGGGTTCTGTTGGCGTTTGGTGCTGGGTGTGGAGGCGGGTTGGGGCACTGATTGTCCTGCAGTGGGTAAGATCGTTCCACACAAGAAAGATCTGCTTTTTCTCCTTACTGAGACTCTTCATAAGAAATTTCCTGCTCTCTCATGGCTGTAGACACTTAAAACACTTAAAGCAATGGGCTCGGCTTAAACTGGGAATTGTGGAATAGGGAAAGCTATCCATGGCAAGTATATTATGAATTGGAGAGTTGTAACCGGTGATGGCATTTAAAGAAAAATTAAGTTTTGGCTGCGTTGGGTCTTTGTTGCTGCGCGCGGGCTTTCTCCAGTTGCAACCAGCGGGGGCTACTCTTTGCTGCGGTTCGCGGGCTTCTCATTGCGGTGGCTTCTCTTGTTGCGGAGTACCGGCTCTAGGCACGTGGACTCCAGTAGTTGTGGCATGCGGGCTCAGTAGTTGCGGCGCATGGGCTTAGTTGCTCCAAGGCATGTGGGATTTTCCAGGACCAGGGATTGAACCTGTGTCCCCTGCATTGGCAGGCGGATTCTTAACCACTGCGCCACCAGGGAAGTCCCAGTGATGGCATTTTGATAAAGGGGTATTGAAGAGTTTACTTATGTTAATGGTACTCTGCAAATGTTTTTAAACATTTTAAATGTTTAAATTTTAAATAGATGGAAATAAA
Organism: Lipotes vexillifer; assembly: GCF_000442215.2. Taxonomy (NCBI): domain Eukaryota; kingdom Metazoa; phylum Chordata; class Mammalia; order Artiodactyla; family Lipotidae; genus Lipotes; species Lipotes vexillifer. The sequence goes on from NW_006770909.1 coordinate 3,942,107, forward strand.
CTCTACTCCACATCTTTGAGACATCAAAGGAAAATGGCTGTAATACACTCTGTTAAAATTTATCCTTTGTAATGCTCTCTCGTAAACACTTGCATAATTATTGTATACAACATGATGGATGTAGTAAACATGAGAGTGTTGCAGATAGATACCACACAGCCAGAAGTCTATAAAGGCAGATCCAGTAGCTGAAGCTCCTGGGACTTGAGATACTTGGCATTCTCTGACACTTGGGGGAAATTTTAAAAAGGTATGGTCACTTTGTGACTCAGCAGTCTCCTAAACTGTTTAAGACAGCGTACATCCATTCCCTAATGTAGGTATCTGATACAGATACCTACAGATACAAATCCAAAATGTGCCTGATATGATACAGTTTATCCACTCAACCCTCACATCCAACACATGCCTGTAGAACTGTTTAACCTCAGCCTTCTGTAGCTGATATAGAAACTTGTGGTCAGAGTGGCAGAGATTTAGATTTTCAAATAATGAATAAATTTAGAAGTAGAGAAAGGTAAAAAGGTATAATAATTCAGAATCACACCATGTTGGAATTTGTTTTATTTTGTTTTGGTTTTGTTTTTTTACTTCTGAGAAAGCCTGAAATTGGGCCAGTTAGAGACGTCTGGGGCTAATAGCGGTCCACTTTTAAATTTACAAATAATTTAAGAATGGTCTGTGGTCTGTCATTTACTCAGTGTAAATTAGTTCAAAAATATTTTCCTTTTTCATGAAGTCAGCCACGCTGAGTATAAAGTGAAGTAGAGAAGGCTGGCTGTTCTCTCCACGGGCAAAAGGCATTATTTCCAGTAGTTTGTATTTATTGATATCTTTAATCCTAACAACAATCCTCTGAGGTAGATAATACTATCATCTCTATTTTTCAGACGAGGACACTGAGGCAGAGAGAGAGGTTAAGTAACTTGTCTGAAGTTTCATAGCTGAGAAGTGGCGGGATGGGCTTTGGACCCATTCTAACCCCAGAGACTTGTTCCTAATCACTGTTACCTGTGATGGCCCCTCTGCCCTTGACCTCTCCTTTTTAGGCTTCCTAGGGTTTCAAATTACCAGCCTCCCAGACCCTCCTGCTCATATTTAGCAGTAGTTTACTCTTAATCCTATTGCTTCAAGTGGACCCGAGCCTCACCTCGGCCATGTAGTTTTAGCAGTCAACTTCAACCCGTACTTTATCGATGAGATTGACATTATATTATTTCATATATAATATTTTGTCAGGCTCCCTGTTCTCAGCTTCAGTGTTGTTTTCTGTATCTTTACTTCTTTCTTAGGTGTCTCATGGGAATAACTTTCTACTTTTTTCAAGGTAATCCCTTCCCTATATGTTCCACATCCCACCTTTAAAATTTTTCTGTATTAGTCATCTCTTTTCTTTCTTTTATTGCCAACTCTTTCCTTTCTACTATTTTTTCCTCTTCTCCCCAGTGTGTCCAAGTCACCTTATCTACATCTCTTTCTGTTCCATGTTTATATGTTTGTGTCTATATGTGGATCTGTCTTGACCTTGCTTCTCTCCTTCATCTTCAGTTTCTCAAGAACAGCTCTTTGATGCTTATCAGTGATCTTATCATTGATCATTTAAACCACTGCAGTCTGGCCTCCTCTGCTGAAATTCCTTCTCAGAGGCTGCCTTTTTTTCCAGAGCTCACCCTACTCTCATTTTCTCCTAGTATGTGATATTACTGCCTATTCCTATTTCCCACTTCTCCACTGCTGCACTTGTTCCTTTCCTTTGTACACTCCATATCATCTGTAGTTCTCGTGCACCGGCCCCTGCTTTCTCTCACCTTCTATCCTCATTCCTCTTCCCGTTCTATATACTTTACCTGGTTTATCGCTTCCTTTCCACTGGCTTCTATCATATGTTCTATTCTGGTGAAACCCAGATTTGTACATCTAGCCCCATTCTCTTCAGAGCTACAGACTTGCATTTTCAATGATAGATTTATCATCACCATGGGGTTCAGACTCAAAATGTCCTTAGATAATCTCTAGTTTTCAACGTTCTGTCCTTCTGAGGTACTTCCCTCATCTTCCCCTCCCTTCGTATTTGAAATCCTTTATCTGTCACTTATCTCCCACTTTACCTTGTAGTTATATTATGAGCTTTAGGTGGGATGATTATGAAAAGGCCTTTGTATATGACAATTGGATAACTAGAACTTAATTTTTATATTCCTACCGGGTACCAAAATTCTAGAAACACCAGCAATGAAATATCTCTTGAATTAGTTCTCTTCCCCATTGCCAGCACTAAAGCCCAGCCAAGCTATTTTTACTCCTAGACTGCTATAGTCATCTCTTGGTTAGTCTTCTGTTTCATATCCTCTGGATCCTCTTTATTTTTATTATATATATGGTTTAACTTTCATCAAAGTTGGTTTCTAAAGCAAAGACTTAACTAGCATCATTTCCTTTCTTAAAAACTTTGATTGTCCATGGAGTAAAGTTCGAGCATCAGAATATTATTCTTAAATAGCATTTATTAAATGCCAGGAACAATTTAAGTACTTTCCATATTTTAACTCATTTAATCCTCACAACAACCCTATCAGAGGGTAATAGTGGTATCCACATTTTATAATGAGGAAATTGAGATCTAGAGAAGTTAAGGTTTTCTGGAGAAATTGCATATAAAGGTATAAAGCTCAGGAGAGTTTATATTGTTAATAATTTTAAAAGCTAGGCTATGAACCCAGACTGTTTGACTATAGATTCTTGCTCTTAACTATTATACTCTATTTAAGATTTTATCTTTCCGGTAGTATTCAATTTCATAAACATTTATCAAATAGTTAAAAAAAAATTCCCTTTAGTTCCCTTCTCCTTGCCAGGAACTCTGAAGTGTGTAAGATTTTACTCTACCTTCAAGGTAACAAGCTAGTCTGCCACAGTACATAGCTGCTGACGGAAGATATGAGGCTCCTGATCAGAGACAAAAGACTTTATTAATCAAGCCATAGCAGGTAGCGTGAGCTTCATGTTTGCATAGGCTTCCATCCCCCCCCACCCCCAATTCCATGGGGCAGTGAGGAGTGGCCCAAATGGATACTGTGTACATAGTGGATTTATGTCACAGCTGAGGAACCTGGGCCTTAAAAAATCTCCAACCTTATAAGGGGGCTGTTAGCAACCTTGCCCAACTTTTGCCCTTAGAGGGAGACATCGTCTTTATTATCCTGCTCAGGAAACAACTCTGCCCTCAACCCTGGCAGGACACACTCTCTAAATCTTCCAAAGCTGTTTGCTATATACAGACATCCTTCTAGAGCAAAAGCCATCAAAGCGTCTTCACAAGGTATGAAGAAATGTAAGAGACCTTGAAGAATTGTCTCCCAACACCCCTAACGTTTTCCTTCCCAATTTCAACAGCATGAGCTTTGCTAAAGCTTAAATCTAGTTTTGTTCTCTTTTGCTAAATCCAGCACTTGTTTTTACAATTCTTTTTCAATAGGTGGGAAACTCTGGAACTAGATGAACACAGAGGTTTAATGAGCTGACTCAAGGGGCTATGTTCAAATCCCAAGTATCTGTCTTTCCTCCACTGAAGCTGAAATCAAATCACAAACCTAGTTGCTTAATGTGTAGCTGATTTTTTTTTTTCTTGTTACTTCCATTTAACAAATAGTTGGTCAATGTCAACTGCTTTGCTGGGCTTTGGGGATACAGAGAGAATAAGGTGACCCTCTGTCCTTGAGCAACTCATAGACCTGGGGGGAGATCAATGAACAGACTAGAACCTGTCAAAAGAAAAACAAGTTGCAGAGATGGAACATATAACCTATTTGGAGGGAAGAAGGAATCCAGGGCCTCAGTGTAGGTTTTCAAGAGTGTATTTTTCTTAAGCTGATTCATTGAGTAAAGTTTAGATAGATGATAAAGGTGGTGCTGGTGGGTTCTAGTTGGTGAGAAGAGCATGTGCAGGACGAAGGAGGTCTCCTCTCCTTTAGGAAAAGCCATAAGTCATTTTCTTAATGGTATGTCTGGAGGGAAGAATATAAAAGGAGCCACAGTAGAAAATGGGTTTAGGGCAGCTGAGAGGGGATAGAGCTCAGGAAGGACCTTACATGTCAAATTGAGAGCTTTGGATTTAGCAGTGGACCAGGGAGGAGCCAGGAAGTGACTGACTGAAAGCAGGGGAGGGACCTAGTCAGGTTTGTGTTTATTGAATGAAGAATGGCCTGGAGAGGGGAGAGGCCAGAGGTAGGGAGCCTAATTAGGAGGTTCCTTCAGTAGTAGAGGGAGAAGTGGTGTGAGTCTTATTAACAAAGGCAATAGTGGTGGTGATTAAAAGAAGGGACAGATTCCAAAGAAGCGTTGGTGAATGTGTGGAAGAAAGGGAGTGAGAGAAAGAAGACTTGAGGTGACCTCTGGGTAACAGAGAAACTCAGAAACACAGGAAAGGCGAGAAGAGGGTGAGTTCAGCAGTGACGCTGTGGGCACTTTTGTGTCTGTGGGATCTCAGATGGAGACATTCTGGGGAAGCTCCACAGAAGGGCCTGAGGCTAGGAGAATGGTCTGGGCTAGAGCTATATTTGGGTGTTGAAGGGGCAGGAGACAAATATGTATAAAACGTGAGGAGAAAAGATTATCGAAGAAGGAACCTGGGGAATTGTAATATATGACAGGAGGACAGATGAAAAAGGGCCCAGGAAGGAGATTAAGAAACTGCCTGAGAAGGACAGAGGGAGTATAAATGCTGTGCAAGGCCTCAGGAGCGTCAAACAAAAGAGGAACATGGAAAGTGAGGCTGTCGCTACTGAAAAGTAATTGACTGAGAGTCACCCAAACACACTTGATGGAAGAACCTTGTTTTAGTTGAGAGCTTACCTGTGGCAGCCGTCACTTGCGGTTATGGTGACCAGAAGTGGAGACTCCTGGAGAGTGGTTGCGTGTGTCTGAGTTCGTGCTGGACTAGTGTCTGCCGTCATTCTCGGCCTCACTATTCCCACTGCCAGACATGACAGGACGAAGGACTTCCTGCTGTCCTATTCCAGCAGCATTCATTACAGATGGGGGACACTTTAAGATCAACTCACAATCGCCAAGGCATTTTCCTTGGTTCTGTGGAGATTGTCAAGATGGGCAAGATAAAGTCCCCATCCCCAAGCAACTTCTAAAGCTGTGTTCTTTGTTGTGGGATAGTTAAGTACCATAAAGGACTTAGACCAAACTCATGAGAGGAAATCATGGAAAGAAAGCTTCATGGAAGCGGTGGCATTTGAAGGCGAGGTAGGAATCAAAGCAGAAGAGCATCCATTACAGGAAGAGAGCAGAGCACGGCAAGGCCTCAGAGGCTGTTGGAAGGGTGGAGTATCTTCCAGGGGGTGACAGATACTGTGGTTAAATGGTGTTGCCATCATTGCTCCCATGCCCTTGGAACTTTCCCCTCACCAGGGTACCCCCTAGAGGCCCCCAGTGTTCTCCACACTTTCCTTTACTCTCAATGAACTTCCCAGCACAAAAGTCATCTATTTCACAGATAACTTCCAGGTCCCTCAGATATGATTAGCTGACTGTCTGTCCCAGCGATCTGAGCTGTCATTCGTATTTGGCATGAAGATCTCTAGTTTTCTTGAAGAAATCTATTTGATAACCATGTGATAATGATGAGGACATGTTTGGAATAAGTAAAGACTCTTCCAGCCAACTGTTTGTAAAGTCAGCTCCTGGTATATAAATTATGTGGCTTGTCAAGTCATGATCTGGGAAATGTTTTCTGTCACTCTTCAGCGGACAGTTTTCAGTGGTGTTAAGTGTTCTTCCTCACTGATATGGTTAATTAAGAATCGACAGTAATTCTGAGCTTTAGTGGCTTTTACTCTTGAGGGAAGAGGCAATCCGAGGAGACTTGAGGTTTGGTTTCTCTGAATTATTAAGAGCACTATTTTCATGGTTTAACGTAGTGGATTCTGATCAGGATCAGGAGAAAGGCAACCTGATTTTGAATTTTTTTTTCCTCTGGAGCTTAAAGCACTAATCTTATTTGCAGTACTTCCAGATTTTCATTATACTGTAAAGGGTTTGATTTTTAGACAAAGGTATGTGACAATAGAATAATAGTCAAATTGTATTGCTTTTTTATTTATTGTGGAGTTTAAACAAATTTTGGCTATCCTAGCTTACAAAGTCCCAAAGATAAGAAAACTGTTCTCAGCGTGAATAAACTGGGAATGTATCATGACATCAAAAATTTATTTTCTAATGCCTTTCACGGTTTATTCATGCTGAGAACCACTTCTTATCTTTTGAACTTTTGAACTGTCTCTGTATCAGGATGAGCAAAAATGAACACGGGTTTCCTTTCAATGGACTGAAATACCACATGTAAAATAAAACAAGTAGAAACTCAAGACACAGCAATACACACTGGCCTATTATGTGATAACAGAATAGTATTTGTACTGGGCTTTAGGCATGTTATATGCAATATGAAATGAATTTTGAAATAGGAAACACAATAGGCAGCAGCCATTAAAAGGTGTGCCTTAAATCTCTTGTAAAGCACATCTTGCTTGAATTCAACTGACAGTAACAAGTTGGGACCAGGAAATGACTCAGTCAGCATTCTCCTTTCATAAATCTATTTATAGTAGAAACACCATTAACCTTTTAATTGTTTCACAGCTAAAGTTGCTGTCAGTGCCACCTTTAAAAGGGCTCAGGTTCATTAAAGTTTAAGGGACCAGTAAGTTCATAGTCTACTCTAACGACCTAGCGATGGCTGTGAAGGCTCTAAATATATTTTTGGCTCACTGAACAACTGAGGGATTCTTTGTAGTGGCCAGGTGTGCTCCCAGTAAGTTGTTGCATTGTCCCATTTCAATCCCACCAGAAAAGTCTCCCCCCTTCTCCCTCATCTGAATCCTAGGGTCTCCTAAAGTCCTGTTGAGTGTCTTCTGTCAGTTTTTATTTAGTTGGCCATGTTAATTCTGCAGCTAGATTTTAATTTCACTGAGGGCAAAGTGTGAGCCCAGTAATTGTTTGTTGGATTTAAACTGGTCACTGATAATCTGTTTCTGCAGCCCCTCTATTGCCCCCTCGTAGATAAAAAGGTACCCCAAACTTATTTATAAGCATTGGGAGTTCTTGTTCTGGCTGTGCTACTTATTAGCTGGGTGAGACTGTAACATCTCTGGTCTCTAGTTTCTCATTTATCTGTTAAAACAGATGTTCCAAGAGATATTGGGCTGGCCAAGAAGTTCATTCGTGCTTTTCCATACCATTTTACGGAAAAACATGAACGAACTTTTTGGTCAAGCCACTACCTGTTCTTCAGGGATTAACCAGCCTTAAAATATGTCCCTAATGTGATTTGTTATATATGATTATTTAACATTGGTACCTTAAATGTAGGGAAATGTCTTCCCAAGACATTATTTTTTCTGTTTGGCTTTATTCTATGTTAAGCCTTCCCTGATAAGATGTAGTTAAAGGATCCTTTTTCTCTAAAGAATGTTTCTAGTTGATAATAGTGAAACACTCTCATTTGCTTATAGAGATAAAATATTTGATTTTCTAAGAGAAAACTCAGATGGAGAGATATAAAGTCTAACATCAAGGGGATCCAGAAGCCTTACACCATCAAAGTGCATTGAACACCAGGAAGATCCAAGATCATTTCACTGTAAATTGTTATTTGGGGTGCTAAGGATCTATTCTTTTTTTTTTTTTTCTTGCGGTACGCAGGCCTCTCACCGTTGTGGCCCTTCCCGCTGCGGAGCACAGGCTCCGGACGCGCAGGCTCAGCGGCCATGGCCCACGGGCCCAGCCGCTCCGCGGCACGTGGGATCCTCCCGGACTGGGGCACGAACCCGTGTGCCCTGCATCGGCAGGCGGACTCTCAACCACTGCGCCACCAGGGAAGCCCTAAGGATCTATTCTTAATCCTGGGATTTGGTAGTAATATTAGGATGCAGATTATACAAAAACAGTAATAAGAGGGAGCATGTGTTCATTTATCCTTTTTACCGTGTGATTTTTGTGTGTTTATAAACCTGAAGAGTGAGGTGAACTAGGTTTGTGTGATCGTCAGTTTCTGGAAGTGAATCCTATGGGCTTTGCCCACACTGTGTGTTCAGTTTCCAAGTACTCTTTTTCGCCTTCAGAAAATGGCTTCACGAGAAGTATGCAGCCTGGAAAAGGGCCCTCACCAGACCATGCTACCGCCCTGACCTTGGACTTCCAGCCTCCAGAACTGTGGGAAATAAATTTCGGTTGTTTATTTAAAAAAAAAAAAAAAAAATAGCTTCAGACTCATTGCCAGAAGATTTTGGTTAGTGGTGGTAAATAATGACCAGAGTAGATTTTAAGAAATCTTATGCCAAGGTGGTACTTTTACAGGCCAAATCTTCACTAGAGGCTCTTGAAATTCTTTTGCTTTAGGAGGTACGTACTTCGGTTTCAGCATTTCTTTTTTGTCTTGTAGTTTTCCTAAAAGTTATTTGTATTTCCAGTAGATTTTGTCTGTATGATATCAGCACACAAGCTGCCCTCTTTATGTCTTAAATTACTTACCCATCTTACATTACACGCTAGACTGGTTTACCTGACAGTGTATGTTGAAATAAAAAATAGTTTCATTATCACTTATCCACAATTTTGAAATCCAGAAAGCTCTAAATATTGGCAGGTACTTTTTTGGTTGTTGCTGTTGTTTGTCACAAACTAATTTGGTGGCAAAACCTACACCGAGCTGACGTGAGTCTAATTATAGACTTTATTTTATTCAATATGAGAATCCTCAAGTTTCTTTAAATAAATATTAATGGGTCTGGTTAGGGTGTGACTCTAGACACTTCGGGCACATATGTACCATACTGCCTTTCTAGAATCTGAAAAATTCTGAACTCCAAAGCAATTTGGCCTCAAGAAATTCAGATACTTCTAACCTATATTTGTAAATATGATATTTGAAGAACATACTGATTTTCACAGGATAATTTAAATTTTTAGAAGTTTTTTTATTCATACCATTCTTTTATACAATGAGGAATTGCTTTTAAGCAAAGAAGTACCCACCTAATTTTGTTTGTTTAAATTCTGGATGTTGGGTGGTGTAAAGAAGGAAGGTTCAGCTTCTTCTGTTCCCCAGAGTAAAAAAGAACATTATCATAATGTTAATGGATGTTTTTTATCTGAAATCCCAACATTTTATAATATACTTTGTCAAAAGTAAAAAAAAAAAAAAAAAAAAGTTAGCGGATTTTATCATTGAAAAATGTTCCCAGGGACTTCCCTGGTGGTCCAGTGGTTAAGACTCCATGCTCCCAATGTGGGGGGCATGGGTGCAATCCCTGGTCAGGGAAATAGGATCCTGCATGCTGCATGGTGTAGCCAAAAATTAAAAAAAAGAAAGAAAGAAAGAAAGAATTTCCCATTTTAATAATCAGAAAATAGAGATTAGATAGTTCTTTAAGGGTAATGCATGAAAATGAGTTTTATTGTTATTCTCTTAAGCCCACTGCTTCTGTATGAAAGAAGCAGAATCAATGGAATCCATTGAGCAGGATCTCCATGCCAGGCAACATGACAAGGGTTTTCTACATTGTTTCATTTTATTTCATCTGAACAACAAACTCTGTGCAGTTGTACCATGCCTCTAATATTGAAAAATCATTATTTAGGGGTAGCGATAAGGCAAAACAAAACCCATTTCTACAATTTAGATATTTTATTCATTCCAGTTTTATTCTCTGTGAAGTAAGGATAAAACTTCTTTGGTCCTACTCTTGGTTACTTTTTTTTTTTGCGGTACGTGGGCCTCTCACTGTTGTGGCCTCTCCCATTGCGGAGCACAGGCTCCGGACGTGCGGGCTCAGTGACCATGGCTCACGGGCCCAGCCGCTCTGCGGCATGTGGGATCTTCCCGGACCGGGGCACAAACCCGCGTCCCCTGCATCGGCAGGCGGACTCTCAACCGCTACGCCACCAGGGAAGCCCTTGGTTACTTTTTATGATGTCTACTTCCAGAGGGTGAACTGGTCTTTTGAAAGGTAAGGTGGTCTGGTTAGGATCAGTCTGCTGGACCCCCTAGTACCAGATTAATATTAATAGAAGTGGACTTTGAAGTCTTTTGCTCTCCTCTGCTTCACAAACTTTCCTATTTCACTTTCTTCATAAATTTTATTTTGTTCTGTGAAGTCCTTATTTTGACTCCAACAAGCCGCTATATTTTTGAGATTGCATTTGTGATAGATCCATAGCTGTTTAGACTCTGGTAAGCTCTTAGTTTCCAAGGAGAGTCAAACAAAATTCCTAACTCACTTTGCTGTAGTCCTTGCATTTCAAATTAAATATGCTTGTGATATTCTCTTTTGTATGTAGAATCTGCATGACCACACATTGCATTATTAATGGCCTCCCCAAGGCTTTGCTTCTTGCTGTGAGTACTTCAATTATCCCAGAGTTTAAGCTCTTCATCTGGTAGCGTAGGTGGGGCACTTATGTTTCTGGCATGACTTTCTAGCATAGCAGGAAAGAAGCCTGTTCTGAAGAAAATAGGGGTCCTCTTAAGGTGGGGTAGAGTCCCTTGGTAGGGAGTTCTGGTGCCCATGGAGACAGACACTTCAGGAGAGCCTAAGGGCCTGGAAGAAAAGTTAATTCTAAAGGACCCCAGAAGCCCAAGGAAGACACTTTTACATCTGACAGACTGGCCAAGAATTGAACATGAAGAGATAAATAGTCTCACAAGGGAGGAGGGCTACACATGGGCAGGATTGCAGGTGAGGCTTCCTGCCTCTGTTCAGTGTGGCAACAAGAGATAGCAGGGCTTTTGACCTACAGACAAATTAAATGCCAGCTGTCAAAAATGTGAGCTTTATGGCTGAGTCTTTGCAGTTGTGTGAGATGGAAAACATATTTGTGAGAAAGCAGCTAGGAATGGAAAGTCTGAATTAAAATTAATTATTGCTTGAAGGAAAGATAAATGCCTATTCGGATTGAACCGGAGGCTAGCAGTGAATCTATTACACGAACATATCATCACTGTCTGTTTCATTGTGTACTTCATTTGCCTACGAAATGAAACTTGTTTTCTTTTGAAAACCATCTTTAAAATTTCTGTGTGTTAGCAAAAAAACTGGAAATGGCCTAAATGTCCAACAGTGAGGAAACAGTAAGGTAAATTATGGTATATCCATTATGATGGAACATTTATGCAGCTATTAAAAATGATGCTTACAAAGAATTTTAACGTTCTATAAAATGCTTATATTATAATAAGTCAAAAGAGAAGCAGGATACAAATGTCTGTAACAACATGATTTTATACGGAAATGTATAAATATAAAGACCATAAGCACAAAAGGAGGGAAATGCATCAAAATGTTTTAATAGTGTTTTATCTCTTGGTGGTGAATTATGGATCTTTTTTTTAAATTTATTTATTTATTTATTTATTTGTGCTGTGTTGGGTCTTCGTTTCTGTGCGAGGGCTTTCTCTAGTTGTGGCAAGCGGGGGCCACTCTTCATCGCGGTGCGCGGGCCTCTCACTATCGCGGCCTCTCCCGTTGCGGAGCACAGGCTCCAGACGCGCAGGCTCAGCAGCCGTGGCTCACGGGCCTAGCCGCTCCGCGGCATGTGGGATCCTCCCAGACCAGGGCTCGAACCCATGTCCCCTGCATCGGCAGGCGGACTCTCAACCACTGCGCCACTAGGGAAGCCCCCGAATTATGGATCATTTTTATCCCCTCATCTACAGTTCTCAGTTTTTGCCAGTTTTTCTATAATGAACATCTATTACTTTTTTCTCAGGATAAATACTTAAAAAAATTCAACTTGCTTCTGAAATAGTTTTCTGACCTGACCTATATTACTGACCAGAGCCACTTGAAGACAACTTCGTAAGACTACTGTTGAGGCCACCAGTGCCACAAAATTATTTCTGATAAGAACCTTTATGGTTCATTTGTATTTCATTAAAAACATGTCATTGTGTGTTCTATCTGGGTTGCTATGATTTATTCTATTGACGGTCCAAAAAAAAAAAAGATGCAGGCAGTGTCCTCTGTTTAAGGTTCTGGAAGCATCCCAGAGCAAGGGGGAAGAGGTAGCCTCACCTCATGGGCTCCAATCTTGTAATCTGGCTCACGATTAACTGACATAACCATATTCAGGAACAAGTAGGCCATAAACATGGCTTCTTCAGACCTATAGTTACTAACTCAGAGTTACAGTCTTAACATTTAATCTACTAGCTGTAAATTGCTAAATACTTTAACAAATTTATCGCATTTTTTCCTACTCTAAAGGATAAGATTAAAGTGACTTGGCTTTTAGGTGACTCTTACTTCTGTAACCAGTTGGTTACAGGCAGAACTATTTTGCTTACCTAGAACTCAATTTTCTGGCAGCATATCTGCCTGAAAAATAATTGAGAATCAGGAAGTAAATAATAATAGTAACACGAATAGCAATAGCTAACCCATATTGGGTACTTGTTATTGTTTTAAACTCTGTGGGGTACTTTACCTCATCATCTCATTTAGCCTTTACAAAAAACATATGCAATTGTATTGCTCTCCCTAGTTACAAATGAGAAAACTGAGGCTCAGAAAGGTTGAGTAGCTTGTCCAAGGTCACATAGCTAGTTGCTCTGGAGCTAGAAACTGAACTACATGCCAAAGCCCAAACGTATACTTAACTAATACAGTAAATAAAAAGTGCAAACTGATGTCACAAATTCTCTATTCAGAAAATGCTGGATTTTAAACTTCAAGTTCTCAAGTAAGAATCACTCTATTTTTCAAATGACTTTAGCAGATTTACAAATAACGTATTTGAAAAGAGGAAGAGAGGACTTCTAGAAGCAGGAATTGATAGCAAAAAAGAAGATATGGCTGTAGACTGATAGTAAGAGGAGCTGAAAAAAACTAGAATATATTCTCAAGATCTCTGAAAGCATTATATTCTGGATTGGTTAGGTAAGGCATCCTGTTCACTTTATTAAGTGTACCAATGGGTAAATATGGAACTTGATCATGGTAGATTTATCTTGTTAATAAAATGTTAAGTTCAATATAGTCCTAATTTTTTTGACAAGTCTCTAATTTTATTGTATAACGTATGCATTTTATGGAGAAGAGATTAGAATCTACAGATGAGGTAACAAAATAAAAATCTTTCATAATCTTACAACCAGAGATATCCACTGTTAACATTTTGAAAAAGCTACACAATATAAATACAAATGTAAATGTAAATATGTATGTTTATGGTTTAACAAAATGGGACCATGCTTTACTTTTTAATATTGTTCTCACTATCGTGTGAGCATTTTTTAAAATGTTCTTTGATTATGAAAGTAGAGAGGTGTATGATATATTTGAGAATGATTTTCTTCCAGAAAGGATTAAAAAAGAACCTGAAACATTTATTTGATGCTTTAAGGAAAAATGCATATTAATCCAGAAAATTATTTCATGTGAATCAGTTCATTTCTTAATTACGCTATATCAGTGAAGCACTGATGTACTTGAGTTATCTACATGCCACAGAGCTCTCATTGTTCTCCTCTATTTAGATTAAACCTTTTAAAGTAACCTTTTTTTATTCAGTAAAGAAAAAAGGATCAATAATGAGAGTGATAATTTAAGAGTGTTTTGAAAGGAAGAGTATACATTCCCTGGCTGGAGCTGATGTAATTTAAAGCCATCTGCTTCTTTCACTTGAGATGCAGGTAGCTTTGTACCCGTCAGCCTACTTAATTCAGGGGGAGGGGCAGGACCAGCTTCCAAAAACTGTGTTTTCATTTGCTATTTCATTTGACAAAGATTTATCGAGCACCTACTTTGTGTGCGTCCTTGCGTTAGATGCTTATTTAATGCAAAGAGGTATAGGATGCTTCCTCTGTACTCAGAGAAGTCCAGTCTAATGATGAAAAAAAAGCAAATAAGAAGGTAATTGCCATTCAGTATGGTAGGTACAAGGAGAGAAGTGAGCTTGGGGGCTATAGAAGCACATGGTCAAGCTTCTTTGGCCATAGAGATGCCTGCGTGAAGCGTCTTGAGACTGAGAAGGCAGGTGACGGAAAGGAGGGTGATGAAGTATGTTTCAGGTAGAGGGACCGCATGTAGAAAAGGTTTTGGGGACTACAGAACAAACATACTGTGTCTAGGGTCATAGAGATTAGGATCTAAGGCGGAACAAAGCTTGAGAATTGGCCATGGCCTATCAAAGAGGCATTGTATGCCATGCTGAGGAGGTGGAATTTTATCCTAAAGGAATGAGGAGTCACTGAGTATATTGTCAGTGGAGCCTTGAGAAGAACAGCTGTGGTTTTGAGAAATCACTCTGGCAGCTGTATGAAGAGGCTCTTAGTTGTGTTAAGAAATGATCAAGATCCGAACTAAGGTGCTGGAGAGAAAGTAGTTGAACTGATTCACTTGCTGATTGTTGGATGTGGGAGGCAAGGGAGTGTGGGTGGGAGAGAGGGTGACATCATCATCTCCAGGGTAGGTGACCGGGTACACAGTGGTGTCTTCTCCAAGTGAAGAATGCAGAGAATGAAGCAGATTGAGAGGGCAGGTCAAAGATGATGCTTGTTTTGCATGTACTCAGCAGGCAGCTGGATGTGTGGATCTTGAGATGAGAAACAGCTGTGGACTAGAACAATAGATTTGGGGTTGTCTGGGAATACAAGTGTGAAACCAGGGAGCGGGGTAGGCTCACTCAGGAAGTGTCTGTGGATTCAGAGGGGTCCTAGAGGACCACCATCATTGAAAGGATCAGCATAGATTAAGGGTGTGGGCTCTGCCTCTGGGTTCAAATCGTAGTTCCACCAGTTACTAGGGCAAGTTACCTATTCTCTCTGTCCTTCAGTTTCCTCATCCATAATGTGGAGATGACACATATTTCAGTCATAGGGTAGTTGTGAGTCATAAAGAGTTAATATATTAAAGTATATGTAGTAGACTGGCTTGTAGTAAAAAAAAAATTGATAGCTGTGGCTTTACTCTAACACTATAATGATTAAGGGAAATTTGGCCAAAAAAAAAAAAAAGTTAGTGAAGAATACAGAATAGGTATTGTCAGAAGGGTAGGGGAGGACATCTGTGAGGGGGGAGGGGGTCATAAAAATTAAGGTGGACCAGAGGAAGATGAGTTGTATTAATGTTACAGGAAAGACAAGCCACGTAAGAGCTAGAAAGTATCCTTTGTTTTTTTGTTACAAGAGTTTGCTGGTGGCTTTGATGTGTTGGGGTCCAGATCTTGATCCTGGCCTGAGGAATGAATGGAAGCTGAGAGTGGAGTGAGCAAGTCGAGACGACTTTTCTAAGGGGCTTGATTGAAGCCAAAGAATAAGGATGGTGGTCAGGGGGAGATAGAGAGTCGAGTGAATATTTATGGTTGTTTTAAAGTATGGGTGAGGGGACTTCCCTGGTGGCGCAGTGGTTAAGAATGCACCTGCCAATGCAGGGGACACTGGTTTGAGCCCTGATCCGGAAGATCCCACATGCCTCAGAGCAAGTAAGCCCGTGCGCCACAACTACTGAGCCTGCGCTCTAGAGCCCGTGCTCCGCAACAAGAGAAGCCACTGCAATGAGAAGCCTGCGCACCGCAACGAAGAGTAGCCCCCGCTCGCCGCAACTAGAGAAAGCCCGCGCGCAGCAACAAAGACCCAACACAGCCAAAATAAATCAATAAATCAATAAATTAATTAATTAAAATGTTTAAAAACAGAAGTAAAGTATGGGTGAATCTAAAGCATTTTATATTAGTTAAGAAAGAACTAGGACAGGGGAGATGACTGAGCATTGAATTAAAGGAACCCCTTATTTATGCATCAGATTTCCCTCAGTATTTTCTGTGTCTGGCACTGCGTCGTAAGCTGAGTATACTCTCAAGGAACTCTGGTCTTAGGCTGTGTATGAAGGTAGATGGCCAGAACTCTAACAT
This sequence comes from Lipotes vexillifer, assembly GCF_000442215.2. NCBI lineage: Eukaryota > Metazoa > Chordata > Mammalia > Artiodactyla > Lipotidae > Lipotes > Lipotes vexillifer. The sequence goes on from NW_006770909.1 coordinate 3,958,025, forward strand.
CCTTGTGTTCCGGCTGACGATGAAGTAAGGCATTGGAGGGACTCTGCCTTCTCATGGCTAAGAACCTCTCCTGAGAGGATTGGTCTGGGTTAGGGGTAGTAGGACCCCTGGGTGTTGACCTGAAGTATATGAGATCATCTCAGGAGTTTCTTCAGCAGGTCAGACCACCATGCAGGGAGCCGCCTGAGTGAGGAAAAACCCCTGCAGTCATGCTGACCAAGCTGTTCCCTACATGACCACTGGTAACACCTTCCATTTGGATACTTTCTCTTTCAAAGGCACAACAGTGTATTGAAAAGAACATGAAGCTAGATAACAGAAAGCTTACTTGTTTCATTCATTCATTTAAAACTATGCATTGAGCACCTACTGTGTGTCAGACAATATGCTATGGGCTGGGATTGCAATGGGGTCAGGAGAGGTGGAGTGCATGCCCCAAAAAGCTTGAATTCCTGTGATGGAGACCAGCACTGAAACAAACAGTCACGCTCCTGTAGGGAGAGAAGAGGCCCACAGTTCTGTGCAGAGAGGTCAGGGCATCTCCCTGAGAAAGTGATGGCAAGACTGAGCTGGAAGATAGGTTGGGATTAGCCAGGTGCAGGGAGCAGGGGGAAGAGCTTTCGAAGTAAAGGAACCAGCATGTGTGGAGTTATGAAAGAGTCTGGTACTTTCCAGAACCTGAGAGAAGTTTGGTTAGGCTAGAATATGGAGGGTGCTCTTCGTCCAACTAATTAAGTGATATCGGGCAACAGTGATGCTGATCTTCTGTCTCCTGCTCTCTAAGGGCAGAAGCGGGAGAAGGATACCCCCAGAGGCTGCTGTTCTCAGAATGCAGAGATAAAACGGGATTTGTGGGAAAGGACTCTGAGGACCATATGTAAGATGGATTCGGGCACAGAGAAGACAAGGGAGAAACTAGAATCAGGGTGGTCTGTTGGGAAGTTACCTGTTGATGAGACTACTGCACTGGAAATGTGAATGGAGAAAGGAGTGGACTGGAAGAAGAAATCAGTTTGTTAAAGAACAGGAGACGCTGGGATGAGCAATTCCTTGAAAATTCCTGCAAGGAGGCTCACTTGAGAAGGATCATCATGATGTAATGAAATGAACTGAATTTTCAAAGGGATACATCTCAGAGGACAGCAGCTGGAAAGCTAACAAGAGATGCAGAAGGTATATCCCTGGAGAGAACTCAATGAATTTGTGTCAAGGAATTTTAGAAGGGAGTGTTTGAAAAAATTAGATTGAACTCATCAACTTTCCTTTGATGAATGCTCTTTTAAACCCAGTGAATTGGGTAAATTCTACGCTAAACAATAAAGAACTACAAAGTGCTGTTTGTGACTGGCCAAAGCAAACCGGGTAAGTCCTAGATGCTGTTCTAGCAATGTTAGCCCTGATTTTGTCTATTTCATTTTTTATTGCCAGTTGGTGAATACTAACAAACGTTTGTTTCCAGTATTTTGTTTGGAGTAACATAGCAGGAGACACTCACATTGCCTTAGTAGAGTTAGTTGTTCCTGAGCAAATCCGGAGAGACTCGAATCTTGCGCGAAGGCTGTCTAGCAATTATTTGCAGTGGAGTGTGTGGAAATACAGCTCTGTTGATGTGCGTTTGAATTCTGAAAGAGATGAAGGGTGCTGTGAAAATGCATCGCGCTGCATTTATCAGGAAATGGGATTGCCCCGAGGAGATTGGCCAGTGCCTGGTACAAGCTCACCACTGACCCACCCTGTGAGGACAGGAGGCCGGCGCACGGTCGATAGGCAATCACAGCGCCTCCGGAGGCTCCCTGGCAGCTGGCCAGGCGGCACTGCTCTGCTCCTCCTTGGAATTCAAGATTTCCTGAGCATGCGGATGGACGCCTGCCCGCTTTAGCATTAACAGTCAAAGAGAAGAAACTTGGGACCTTTAAAAAAATGCCATCTTGGTTTGTTATGATTGGACTTTGTTTTCATTTTTCTCAGTGGTCAAAGAATGTTGTTTCCAGCCAGAATATCCTTCCTATGTGTCCCTCAAAAGACTGATTTATGGTTGCTATGGGAACCGGATTATCAGATTTTGAAAATTAGTGTATTTTAGGTCCCTAGACACTGCAGCACTGTGTGTGTGTGTGTGTGTGTGTGTGTGCGCGCGTGCGTGTGTGTGTGGTTGCTTCTTCCATTTGGAGAAGGAAAGAATAGAATCTTTTTCATCTATTTTTATTAAATAAAGTGAAATATACCCCTTTGTTAGGTGAATTGTGGAGTGTGGTGTAACATTTCATTCACATTTACTGGTGTGTCTCCACTATCTCATTTCCATAGGGACAAACTAAAACGCTGAGGAAGGGAGAGGTTACTTTATGTGATTATAGCTCTATTCAAAGTTTCCTTTTTCACCTCTTTTAATGAAAAATTCAGTGTCACTTTCTCAGTAAAGCTTCCAACTCCCCAAGATCTTGACCATTCCTCTCCCCCCTTCCTTATTCCACATTTTTCATAGCACTTACAACTATCTCAGAAACTATATATTTTGCTTATCTTATTTATTCAATATTTATTGTCCATTTCCTGCATTAGGATGTAAGCTTCATGAAGGCAAGGTATTTTGTCCGTTTTGTTTGCTGCTATATCCCCAGCATTTGAAAAAGTATCTAGCATGCAGTAGTTGCTAACAAGTACTTGTTGAACAAATAAAAAATTAATAATGCCATATTAATATTCATTTTATTGCTATATTGCTTTGCATATGCTCCAAAGTAGTATCCATTGCTTTTGGAAATAGCTGCACTGTCCCTATTCAAGTGGTGACGACGTGCTAATCCCCAAAGAGTGGGGCATCACCCCTAACACCAGCCACTAGAATACAAAGATGAGTAGGAAGCGGATGCTGTTCCACAGGGAGCTTACAGCAGAGGAAGGAGGAAGGTAGTCAGTGTAATGCTAGAGTCGACCTCTGGTGGCTTTGGCTGAAAGGTACACATGTTTAGCCAGAACCTGTGATATGCCAGGCACCTTGCTAGTCCCTCACCATTATTCTCCTGTTTTTCTGATGGCAAAACTCAACTTCAGTGAGGTTACATCAGTTTCCCAAAGTTGTACAACCTGAAGGTTAGATGTTAAGACTGGCTCTGTTTAGTCATTTTTTCCCCTCTAAAACCATCCTCTTTTACTGTTTTAAAACTCTACAAGCTATTTATGTGCTATACCCCAGACAATAAGTTCTGACATCAGTCTGCTTGGAGAACATGATGGGGTGAGATGGAAGGAAACTGGCACTTTACTTTATAGCATCACGAAAGCATCTCAGTATGGAACTTATCTGTCTGGTCTGTTCATTTTTCTCCTGATTTACAATGATAGAAAATTCAAAAGCAACAAACTACAGTGTTTAGGGATGCATAACAAGCTGATGAAACTATAAAGATATACAAGGAAGTAATTGTCATAAAGTCAGGATAACTATTGCTCTAGAGAGAGGGGAAGGTCTTATGAAAGGGTATTAGGGGTAGTTCTGGGGTGATGTCCGTGACCTGGGTGGTTGGTACACAGGTTTGTGAGGATGTGCAGGCACTTTGACCTCACTTTTCTCTCTGTGTGTAATTGTTTATCACAAAATAACACGTCACTTCATATTTCACCATTTTGCCTTTGAGGAGAGATGAAATGAGGGAGGAATGTAGGTGTGAGGTTTGACTGTATCAGAAGAGGCGGCACTTGAAAATCCGAGGTCAAAATGTAAAACCTGTGAAGAGAGAGAGCAAAAAAGTGGCTGTGTCTAGTCTTAAAGCCCAAGCTACAGATACCACTTTGCCTCCTTGGGTGGAGGAATGTTTAACTCTGTACAAATGCCTATTGCCTCTTTCCTGGTAGTCCTTGGTGTAGGTGGCAACATGTGCTTTTTAGGAGACTTAAGCTTAAAGACCTTTAGCCTTTATGAGGGTAGAGAATGTTTAAATTCACATAATTATTTCTAATCATGAAATATTCTGAAATAGTGTGACAAGGCCATTTTGAATGGGAACATTCGGGACTCATCCTTTAAGGCAGTGGTCCCCAACCCCCGCGCCAGGGACCAGTATGGGTCCGCGGCCTGTTAGGAGCCAGGCTGCACAGCAGGAGGTGAGCGGTGGGCGAGCGAGCAGAGCTTCATTTCAACAGCCTCATTCATTCCCCCCGCTCCCCGCCAAGGTCCGTGGAAAAATTGTCTTCCAGGAAACCGGTCCCTGGTGCCCAAAATGCTGGGGACCGCTGCTTTAAGGGTCTTCTTTGCGAAGCCTCTGAGACCTCTAGGTAAAGTTCAAACGCTTTGTTTTCTAGGCGCCCATAGTACTAGCTTGCATACTTATTCACGATCAAATTTTTGGGTAAATGTATTTTTATTTAGATATCTCCTTCATCAGATGGGGGAATGCCTTAAAGGTTGGAATTTTTATCTTAACTCTCTGTGCCTAGTGATTTTGAAATGTTTGAGGAAAACAAATCCATAGAAAGAATTCACAATTCAACTTATAAATCCATAGAAAGCATCCACTGCGTGGATAAATAAAACTGGTGTTTGTTAATCTCCATCGAATAAAGCAGGAGTTGGGGACAAAGGAAAATTGTGTTACGTTTGTGAACCATCCACGCAGAGCTGGACAGTGAGAAGATGTAGGAGACATTGGTTTCTAAAGTGGAAATGCTACTGACATTTGGAGAAAGTGAAAGAAACAACATTCATAATTAGAATTCATGAATTACTTTATAATTGAACAAATGCCTTCACAAATGTTATTAATTATCACAAAACACAGTGAGATAAAGAGTTATAATCCTGTTTTACAGACAAGGAATCTTCAAAGAGGTTAGGATAACTGTGAACTTGACAAAGTCACACAGATGAATTATGGAGTCTACACAGAAACTTTCAATTCCGAATCCTGGATATCTTCCACTGTACAATGTTCTTTCCAGAATAGGAGGCTTTTATCTCAGTAAGAGTATGTAGGACTCTGACTTATGTTCTCCATTCATGGTATCTGCAAAAATGAGTTATATATTGTTTGGCTCATTTTTTTTCCTATTCCAAAATGCTCTCATGTATGGCTTAATAAGACTCAAATGCACGTTAAATCACATTTTATATTTTATTTTTCTTTCATCTGTAAAATGGGATTATACCTCTCTATCTCACTGAGTAACTTGAAGTGCTTTAAAATAGATAATCTTGTGCAAAATCCAGATGGACACAAGTATTTCATAAACTTAGAAATTGGTTTTATGTTCTTTTTTTGGTTTCTGTCTTGCCTATCATGACATTTCAAAGGTTTGTGGTTAAACCCAGAGTAAAACTCTCCCAGTGTTATTTGCCCAAGAAGCTATTAGTATGAGATTTATATAGCTGACAGGAGGTAGAAGTAATCTTTGCAGATAACTATTAGTAATATGAAGGAGCAGATATTAATATGGGAAGCGACAGCTTCCTTAAAAATACCAGGTGAACTTTCGACTTAAAATTAATCCAGCAGGCCTGCAGGGAGAGTAAAGAATAGACGGGAAGTCATGTGTCACACCTGCATACTTAAAACATCCAAGTCTGATTTCCCTCCAGCATTACCAATTACACTGATTATAGTTCTTAGTTTTCTTTGCACTTCAACCAAGTTGCCAGACAATTCAGAGTAGTTAGATGATCGATCTGTGTACATATTCTTATTGATTGCACTTATCAAAAACCATAATGGAAAAGTTGTCATAAAGATCTCGATTAAATAATACACAAGCTGCCATGGCAAACATCTCATAGTTGCATTTTGGCTGAATACACTGAGCTGCAGTTTTTCACTTCATATTGATTGGATAGCCTCGTGCTGTGTATGTGCAAGTATGTTAATCTGTGAAGCTAGGGTGAGAATGCTGGGAACGTTCATGAATTAACTATTGATCTAGAATCTGGATAGTTTTTGAAGATAGTTTTTGAAGAACATAGGAGCCTCTGTAAGGATGACAAAATGTCATCAGTTGAAACTGGTTACAGATCTTGATAATTAGGAATACTAGTGTAATCAGACTCTCTAGATTAGTAAGGGCAGAACTAGATTTCTACTTCCTTTTCTTGTTGTTAAAGAATAGCGTTCATACCCTTTGTTGAATCAGTGCTTTTTTACAGAGAAGCTCTTCTCATCTAAAGGAATAACGTAAAATATGGGGAAACTACATCAGCATGAAGATGTTCATAACTGCCTAGCTTATAGAAAGGAGAAGCTGAAAGAAGCCTATAGGACGTGATGCATCCACTTGACAGAATTTGGGAGACATTGAAAGTTACGTTTATGAGGTCTTAGCAATGTGGAAACTGCTTTGATATGATGCTAGGTGAAAAGTTATTTTACACAGGTAAAATTGTAGATAACTTACTATTATATTTTTCACAAATATGTATATGAAAATAGATTTATGGAAAATAGTAGTCATTTAATTACTCTTATTATTATTAGCATTTTGCAGATCAGTGCTGTTAAGTAACTTGTCAAGGTCACACAGCTACTCAGTGAGAGAGTTTGGACCTGATCCCAGCATTGTCTGCATCCCAAGACCATGCCTTAAGATTATAGTAAACTTGTAATATTGCTTCTTTGACACTTAAAAAATAAATATCTATTATAAGGAAAATTAATGAGAAATCCAAAATGGTGCCATAAAAAGTTTTTCTTTGACTTAATTTGTTCACCTTTAATTTTCTTTCCACTTTCATTTTTTTTTTTTAACATCTTTATTGGGGTATAATTGTTTTACAATGGTGTGTTAGTTTCTGCTTTATAACAGAGTGAATCAGTTTTACATATACATATGTTCCCATATCTCTTCCCTCTTTGTCTCCCTCCCTCCCACCCTCCCTATCCCACCCCTCCAGACAGCCACAAAGAACCGAGCCGGTTTCCCTGTGCCATGCGACTGCTTCCCACTGGCTATCTACCTTACGTTTGTTAGTATATATATTTCCTGTCTCTCTCTCTCGCCCTATCACACCTCACCCTTCCCCCTCCCCATAGCCTCAAGTCTGTTCTCCATAGGTCTCTGTCTTTATTCCTGTTTTACCCCTAGGTTCTTCATAACATTTTTTTTTCCTTAAATTCCATATATATGTGTTAGCATACGGTATTTGTCCTTCTCTTTCTGACTTACTTCACTCCGTATGACAGACTCTAGATCTATCCACCTCATTACAAATAGCTCAATTTCGTTTCTTTTTATGGCTGAGTAATATTCCATTGTATATATGTGCCACATCTTCTTTATCCATTCATCCGACGGCGGGCACTTAGGTTGTTTCCATCTCCGGGCTATTGTAAATAGAGCTGCAATGAACATTTTGGTACATGACTCTTTCTGAATTCTGGTTTCCTCAGGGTATATACCTAGTAGTGGGATTGCTGGGTCATATGGTAGTTCTATTTGTAGTTTTTTAAGGAACCTCCATACTGTTCTCCATAGTGGCTGAACCAATTCACATTCCCACCAGCAGTGCAAGAGTGTTCCCTTTTCTCCACACCCTCTCCAGCATTTATTGTTTCTAGATTTTTTGATGATGGCCATTCTGACTGGTGTGAGATGATATCTCATTGTAGTTTTGATTTGCATTTCTCTAATGATTAATGATGTTGAGCATTCTTTCATGTGTTTGTTGGCAGTCTGTATATCTTCTTTGGAGAAATGTCTATTTAGGTCTTCTGCCCATTTTTGGATTGGGTTGTTTATTTTTTTGTTATTGAGCTGCATGAGCTGCCTGTAAATTTTAGAGATTAATCCTTTGTCAGTTGATTCATTTGCAAATATTTTCTCCCATTCTGAGGGCTGTCTTTTGGTCTTGTTTATGGTTTCCTTTGCTGTGCAAAAGCTTTGAAGTTTCATTAGGTCCCATTTGTTTATTTTTGTTTTTATCTCCATTACTCTAGGAGATGGGTCAAGAAGGATCTTGCTGTGATTTATGTCATAGAGTGTTCTGCCTATGTTTTCCTCTAAGAGTTTGATAGTTTCTGGCCTTACATTTAGGTCTTTAATCCATTTTGAGCTTATTTTTGTGTATGGTGTTAGGGAGTGATCTAATCTCATACTTTTACATGTACCTATCCAATTTTCCCAGCACCACTTATTGAAGAGGCTGTCCTTTCTCCACTGTATATTCCTGCCACCTTTATCAAAGATAAGGTGACCATATGTGCATGGGTTTATCTCTGGGCTTTCTATCCTATTCCATTGATCTATCTTTCTGTTTTTGTGCCAGTACCATACTGTCTTGATTACTGTAGCTTTGTAGTATAGTCTGAAGTCAGGCAGCCTGATTCCTCCAGCTCCATTTTTTGTTCTCAAGATTGCTTTGGCTATTCGGGGTCTTTTGTGTTTCCATACAAATTGTGAAATTTTTTGTTCTAGTTCTGTGAAAAATGCCAGTGGTAGTTTGATAGGGATTGCATTGAATCTATAGATTGCTTTGGGAAGTAGAGTCATTTTCACAATGTTGATTCTTCCAATCCAAGAACATGGTATATCTCTCCATCTGTTTGTATCATCTTTAATTTCTTTCATCAGTGTCTTATAATTTTCTGCATACAGGTCTTTTGTCTCCTTAGGTAGGTTTATTCCTAGATATTTTATTCTTTTTGTTGCAATGGTAAATGGGAGTGTTTTCTTGATTTCACTTTCAGATTTTTCATCATTAGTATATAGGAATGCCAGAGATTTCTGTGCATTAATTTTGTATCCTGCTACTTTACCAAATTCATTGATTAGCTCTAGTAGTTTTCTGGTAGCATCTTTAGGATTCTCTATGTATAGTATCATGTCATCTGCAAACAGTGACAGCTTTACTTCTTCTTTTCCGATTTGGATTCCTTTTATTTCCTTTTCTTCTCTGATTGCTGTGGCTAAAACTTCCAAAACTATGTTGAATAAGAGTGGTGAGAGTGGGCAACCTTGTCTTGTTCCTGACCTTAGTGGAAATGCTTTCAGTTTTTCGCCATTGAGGATGATGTTGGCTGTGGGCTTGTCATATACGGCCTTTATTATATTGAGGAAAGTTCCCTCTACACCTACTTTCTGCAGGGTTTTTATCATAAATGGGTGTTGAATTTTGTCAAAAGCTTTCTCTGCATCTATTGAGATGATCATATGGTTTTTCTCCTTCAATTTGTTAATATGGTTAATCACATTGATAGATTTGCGTATATTGAAGAATCCTTGCATTCCTGGAATAAACCCCACTTGATCATGGTGTATGATCCTTTTAATGTGCTGTTGGATTCTGTTTGCTAGTATTTTGTTGAGGATTTTTGCATCTATGTTCATCAGTGATATTGGCCTGTAGTTTTCTTTCTTTGTGACATCCTTGTCTGGTTTTGGTATCAAGGTGATGGTGGCCTCGTAGAATGAGTTTGGGAGTGTTCCTCCCTCTGCTATATTTTGGAAGAGTTTGAGAAGAATAGGTGTTAGCTCTTCTCTAAATGTTTGATAGAATTCGCCTGTGAAGCCATCTGGTCCTGGGCTTTTGTTTGTTGGAAGATTTTTAATCACAGTTTCAATTTCAGTGTTTGTGATTGGTCTGTTCATATTTTCTATTTCTTCCTGATTCAGTCTTGGCAGTTTGTGCATTTCTAAGAATTTGTCCATTTCTTCCAGATTGTCCATTTTATTGGCATAGAGTTGCTTGTAGTAATCCCTCATGATTTTTTGTATTTCTGCAGTGTCAGTTGTTACTTCTCCTTTTTCATTTCTGATTCTATTGATTTGAGTCTTCTCCCTTATTTTCTTGATGAGTCTGGCTAATGGTTTATCAATTTTGTTAATCTTCTCAAAGAACCAGCTTTTAGTTTTATTGATCTTTGCTATTGTTTCCTTCATTTCTTTTTCATTTATTTCTGATCTGATTTTTATGATTTCTTTCCTTCTGCTAACTCTGGGGTTTTTTTGTTCTTCTTTCTCTAATTGCTTGAGGTGCAAGGTTAGGTTGTTTATTCGAGATGTTTCCTGCTTCTTAAGGTGGGCTTGTATTGCTATAAACTTCCCTCTTAGAACTGCTTTTGCTGCATCCCATAGGTTTTGGGTCGTTGTATCTCCATTGTCATTTGTTTCTAGGTATTTTTTAATTTCCTCTTTGATTTCTTCAGTGATCACTTCGTTACTAAGTAGTGTATTGTTTAGCCTCCATGTGTTTGTATTTTTTACTGCTCTTTTCCTATAATTGATATCTAATCTCATGGCGTTGTGGTCGGAAAAGATACTTGATATAATTTCAATTTTCTTAAATTTACCAAGGCTTGATTTGTGACCCAAGATATGATCTATCCTGGAGAATGTTCCATGAGCACTTGAGAAAAATGTGTATTCTGTTGTTTTTGGATGGAGTGTCCTATAAATATCAATTAAGTCCATCCTGTTTAATGTATCATTTAAAGCTTGTGTTTCCTTATTTATTTTCATTTTGGATGATCTGTCCATTGGTGAAAGTGGGGTGTTGAAGTCCCCTACTATGAATGTGTTACTGTCGATTTCCCCTTTTATGGCTGCTAGTTTTTGCCTTATGTATTGAGGTGCTCCTATGTTGGGTGCATAAATATTTACAATTGTTATATCTTCTTCTTGGATCGATCCCTTAATCATTATGTAGTGTCCTTCTTTGTCTCTTCTGATAGTCCTTATTTTAAAGTCTATTTTGTCTGATATGAGAATTGCTACTCCAGCTTTCTTTTGGTTTCCATTTGCATGGAATATCTTTTTCCATCCCCTTACTTTCAGTCTGTATGTGTCTCTAGGTCTGAAGTGGGTCTCTTGTAGACAGCATATATATGGGTCTTGTTTTTGTATCCATTCAGCCAATCTGTGTCTTTTGGTGGGAGCATTTAGTCCATTTACATTTAAGGTAATTATCGATATGTATGTTCCTATTCCCATTTTCTAAATTGTTTTGGGTTCGTTATTATAGGACTTTTCCTTCTCTTGTGTTTTTGTCTAGAGAAGTTCCTTTAGCATTTGTTGTAAAGCTGGTTTGGTGGTGCTGAACTCTCTCAGCTTTTGCTTGTCTGTAAAGGTTTTAATTTCTCCATCAAATCTGAATGAGATCCTTGCTGGGTAGAGTAATCTTGGTTGCAGGTTTTTCTCCTTCATCACTTTCAGTATGTCCTGCCACTCCCTTCTGGCTTGTAGAGTTTCTGCTGAGAGATCAGCTGTTAACCTTATGGGGATTCCCTTGTGTGTTATTTGTTGTTTTTCCCTTGCTGCTTTTAATATGCTTTCTTTGTATTTAGTTTTTGACAGTTTGATTAATATGTGTCTTGGCGTATTTCTCCTTGAATTTATCCTGTATGGGACTCTCTGTGCTTCCTGGACTTGATTAACGATTTCCTTTCCCATATTAGGGAAGTTTTCAACTATAATCTCTTCAAATATTTTCTCAGTCCCTTTCTTTTTCTCTTCTTCTTCTGGAACCCCTATAATTCGAATGTTGGTGCGTTTAATGTTGTCCCAGAGGTCTCTGAGACTGTCCTCAGTTCTTTTCATTCTTTTTTCTTTATTCTGCTCTGCAGTAGTTATTTCCACTATTTTATCTTCCAGGTCACTTATCCGTTCTTCTGCCTCATTTATTCTGCTATTGATCCCATCTAGAGTATTTTTCATTTCATTTATTGTGTTGTTCATCATTGTCTGTTTCATCTTTATTTCTTCTAGGTCCTTGTTAACTGCTTCTTGCATTTTGTCCATTCTATTTCCAAGATTTTGGATCATCTTTACTATCATTATTCTGAACTCTTTTTCAGGTAGACTGCCTATTTCCTCTTCATTTGTTAGGTCTGGTGGGTTTTTATCCTGCTCCTTCATCTGCTGTGTGTTTTTCTGTCTTCTCATTTTGCTTATCTTACTGTGATTGGGTTCACCTTTTTGCAGGCTGCAAGTTCGTAGCTCCCGTTGTTTTTGATGTCTGTCTCCAGTGGCTAAGGTTGGTTCAGTGCGTTGTGTAGGCTTCCTGGTGGAGGGGACTAGTGGCTGTGTTGTGGTGTATGAGGCTAGATCTTGTCTCTCTAGTGGGCAGGTCCACGTCTGGTGGTGTGTTTTGGGGTGTCTGTGGACTTATTATGATTTTAGGCAGCCTCTCTGCTAGTGGGTGGGGTTGTGTTCCTGTCTTGCTCTATGGTTGGCATAGGTTGTCCAGCACTGTAGCTTGCTGGTCGTTGAGTGAAGCTGGGTGCTGGTGCTGAGATGGAGGTCTCTGGGAGATTTTCGCCGTTTGATATTATGTGGGGCTGGGAGGTCTCTTGTTGACGAGTGTTCTGAAGTTGGCTCTCCCACCTCAGAGGCAGAGTCCTGACTCCTGGCTGGAGCAGCAAGAGCCTTTCATCCACTCGGCCGCCGCTCCCCGGGAGACGGGAGACCAGCCCGGTCTCCAAGTCCTGGTCGTGGCAGACTTGTCACTCTCCGGGCCCGGCTCCAGCTCACCTCGGCAAGGCCCGCCTGGGCGCCGCCATCTTGATGAGTCCACTTTCATTTTTTCCTGTACTCATTCATTCTTCTCTTTCCTATTCTTTTCTCCTTCCCCATACTTTTGTAGAAGAGGAAAAAGTTTTCCTTTACTCTTAGGGTCCTTGGCTGGGTCTGAAAATGAGACTAACAACGATTAACAGGACTAAAGCATACACACTTACTTAATATCAGTTTTATGCGATTCAGCAGGCTTCATAGGGAGATGAAGACCCAAAGAAGTGGTAAACCTGAGTGTTTTTATGCTAAGTTTGACGGAGAGCGGACATTTGTGGCAAGATATGGTAAGACACAGTAGCAGATAAGTATAATAAAATGTGGAAACTTAGTGAGGCTGTTTCCTTTAGATTCTTCTCAAAGTCTCCAACTTGGCATGTTGGCATCTTGGATGTTCATTTTTCCTCCAGGTATAGGGAGGGTGCCTGTCACAGGAGGGTCTTAAGACCTGCTTCGGGGGAGAAGGGAAGGTGGAGGGTTAAGGTCAGAGAACCTTCTTGCTTCTGCTCTTTTCTCAGACTTCTTCAGCATAAAATATTCAATATGCCAAGATACTATATTTGGGGGCAGTGTGTCCTGAACCTCATCACTTTCACTTGTCAACCAGCCAGAGCCATATTTCTACTAAGACCGTGTTCCGGTGGATAACTGAATCACTGCCTCACCCAGCCTCCCCTCTGCTCCCATCCTCCGTCATTTCCTCTTGGATGCCTCCCACCTATCTTAGTTTATTCCTTCTCTTCCACTGGAAGTAACCAAGGGAATTTCCAGACCCTCTTTGTGGAGCGGGGGTGGGTGACACTCACTTAGTCTCGTATATTTTAAATCTGAGCAATTGGAAACTTCTACTACTGCTCTTTAGTTCTCATTTTAGGAGCTGCCTTTCTTGGCGGTAATGACCGTGGAGCAAATGTTGACTGTTTCTAGAGAATTCATACTAATTTGGCCCTTTAAAAGTTTTAAGCGGGAAGACTATTTTCCCTGGCCTCCCAGGGATAGTCGGTAGAGGTGGAAGATGCTGGTGTTTATCTCATGTTTTTAATTAACATGTTTGTTTTTAGGGTGTCTTTTCTTCTCTGACATTTCTCCCTCTGGACTCAGCAAGTTTTTGAATCCTTGGTTCTCTTGCCGTGAGAACATCCTTTGAGAGAGGCCCTAGAGAAGTTAAGAGACCCTGGAGATCTCAAGAGATGTTAATTAGTAGGAGTAAATAAATGGCTTGTTTATTTGTATGCGCATTTTAATGCTGTCCTTTCCTTTTTTAAATTAAGAAGTAGAAAATGTGCTTGTGCTTAAATGTAGTGTAAAGTTTCCCATATTCCTTTGGGTGTTGGTCTATTTTCCCTGGTTGCAGTAAACATGTTCAAAAGAGTTTTATCTCTTGAGAATGGCCTTCCCCCATTTTATTGCCTTTTATTGCCACCCCTACCCTTGCACAGAGATATCATCTGAATGGTAATGATATTTTATCATCTGCTATAGTAACCATACTTGCTTATTTTCAAAAATTATACAGGACTAGAGTTGAAGAAACAGAGGCTCGGGGCTTCCCTGGTGGCGCGGTGTTTGGGATTCCGCCTGCCGGTGCAGGGGACACGGGTTCGTGCCCCGGTCCGGGAAGATCCCACATGCCGCGGAGCGGCTGGGCCCGTGAGCCATGGGCGCTGAGCCTGCGCATCCGGAGCCTGTGCTCCGCCACGGGAGAGGCCACAACAGTGAGAGGCCTGCATACCGCAAAAAACAAAAAAAAAACAAAAAAAAACAGAGGCTTGGGAATTGCCCATGATTTGCATAAAGCTCTTTTCATCCAAAAGTATAAAAATTATAGTGACTGAGTAAGAAGGAACCTTTAGAATGTATTCCCCATTCTTATCTTCAGGCAGCCTCACACTTAAGACTGCTCAAGGAAATGAAATGCTGGAAGCCATTAAAGTTATTTTCAGAACTCTTCCTGGTATCCTCCTTCCAAAATATAATAAGTCAAGCTATTGGAACTTTCTAATTAATATTTTACTTAATCTCTTACAGCAGAATTCAAGCTTGTTATTTTACATCCTATTCAAGAGAAGCAGTATGGAATAGTGGTTAAGAGCATGAATTCTGGAGTTAGTCCACCTGGGTTCAGACCGTGACTTGGCCACTTACTACTGTGTGACACTGGGTAAGATAGTTTATTTCACTTGGCTGTAGGGCTCTCCTCTCTAAAACCGGGTAAAACTAGGTATGAGAATTTAGGTATGAGAATTTAGTGAGGTACTATATCTAAGATACTTAGAACAGTGCCTGGTACAGAGTAAGCACTAAGTGATCTTTATGAGATTAGTCTTACCATTAAAAGAGGAGAATGGTCTTCACCTCAGAAAGGGTAGAACGATAGTTGAGGGGGAATTGAATCTCAAGATGTCAGGAGATAGTAAGAAAGCCCCAGTTTGAGGTTTTTAATCCTAGACTAATTACATTCCAGATTCTTGAGAGAATGTGTGTAGGTTATGATAGAACCATTTTTGGTAATCATCTTGGAAGCTTGGAGATATTTCTGACGACAATTAAGAAATAAATGGTATTTTCAAAAGCCATCCAACAAAACCTAATGATAAGGTTGTGCACATGATGGACTTGATTATAATACCGTTAGCTGGATTTGCAGATTTGTACTCATAAAATTACAGTGTTACTTAATGGCTCATGAACGTTTTTTGTTGCATCAGGAATTTGAAAGAGTTTACAATTAGAATACCAATAATGAAAGAAATAAAATGTAAATGAAAGTAGAAAGTTGGCACTATGGCACAGCAGAGCCCAAGCATGGGACCTAGGCTCTAACGTTATATGTTACCACTGAGCTTCAGATTGAGTTCTGAGGTTCTTGGCAGCCAAGATGACAAAGGAGATACGATCCATTGTGTCACTGTCGTTATCCCAGACTAGAAAGTAAATAGGTTCCTCAGGGGAATTTTTCCTTAGTGCTGATTTTTAAAAGACATTTTTCACATGGGACCATAAATAATGAGTATTGATTTAATAGGCAATTCCTTCAACAATACGTTTTTTTTTTTTTTTTTTTTTTGCGGTACGCGGGCCTGTCACTGATGTGGCCTCTCCCGTGGCGGAGCACAGGGTCCGGACGCGCAGGCTCAGCGGCCATGGCTCACGGGCCCAGCCGCTCCGCGGCATGTGGGATCTTACCGGACCGGGGCACGAACCCGTGTCCTCTGCATCGGCAGGCGGACTCTCAACTACTGCGCCACTAGGGAAGCCCAACAATACGTTTTGAAGCAAATGCTCTTTCTTAAAACAACCTTAGGAAAAAAAAAAAGTCTAAAAGTTATTATTAAACGTCTGTTCAGCAAAGGCACTGTTATGAAAGGCTAAGCTAATTTGCTCTATGTATGTAAACTTCATGTAGTCTGACTTGATCCAAAATTTAGTTTAGAGATTGACTGTATATCCTTCAGTAGTGTTTTTCAAGTCATTTCTCTGGTTGGGAATTTTAGCAAGACCAGTATGCTTTAAAAATCAGCTCGGAAGTTAGTTAAGTCAGCCCACTATGAGGAAAACCATAATTTATTTCTCCACCAAATCTTGAAGCTCGGAGTTCATGAGAGGTGCCAGGGCACTTGGTTGGGTGGCAGGGGGTGGTGAAAGAAGAGAAAGACTTGAGGGGTAAAATTAAGCAGTTTCAGCTTTAGTTATTTTTATACGTGGGGTTTTTGGAAAAGACTATGCGACAAACAATAAAATAAATTATTTTGTTTAAAAATTTGGAAAACTACCATCATGTTGCATGGTCATAGTGATATTGGTTTAGTTAGTCATCCTGGCAATAAAAAAATCCAAAAGAAACTCTCATGGATTGGTTTATTTTAATAAGAACTTTTTCTGAAGATCTAGCCAAATGATTAGTTGCACAGATTACCTCCTGAAAGGGGTGCGGAAAAGGGGAAACAGACAAACAAATTCCAATTGCCTTTTGAAGAAAAATTTCTGCAGATACTGATTTTAGTTTTAGAGTAATCAATACTAATCTATTACCTATTAACCTTAACTTTGGCTAGAAAACAGAACAAATTATATATTTCTAGACCAACCTAGGATTCTAGGTTCCTCGACCAAACTAGAAGAATGAAAATAAAACCACGTATCAACATACAGGATAATAATTACTTTTCTAATTTCTGTGGAAATGGAGACTGCATGCAATTTATCTGATTATTTACGACAAACTTAGTGAGACACTAAGTGAGACTCTTAGTGTCTTAGTGAGACACTAAAACACAGCAGCCATGCTCCACACACCAGTAGAGATTATTTGTTCTGCTTTGAAAGCCCTCATTCCTCCAATGTTAAAAAAAATGCAAGTTTTGCAGAAGCATCAATAACTGGGCGTCCATACTGCCATCATGTATCGATAGCTTAGGTCACACTTAGTCCCTGCCCTTAGTGTTAAGGACAATTCAAGGGAGATAAAAAGCTATCTTTAATCCCTTAGGAAATGGAGAAACACAGATAAATAGAGATGAAGCCTTTCTCTCTCAATCCCTCCCTCTATACTTGGAATAGAGCTTTAGCATATCTTTAGACATAAGACTGGTTGTATATTAGAGTCTTTTACCCCTCCTGGAACCTTTTATATCCCTAATCCTAAAAACTCAGTTAGGATAGGGTCACCGTTAATTTATTATGTAAACCAGGACCCCTTTGAATATGGAAGTAATTAAGGACAAGACAATAAGCAAAAATGGAAGGGACTGTCCTGGACAAACTCCATGTATAGTGTCCTGGAATCTAGGTATAAACAGTTGCAGGGATCCTAGAGTGTGAAGGGTTAAGGAAGTGGAGAAATGTGTGATTAAAATTAATAAAACACATTCACTATTTACCAGTTGAAGTATATAAAAATATAAATAAGAAATTATAAATCCCCTGTAAACCTGCTTCCTAGAGATAGCAATTGTTAATATTGGGGTGAGTGACTTTCCACCTAGAATCTTCATGCAGAGTAAAGAACATGTATCTTTTTCTTTTTTTTAAATCAGTATCCCTTTTAACCATTGCTTTGTATCTGTTGCTTTTACTTAACTTTAATCATAAGCATTTCCCTGAGTCAAATATTATTTAAAAAAATGTTTTAGGGCTGCAAACTATTTTATCTTGTAGTTATACTATAATGTATTAATCTCTCCATATCATTGGTATTTTGAGTTATTACAGTTACAAAATATGATGAACATCTTTGTAACTCACCTTTTGAGTGGAAGTCTCATAATTTCTTGAGAGTAAATTCTGGGAAGTGGAATTCCTGAGTCAAATTTTCAGGGCTCTTGATACATATGTGTGTGTGTTTATGTGTGTGTGTACATGTATATATACATATAAATATATATATGTATATATAATTTAAATTTTTGTCCTTCAACAATTATGAAGGAAAAGTTACGTGGCAAGTAAGTAGGAAATAATTACTTCATTGGAACATCCTTTGCTTTATTAACTTTGGAGAAATCATGAAATCTTTTATTTTTCTCTCAATGTTTTTATGAAATGACAAGCAGTATGTCTGGGGTTGGTTATGAAAATACAAAAATGTACAGAAGTTTTTTACATGTGTCATTGGATTGGAAAATGAAGGGAAATTAGGCTGCTAAGTAAGTGTTCAGTTGGTACTTTATTTTTTATTGTTTTATTAAAAAAATTTTTGGGGGGGGCTGCATTGGGTCTTTGTTGTGGTGCGTGGGCTTCTCATCATGGTGGCTTCTCTTGTTGTGGAGCATGGGCTCTAGGCACGTGGGCTTCAGTAGATGCAGCATGCGGTCTCAGTGTTTACGGACATGGGCCCTAGAGCAGTGCGTGGGCTTCAGTAGTTACGGCGCATGGGCTCAGTAGTTGTGGCTCGTGGGCTCTAGAGCACAGGCTCAGTAGTTGTGGTGCACGGGCTTAGTTGCTCCACGGCACGTGGGATATTCCCGGACCAGGGCTCGAACCCGTGTCCCCTGCGTTGGCAGGAGGATTCTTAACCACTGTGTCACCAGGGAAGTCCCAGTTGGTACTTTAGACTTAAGTGCCAATCAGGTGGAGTAAGTGACGTGGTGGTGTGAACATCAGGGCTTCTAACTTGAATGAACATTCCCAACGAGGTGAGAGGGCAGTTTGGTGCATGAGAGCAACATTAAGCTGGGTAGTGACCTCTTTGCTTAGTTGCAGAAGATAAGTCACGTTATTTTTCAGAAGCTTAAGTCTATCAGACTGGCCTTGTTATTTATTGGGATGATAGATAGATAACAACAGGGGCTCATCCTCGAGGGCTATTGTGATCAAGACACAGCCAGTGAATAGAACATGTAGTCCATTCTAGTGGATCTCAGGAGCTATAAGCAGATCTTTGACTGCCCATGAAGGGCTTTTATTGGTTTGTCTGCCTTTTAAATTTGTGCGTGTCATCAGCAAAGTCCCTTCTTACTCCATTCCAAATAATCTGTTGGGGAAAATTCCAGCTCTGGTTAACTTTTCCTTGTTCCTCAAAGTGAGGGAGCAGAGTTGAATGATCCACTGTTGCAAAAGGATTCTTGTGTAGCCATGTCTTGTTGGAGGAAATAAGGCAAGAAAGCTTCTAGACCTGATTATAGATCCTCCGTGGTGCTCTTCAAGGAGTGCATCCTCTAATCTCCCATCTAATGAGGACATTTCATGAGGCCAGTGCAGTGTCCAGGGTTGTCTGGGACTGAACCTCTAGACTCAGGTGAGTGAACTCTTTAGTAGGGCTTGGTTGGTATATTATATGAGAACACAGTGTTAATTGGACACCTCAGATGTGCTGGTAATACATGTAAATCCTCTAAGCTAATAAGCTGTTTTGGATTTCTCCGTTTCTTCATTACGATCACACATACCTTAAGGAGAGTTGGCCATACTACCATGCTGTGTGGAGGGTGGATTAGCAACCACAATTCACCAAGCTTTAAGGTGAATCTTTTGATCCTTCATAGACTTTTAATACAGGAACCGTCAGTTTAGACAAGATAACTGTGCAGACAGGATAAAAGAAATAGGACGTCATTCGCAGAGACAAAAGTTAACATATTCTTTCTAGCAGATAAATAATAGAAAAGGCAATATTGTCCAAGAGAAAACAAAAATAATATCAAAAGAGTTTCTTGGGACATACTTTGAACTCCCCCCTGCTAATTATGCAGAGGCAAATTACCGTGCGCCACATCCACCAAGGTTAGAAAAGGAGAAAATGTCTTTAAACTGCAGACTACAGTGTGAGAGATTTAGATTGGTTATAAGGAATAATATTCTGGTAGGATAGTTAAACACTGGAAAGTGTTACCCAAGAGATGTTGCAGGCCTAGAAGTGGGGCGGAGGACTTGCAGGTACCTCTGACCCCTGAATGCATTACAGTAAGAGTCTTTAGAGAGCAGTGGGAAAAAAGTTATGTGAAAGAAGTACACAAGCTGTGGTTACAAAGAATTTTCGGGACTTGACAGAAAGAAAGAGGAATAGCAAAGAATCACTCCTAGGCTAAAAAAACATCATCTCAGGGATGGCGGAAGAGTCGGGGTGCTAATGCACATCAGAATATAAAAGAGGCACAGAAGGAACTGTCTAGACAAGAAAAACACACTGTGAAAAAAGGATTGAGGAAAAGGGAGAGGAATTAAAATGTTAGCTTGCTATGTTTATAGCAAACAGTTATGTGCTTGTAGAAATGTTTTGGTTTGGTGTCTGGAAAATATGTATAAAATGTAAATAGCTCTTTATTTAAAACATTTGAATTACTTTCTCTGAAGAATATTAAATAGTGATAGATTGTGAATTGGCTGAGATATTTATGGGCTTTCAAGCAAGGAGAAGGATAAAATCAATGGTCTCCTACAATCAATTCTTTTGTTTTTGTTTTTGTTTTTGTTTTTGTTTTACGGTGCGCGGGCCTCTCACTGTTTCGGCCTCTCCCGTTGCGGAGCACAGGCTCCGGACGCGCAGGCTCAGCGGCCATGGCTCACGGGCGCAGCCGCTCCGCGGCACGTGGGATCTTCCCGGACCGGGGCACGAACCCGCGTTCCCTGCATCGGCAGGCGGACTCTTAACCACTGCGCCACCAGGGAAGCCCTCAATTCTTAAATTATGATTCCTTCATCATTATTGTGATTTTTGGTGCTGAGTGTGTGCTCTGAGGTTCCGAGTGCATGTGGGTGTCATTAGACAAATGTTTACTAAGCAGACTACTAAGGAAAACGGCATGGGTTCCAAAGATGTGATGCATTTTTCAAAAGGAGCTTGCAGGATCCTCAGGGAGATTTGACGGTAGCAGACACCGTAAGGGCCCCCGGGAGGTACAAGGCATTTCTACCAGAGCTGAGAGCTGGCAGCAATGAGTGTGGGCTCTGTGAGAACACACAAGGCTTTCCTGGAGGGATGGCATTTGGGTTGGGCCTTGGAGGGGAGATGGAGGCTTTGACGGATGGAGATATGCAAGCAGAGGGAGACAGGCGTCCTAGGAGCAGAGAACAGTGGTTGGTAGTACAGAGAAGCTCTACACCTAATGTGTGGTGTTTTCCGAAAGCCAACAAAGGCTTTTGAGGAGGAAAGAGCACCATAACCTTGAAGGAGAGAGAAGACAGGAAGACCAGTTAGGCAGCAACTGAGTTAGTTTAGGCAAAGGAATGATGGCTTGTCCTAGGTAAGGAAATGAAAATGACAAGGGTCGTGAGGGAGAAACTGTGAGAAAGACCTGGGTAGGTGAAAAGGGGGAATGCAGAGAGAACCAAAGATGGGAGGATGCTTAGTAGAATGTTGAGGCCATTGATAAAAACTAGAGAGACAGAAAGGATATTGATAAGCAAGTCCTTGGAATCAAAACCTGCTTCTCTTCTGCCTGCTTTTCTTTCTTCTCTCCCATCCTCCCTTCTATCCCTTGCATGAAGCCTCTGCTTTGTGCCTGCTCTGCTCAATGTAAAGTAATGAAGGGAAATAAAAACATGCAAAGGACATCCCCTTGCCTTTTAATTGCTCACCATCTAGTTTGGGGAATAGGATCTATGCATACTTCGGAAATAATTAGCACACAGTTAAAGATAATATAACTACCCGTGTGAGTGCAAAAGAGAAAAATGGTGGGTTAAGGTCTCTGTCCGGCAGAAGGTAAACTTAGAAGTGGAAATGCAAAGTGTGGTCTATTTTAGTTATGCATCAGGTAATAAATGGGGTCAAGCTCATTGGTTCTGGTTCTAGTTTGAACCAGATTTCTCTTTCAGGTACCCTTGAAGATGTTAGCATGTCTCCATGTGTTGTTGCCCTTATATTCAGAGATCAGAGGAATATTAAAGTTTATGACAAGCTATTCCTGCCCTCGTGTTATTTATGGAGATTTCTTTTCCCTAGGAATTACATTGCAGATAATTCATTTTTGAAAGCTTTCCTGTACTTCAAAAATATTTGTTGAATGAACAAATAGAGTGACTTTTAAAATTAATTTAACCCCAACTTTCAAATAATAGCATTCCTAGATGAAGTGAAGCCTTCAAATCATTTCAGGGTCAGATTTCTCGTGGTCATATCTTAGTGTAGGATTCCAGCTTTGGATTTCTCATCCGGCAGTTGTGAACTAGAAATTTTAAACACCACGCACCCATCCCCTATCTTTTTTGTTTTGTTTTGTTTTTGTTTTTGTTTTGCGGCACGCGGGCCTCTCACTGTTGTGGCCTCTCCCGTTGCGGAGCACAGGCTCCAGACGCGCAGGCTCAGCGGCCATGGCTCACGGGCCCAGCCGCTCCGCGGCATGTGGTATCTTCCCGGACCGGGGCACGAACCCATGTCCTCTGCATCGGCAGGCGGACTCTCGACCACTGGGCCACCAGGGCAACCCCCATCCCCTATCTTTAAAGGACCTGTGACTTCAGTAGAAGCTCTAAGAATTCATTTTATTCCAAAATGTTAAAAGAATCCAAAATGGGCTGGTTATTTTGCACTTCCCTCTTAATAGCACCCAGGGATAAATACTGGTATCTTTTGTTACCATCTGTTTTCTAGTTTCTCTGTCTATTTTTATGTCCTGTTTCTATTCTGTTAAAAATTCTCTTCTATTTATAAAAAGTACATATAGTTGGCAATATGAGACTTTTTTGCGTCTTCGTGTATTTGATGAGACAAACTACTAGACATTTTGGAAGACAGTGATTTGTGAAATTTGAATATGAAAAACCAGAAGCAAGGAGAAGAAAAGCAGTGGGGGTATTTGCCAGATGGGAGATGCCTTACTGCTCTTTTGCAGGCCCTGAGAGCCACTTGATAGGAAAAGGCTCACTGAATCTAATCTTTTGATATTCACTCGGGGCAACTGCTGACTTCAGAACAGGTACTGTCTCTAGAAGGAGTAGAGTGATCCCTGTGGGGCACTAGAAGGCCTTTTTTTCCTATTTCTCCTCTTTTGGGTCTCTGTTCTCTAATTAAAATAGGTGTTTTGGAAAAAGAGAACATGAATTCTGAATACAGTAATAAATTGTGTCCTTGCCTCAGATGGAATTAAAATGACTGCAGATTTGAAATTTCCCTGCCTCTGAAAACTTAATTTGATATTTTCTGTTACACACCAAGTAGTGATTTGCAGAGGCACAGACTGCATCTAATCTTACATCTAATTATCTGATCATCTGAATCGCAAATACAGTAGTTAAAGGGTGTCTGTTTAAAGGGCAGCCGCAAAATGTAAATATTAAAAAGGAGAGCACTCTAGTTTTCAGGAAGCAGACATGGAGATTTATAATAGCCATTATGTTATTCACGTATTAGGTCAGCAGGTCACATAAAAATGTGGTTACGTTGTTCTGTCGCTAAAATGTGAAGATAATTCTGAAGTCTGTGCTGAGCTTGTTTTGACAATTAACCTCCATTAGTATTCTAGGCCATATAAGAGCAAAACTCTTAAAAGGCTCTCTTTTTCATGAATGTACTGTCAAGTTGACTTCATCATTTAAATAGGACTGTAGCCACAGTAAACGATGAGTTGATATTTATACAAAGCATAACCTTAATTAAAATATTAAACGCAGTGTTCACGGAATTATTGTACATTTATATGTAATAGAGTAAAAACATTGCATGGGACTGTTAAGCTTTTTGTATGAATCTAATTAACTTTGACAGGCTCTGGGCTTTTCTCCCCCTTATTTTTAGAAGTGCTGTAGAATAAATGTTCTTGCATCTGGAAAACTTCAAACCGTTTTGATCAGCAGTTCAGATCTGATTTAAAATGTACGTATTGAGATGCTCCCTTAGACGTGCAGGGCTCAACTTCTTGTGGCAGGAAGACAGATGCGGAAGGGAGAACAGCTGTAGACTGGTGCTGCCAGTGGGTATTGTTTTTGTCACAATTTATTGTCAAGCCGCTACCGCTATGAGCAGGTCTTTGTATATTAGGCTCTGGTTAATGAAAAGGTGAACGCTCCTGGCTGATTCCCTGGAGGGCACTTAGGAGGGAGATATTTCTCTGCACCCTTACACTTCTGTAGCCCTGAGGGAACAGAGGCACCAGGAGCAAATCTAAATTCCCACGGAGCCCAATGACTTCCTGTTTGGTAAGTGAGGGAAGGAAGTCCTCCTGCAAACAGTGGATTAGGACATTGAGGATAGTGCAGTTTTTGTTCTCCTGTTCATTCCCTAAAATCCCACTAAGGATCAGCACTGAAAGAAGCTAGGAGTTTCTCAGTCTAATTGCTATGATTCAAAGGTAATAACCATAGTAACAACAATAGTTATATTTTATTCAGCACCAATTGTGTAGCAATTGATTTGCAAACATTACTTTTTAAAAATTTTTTAAAAGTTTATGGAAGTATAGCTGATTCACACTGTTGTGTTAATTTCTTCTGTACAGCAGAGCGATTCGGTTATACGTATATATACATTCTTTTTCATATTTATTTCCATTATGGTTTATCATGGGATATTGAATATAGTTCCCTGTGCTATACAGTGGGACCTTGTTTATCCGTCCTATGTATAATAGTTTGCATCAGCTAATCCCAAACTCGCAATCCTTCCCTCCCCCACCCCCCTTCCCCTTGGCAACCACAAATCTTGCAAACATTATTTTATTTAATCTTTACCCCATCTCTGAAGAAGATACTATTTCCAGTTTACTGATGCGGAAGCTGAGGCCCAGAGTCTCTATCATCCTTCCAAAGGCACGTAACTACAAAGCATCAGTGCTATTAAAATGCGAGAAAAACTGTAACTTGGCATTGAATATTGAAATAGATAAAAATTAAGTGTAAACATGTAACACAACAATATGTATTTCATATGGACCTATTTCTGTAAAAACGCAAAAAAAGAATGTGTGGCTCTATGTACACACATACACGCAGACACATGTATATTGATACAGATAAAAAGTAAGAGGGCTTCCCTGGTGGCGCAGTGGTTGAGAGTCCGCCTGCCGATGCAGGGGATACGGGTTCGTGCCCCGGTCTGGGAAGATCCCACATGCCGTGGAGCGGCTGGGCCCGTGAGCCATGGCCGCTGAGCCTGCTCGTCCGGAGCCTGTGCTCCACAATGGGAGAGGCCACAACAGTGAGAGGCCCACATACCGCAAAAAAAACTCTCTCAATAACAAGTACAGAAAAATAAGGAAAGACATACAAAAGAAGACCTAAACAAGTTTATGAACCAACTAGACCTAACTGACATTTATAGAACAGTTCACAGGACAACAGAAAAATACACATTCTTTTCAAGTGCAATTGGAATATTTACCAAGATAGACCATATTCTGGGCCAAAAAGGAAGACTCAATAAATTAAAAGGATTCAGGCCACACAAAGTAAGTTCTCTGACCACAATGATACTGTGGTCAGCACTGTAGAAATGCATAACTGAAACATATCTGGAAAAGCCTCAAATACTTAGGAACTACATAGCCTACTTCTAAATAATTCTTGGATCAAAGAAAAAACTAAAAAAGAAATTAGTATATAATTTCCATTGAAGAAAAATGAAAACACAACATATTAAAATTTGTGGGATACAGCTTAAGCAGTATTAGAGGGAATTTTACAGTACTAAAAAGCCTACATTGGAAAAACAATGGTCTAAAAAAAAAAAAAAAAAAAAAAAAAAAAAGTAAGAGAACGGAACATACTAGATGGTTGACAGTGGTTATTTGAGGTGGCTGAGCAGGGGAAGAACAAGTAGAACAATTTTTTCAAGTTTTTTTCATTAATTTCTTAAATTGTTACAATCCTTAATTCATGTAATTAAAGATTAATTACAAAGGGTAATTAATTAAAGGGTAATTACAAACGTAGAGATCCGGAAAGGACTTTTGCTGCCAGAGTGAACATTTGAAAATGAGAATACTGAAAGAGAAAGTGGTGGCAGCTCTAACTTCAACTAGGGCTGTCTGACCTCAACATCTGTGCTTCTTCTATTAAACTATGGGGCTTTTTAAAATGTGTGATTAATATTAAAAAAAAATGCCACGAAAGGGGATGGTGAATCTCTGACCTCCCTTTGGTCCTTGGGAAATCCTGCTTATCCACTGCTGATTTGAGGATACATCAGAATTCCATCCTTAATCTATTTAAGCCAATCAATATATATCGAGTCCCTATGATGCACCAGTTGCACTGTGAAGCCCAGAGGAGGCTGCAGAAATGATTCTGCCCTTTTAAGGTGTTGAAAGCATCATGAACAGACAGACTTATGCCCAAACAGCTGACAGACAAAGCCTAGTGTCATACGTGTGTTGACAGTGGGAGAAACAGTGTGCCATGGGACATTTAGGAGGGGACAATTATAAGGCTAGGGCTCACGTGACAATTTTTTGGGTACCTAGGTAGGTGTCTAGGAGCTGGACGTGATGGAAGATGCCAAGATGTGGCCTCTGTCCTCAATGACTGTGTAATGTTGTAGGAAAGAGAACGTTAAAACACGAGAAAATAAAGAACAAGAGAAGCCAGGAATAGTGCGTAATTGACAGCTTCGTAATATATAAGTTAGGCCCTAAGTGAAGTAAGAATTCAGGAAAGGCAGTGATCACTGTGGGTAAGAATTGTAGAAGGGGGTTTCATAAGGAAATAAATTATAGGTACCAGTATGTTTTCTGCTTAGCAATTGCTCTGTGAAAGAGTAGTGGCCAGGAATCCTAGTTAGTCTGCACTTTAAAATTGGCCTTTGAGTGGAGTCTCTCTTCATTCCCTGACCGTTGTTTAAAAAAGGACTGAATAACAATTAAATCCATTTGCAGCTGATGCATTTAGTTTATACGTATACACACACATACACATACATGCATTTATTTGCTATATTCATATAAATCAGGCATCACAGATGTCTCCCTTTCTCTCTCTCTTCCCTCCTTCCCTCACTCCTTTGCTCTCGTCATCCCTCCCCTCCCTCTCTTTCTCCCTCCCTTCTTTCCTTTCTTTCCTACTAGTATTTCTCACACTTCGGGCACAGAATCAGGCACACTTGGTTTAAAAAAGAGAGAGATTTCTACCCTAAAGCATAGGAGACTAGAAGTGTATAGGAGCTAGCTGTTTAGGGAGTTTCATTTGAACAGATATTAAATCTGTGTTCTAGATCCTTCTAGTAGTACCGTGATCATGCGTCTAAAGTATCTAGCAGAGTGCTAGTATATTCTAGATGCTTAGTAAGTGTTAGTTCTCTTCTCCAACCTCTTCTCCCGCCTTTCCACAAGGCTTTAGTGATCCAGTCTGGGGAGAAGACAGAAAAACCCACATGGGAGGGACTGTAAAAAATAATCTAAGACTGAGGGTTGCATATTTGGAAAAAATTTGATGTTCAGTCATTAGTTCCTGCCAATGTCTCAATATTAGAGTGATTAGGTCTATTATTGAGCAACCCTGGACTTCCTCAGAGTGAAGATAAACAATGTAAGTATATTAAAAATGCATATGCACCTAGAGCAAACCACATGCACTGTTAAGTATTTGGGATGGTTATTTTTGAAAAAGATATTTCTATCATATTGACTTTTTCCCTATTTTTTTGTTTTTAATCATTCTAAAACAGATAAAAATCATTCACAGCCTGTCTGACTCATACTTCTTTAAAGACTGAACTTAAGACTCGGCCCTTGCATTTTTTAAAATGATAATTTTTTAAGTTATATATGTACTCTCACCATAGAGAATCTGTAAAATAAATAAAGGAAGTATAAAAAACAAACAAACAAAAAGACATAATACTACAAGCTGGAAAAAACTGTTGTTAGCATTTGGTTTCAAGTTCTTCTAGTCTTTTTAATGCTTATTTATATTATGGGTATTGTATATATTTGGTTGCGATTATACTTTTTGGATTTGGCTGCACAGTTTTTTAGTGTGATTCAGTTTAAGATCATTACTCACTTTCACAATAGTTCTGAGGGGGACATAGAGAGGAGGCCTGTCATTGAACCTGATCGGGCTCCATGCCAAGGCTTCTCTCTCCTCTGATGTCATCCCCCAGAGTGTGGATGGCCAGGGAGTGACCTGGGAGGAACTTCTGCTCTGGGCCTGATGGGGCAGACTGTGAGGGCAGTTGCTCATGGCAGCTGGCTGGCACACAGGTTCTTGGACGGCTGACTGGACATGGTCAGAAACAGGAAACACGAGTTAATTGGCACATGTCTTGGGATCCAAGTTCAAGCAGAATAACAAGTTAGGACCTGATATGACCTGAATGTGGTGGACTTGTGGGATCGAAACAGAGTTGGGAGAAGAGAAAACATTCTAAGAGCATCTTTAGTCAGACAGCAGACTTGTATATTCAACAGTCTTTTCTGTCCTCTCTGGGTTTTAAAGCCGCTGAATGCATTTATGCCAGACTGTGGGGGCCCAGAACTCAGGTGTATGAATGGTTAGCGTGGCAGCACGTTTGGAAAGGGAGACAAGGTGTTTATCCCAGAACTTTGACTTATATGTTTTTATTTGGAATAGTTCTGGGGAGTCTTGTGGACATTGTGGGGGAAGGGAATGTTAAAGTGACCCTCCCCCAACAATGACTTGGTTCTCTTACTGATTATTTCTTTGGAGCCCAAAAACTACCCTTAGTTCAGGAGAACTCTTGGAGCCTTGTTTGAGGGAAGGTCCTTCTCATCTGAACTGACTAGGGTTTCTATGCAAGGTCCCTAGGCCCATGGTGGTCCAGAAAATCCATGTCCTTCTGTGTTGGATGACCGATCGCAAATACTTCTTGATTTAATATATATTTATTAAGCACCAACCATGTATCAGATACTGTGCAGAATACTATGGATATAAAGACTAATAGAAATGGTCCTTATCCTGAGGAAACAATATACAGAGAGGTAGATTTGTAAGGAGATTAATATAAGCCTTGGAGTTAGAGGTGGGGTTATGCTTTTTGTCCAGCCATGGGAGTTCAGTAGTGAGTCCTAATGAATGACTGTTGAATGATTACATATTGCATTTACCTACTTACTGTCACCTTTTATCAAAAGCAGAATTTTGCACATAACTTCTGTTTATGCAAAGCTTCTCATGCTATTACTTGTGTTTTGAAACCTGAGCAAATACATGACTGTCATTTTTTCCCTGCTGTTTCTGCAGTGTGCTATTTTTTAAATAGTCCTCTTTACATACTACTTTATCCTCAATTCAACATTTTATCTCATTTATAATCCAGTAAACCAGGAACCTGACTTGGGATGTTGCCCGTTTTATTATTCCTCCAATGATCTTTAGAGGCAGTTTCGGGATTATAACAGCAGTTCCCGAAACTCTGAAATGGGATAGATTCACCGAACAGTGATTCTCCACCTTTGGTATTTGTCAGATTCCAGAGATGATCAGCTCCTTGTCACAGCTGGAGAATCACTGGGGACATGGAGCTACAACTGAGATTGTTGCTGGACATGTGTGAATGAAATGTATATTTCATGACTGCAAATTGTACAACATTGTGAATCTGCCACTGTGGACAAAACTGCATCTGGCTTTTGACCTTTTTAGACCTTTTAGAGTAAAATAAAATTCTTTAATTGCTGGAAGTTAGCTAGTTCTCTTACGACCATAGGGAAAGGGTATGTGTGCTACTGATCTGGTTGATCTTCAGTAGGTCTCTAGGGTTGCGATTCTCAAACTGTAGCATGCATGCGAATCGCCTGGAGGGCTGGTTAAAACACAGATTGCAGGGCTCCACCTCGGGAATTTCTGATTCAGTACATCAAGATGGGACCCAAGAATTTACATTTCTAGCAAGTCCCAGGTATTGCTGGTGCGGCTGCTGCAGAGACCACATTTTGAGAACCACTAATCTAGGAGCTTCCTTTACTGCGTAAAACTATGATTACTTTTTAAAAATGTAAATTGGTGCTAGAGAGTGGACTTGAGGATATGGGGAGGGGGAAGGGTAAGCTGTTACAAAGCGAGAGAGTGGCATGGACATATATACATTACCAAACGTAAAATAGATAGCTAGTGGGAAGCAGCCGCATAGCACAGGGAGATCAGCTCGGTGCTTTGTGACCACCTAGAGAGGTGGGATAGGGAGGGTGTGAGGGAGGGAGACGCAAGAGGGAAGAGATATGGGAACATATGTATATGTATAACTGATTCACTTTGTTATAAAGCAGAAACTAACACACCATTGTAAAGCAATTATACTCCAATAAAGATGTAAAAAAATAAAATTAAAAAATTAAAAAAAATTGGAAGGAAAAAACACCTATTGGAGGATGGATTCTCCTTTGGAATATTCATGATTCTGTGGAAGATCAGAAAATCTCTGTTTATAAGTATTTTCAGGAAGGGAGACAATAGCTTTCCTCATAACTTACTCAAATAGTTGTTCAATTAAAAAAATCTATTATGAAACCTTTATCTGAAACTTACCTCATCTTTGTCTTAGAATTTTAGACCTTAGAAAGGTGGCATCATTGATAATTGAAGATCATTATCAATCGTCTCTATTTCCTCCCATCCCATATCCCCAGTCTAAGTAATATATTGCTTTGGTACCCTAATACTGACCTTAATTTAATTTTGATAAACAAAAGGATGGTGAGTAGTAAGGCCAATTATCTTTGAAGAGAGAAGGCTGAACTCTTAACCTGTAGAAGAAAGATTTCACAGAAGACATCCAAGTTCCTGAAAGGAAGTTTATCTGACCCAGACATGACAGGGAGGAATGACTTTAATTTAGCTTGCCTCTTTCAAGTAAGGCTTTATATCAGAGATTTATTTGGATACACTTTGGTGCCCTTGGTGTTTTCCAGTTAGTAAATGAATGACCCATGTTACACCTAGCCTATGGAAAAGCTGTGTAACTTTTCCTTGGATATCAGGGGTAAATCCCAGTTTTTATGTAGCCTGAGACATAATCTGGGAGGCCCTCCTAACGAGTACAAATATATCTTATATTTGCAAATTTTACAAAAATTTATGCCAATGTGAAAATATTAAACTTCTTCCAGGGCTGGAAGCAGCCCAGGCTAGTGAGGGGCCTGAAGGTTAAGTTTCATTAGCTTCAAGGACAGTTCACTTCTGACTGTATTACAGAGCCCTGACACAATTGGTCACACATTGTGGATGCTCAAGGAAATTTTGTGGAGTGAATTCATGAATTCTTCATCACAGTATCTTCAAAGCAGTGTGATTTCCATTATTTTTGAGCTATTGATGTCACTATCAGTAACTTGATGTTGAACATGTGTTTAGCACTAGTTTTTTTGTTTTGTTTTGTTTTTTAGAGAAAGAAAACACAGGATCTACATCAACCAGCGTTTTTCTGCATAGAATCAATAGCATATTCATAAGGGACCTCCCATCTTAAGCTAAAGAGATGAGCAGTGAAGACAAAACGGTGATGATGAATGCTGCTTAGGCCAGGGAGGATGTCAGCCTGATAGACCTGACAAATAGAACTCAAGGCTGGTTAGCTTGGAATTCTGAAGATTCTATTGCTCTGTCTTCTAATTTTTAGAGGATTATAGGGCTGGGAGGTTTTGAATGGTGGAGAATTTGCTCTAGTGAAGTCCTCAATTTCTGGATGATTTTTTTTTTTTTTTCGTACGCGGGCCTCTCACTGTTGTGGCCTCTCCCATTGCGGAGCACAGGCTCCGGACGCGCAGGCTCAGCAGCCATGGCTCACGGGCCCAGCCGCTCCGCGGCATGTGGGATCTTCCCGGACCGGGGCGCGAACCCGTGTTCTCTGCATCGGCAGGCGGACTCTTCAACCACTGCACCACCAGGGAAGCCCCGATTTCTGGATGATTTTTAGTGGAGCTTTGGCTACTGCCCTGGGCTTGGGAGGGCAGGTTCAGGTGAGGATGGACTAACAGCAGGAGAGCACATGATCCTGGAGTATGGTCAGAGCTGTTTGCCTCCTTTGCTCTCGAGTATGTATCATCAGGTAAAGATTCACAAGTGTTTCTGCTTTGAGATGGCAGTAAAAAAGAAACGAAGAATAAATAGCTGCAGCTTTCTCTTCATTAAGGTCAATGTGGTGGCTTAGGTCTTCGCAGAGATTCTGAAAGAAAATATAATAAAAGTAGAGGATTAAGGAGGTAGGCAAAACAATTTAAAGATAGTCACAAGCACTGAAAAGGTCTTCCTTAATGATTGGATTTAGAGTTGTGAGGGAGTCATTTAAAAGGAAGGAGGACTACATTATTAGTCCATTATATCCCTGATCAATAGAGACCACCCATTCCTTTTAAATAGTTTATGCGTAATAGCTAATAGATTGACCAGGGAAAACAAAGTATAATTTATAATTGCTATTTGAATATTTTATGTAAAAGTTAATCTTCTGAAGACTCAGAGAATTCATCGTAGATTAAAATAAGAAAGATTTGCATTTATAAGAAATTAATGATAGTTCTGAAATTGAAGAATCATTTAGTGCTGGGAGAAATAAATACAAATTGTAACATCTATCTGATGGAGTTTTGCTTAGATTGCTTCTGGTAATAAACCATCTATAATAATATAAATCAAGGGCTGGTGTTTGCCATAAATTTGCAATGTTTAGCATAATATTTGTTTGCATTTCATACTAAAGTGACACCAAGAAATATGAGATTAATAGTTATTAAGTGAAAATGACTTTCACGTCTGTAGTCATTTTTAGAAACAGTTATGTGTGTGTCATTTAGGGAGCAGAGAAAATTAATTTGCAGCTGTGGTGGGATCTAGCACGTTAGAACAAAGACGGAAGTGCCATATAGTAATAAACTTGTGGAACATAAGGGTGGGATTCATTTTTAACCCCTCCTTTTGATTTCTCTCTAACTTCTCAATACCTTATGGTACCCTTCAGGTCACCACACTTTTGTTTGTTGACTCCAGAACATTATACTAATAGCTTAAGGAACAGGAAAATTGATACAAGTTCTCAAATTATGTCATAACATTGGAGATCACAAGCTTAACCATACCTAGGGGGACAGAGGGTCAGATGGCAGCAGCAGCAGTATGGTGCCTTATATTAATTTTAATTAGTGTTTTCATTAGGAAGTGTCATATTAGATTCTGATTTTTTAAAAAATGACACACTATCTACTTTCATTTGTTTTACTGCACTACAAATCCACAGTGATGTTGAAGTTCAAGTCTATAAATTTTTTTTTGAGAAATGTAGCCTCAGACTTTATGAGCTTAAAAAAATACATAGATTATATAAATAGATTATGTAAATATAAATAGATTGCGGAGAACAGAGAATATGGAAAACATTTTCCATCCAACAGACATAAAAGTGAGAGAGGAAAAGAGTAAATACAAAAACTAATAACACGAAAGAGTAAAGACACTATTTTAAATGCTTTATATGTGTTAACTCATTTGTGTTATCTTGGGTACTGGAGCCCTTTTTAGGCAGTGATGCATTTACTTGTTCAGGTACTACTTACCGAACACCGTGTCTGTGCTGGTCACGGAACTAGGTTGGAAGTATTAATGTTTTAGAGGAAGGTGGAGAACAGTGATCATATTTAAGAGTTTTTAAAAAATAAGTCCAACTTCTGGTCAATATGGTGTTATAAGTTCATATTTTGAGGACGCTCTGCCCAAAGTATCTACCAAAGCTAGATAAAATATTTTAAAAACATAATAATAAAACACAATGTAATGTGAAAATTTTAAATTAGATCTCTAGGTGGACCAGAGACTGGACAGAAATGCCAAGCAGTGGTGAGTTGAAGTCCAGTGTGGGCTTGCTAGGCTCTGGGTCTGGAAGCAGGCAGAGGTAGCTTAGGCAGTGGAGGGGCTAGAGGAGAATTAAAGTACCCTGAAGCCAGAAACAACATGAAATTAGGAGCCATCCCTACCTGGCTGACCCCTTCCTCTCAACTGCTGCCTGGGACACTGATTTCCAGGAAGCTGTGTGTTTAGCACTTGGAGGACAGAATCAGCCCATGACCAGGACCTGAACCAAACCATCTGCTGCCTTGGTTGACATGTCTGTAGAAGGCCCAACCGTATCATGGAGGCAGTGACTCTGAGCTAACAAGATAAGACACCTGGCTGTGGACTGAGTGCCCAGGAGGATAGGTGGAAGGAACTACAGATCAGCCAGGGATGCTGATATGGAAGACATCTCAGTATGCTGGGGTATAACATGGGACTGTTTTTATTTTTATTTTTTTCTAATCACTACTTTCAGTTATGTTAAGTTGCTTCCCCTTTGCCCATCCTTACCAGTCATTAGCTGATTCCAAAGTTTTCCAGTCACCTTCATTTATTAACTTGTTCCCGCTCAGTGTAAAACTTAAATCTTCAAAATCTGTCTCCTCCTTTATGCCACGGCAAGCTAGAACTGTAGCCCTGGTAGCTTGAAGTGATCAGCAAGGGCAAAGGCTGGTTGTGGTATGGCTCTGAGGCATCTTTTTTTCTCCCATTTCCTCTAACAGCCCTATAGCTCCTCCTGGTTTGGGAGGGGTAGGGAGAAGGGGTCAAGGAGGCTGACTTCCTGCTAGTCATGGAGGTGGTGCCTGATGTTACTTGGATTTGGCAGGGTTCTGTCTGAAGTTGGTGCCCTCTCTTCTAGGTTCCCTGTGTTCTTGGGGGAAGTAGTCATCTTCAACACAGTCAGTCTTTGAGGATCATTGCAGAGAGGGGCTGCACAGTTTCCCTTGGGGTCCTAACAATGGTCCACATGCCCAACAGCTTCTTTGGTTGGGTGTGTGATCACTTGACCCAGTAGCCACATGGGGCCTGATGACTTCTTCCCCTCCACTCATCTTGGTCTCCTCTGCACGAAACCAAAGTGACCTTCCAACTTTGTGGAGGACTGAGATGGAGTGGGATTACTGCAGCTCAGTACCGACAAGCCCTACTTGATAAACTTTTTTTGCAGGGTCTCCCTACTTTGGTTCTCACATCCATGGACCAGAATCAGGCACTCATTTACATAAGACTCCATGACACCAGGGGACTCATGCTGAGTACTTCCAAGAATGCACCTGCCAATGTAAAGGTAACCATTAAAATATTAGAAATATAATTTAAAACGAGGTCAAATAGATTGTGGAGAATAGAGAATATGGAAAACATTTTCTTTCCAACAGGCATAAGAGTGAGAGAGGAAAAGTGTAAATAAAAATTGCTGGTATCCAGAAGCCACAAAATGAGATGGTAAAAATAAGTACCCTTGTAATGAAAATGTATTAACTATATTTACCTTACCTATTAAAAGACAGAAACTAACAAATTCTTTTTAAAGACAGCTAAAGTTGTAAAAGAATGCATAGCAAGATTTAAAGTATCAGAACAAGATGTGCCTAAGAGAATGCAAACCAAATGAGATTTGGTATAAAAATGTTAACATCAAGCAAACAGATTTCAAGGTAAAACAAAACAATACAAACACATTATCGTGAGTTAGAAGACACAGAGCATAATGAAAAGGAACAATATACCAGGTATATACAATACAGTTGACCCCTGAACAACATGGGTTTGAACTGCACAGGTCCACTTATACGTGGCTTTCTTTCAAGAGTAAATCCTATAGTGCTGCACGACGTGTGGTTAGTTGAATTCAGGGATGCAGAGGAACTGGCTATACCAAGGGCTCTTTGGATTTTTGATTCCATGTAGGGTTGGTGCCCCTAACATCCGCATTGTTCAGGGTCAACTGTCATCATCAACTTGTAAACACTTAACAGCATAGCCTCAAATACATAAAGAACTAAACTGTCAAAATTGCAAGAGTAATGTCCAAGGCAACTAACGGAAGATCTCAATATACATCTCTCATGATCCAAAACCAAGCAGAGAAAACATTTACGAAGTGTAGAGGCTTGATCAGTATAATGCACAAGATTGAATGTGTGTTGTGTGTGTACATATGCACATATCCATGTTCTTATTAACAAAGAATACATATTATTGAGTATACATGTACACAAAACTTTTTAAACACAACTACACAAGAATGATAGATCTTTCTATATTCATAGATTTTGAAGAATCACTATCATCTGGATGATAGTCTTTGATATCTGGATAATTTAATTAGAAATCAACAGCAGTCGGTTCTTCCATCTGTCGGGCAAAAAAATTTGTCCTCTACCAACTTAGACGTTTGGTGGTCTGGGGACCTGCAAATTAATTGACAATAGACAGATTAACAGGAGAAGAGTTCATGATTCAGGCATGCAGGAGTCCTCTGTAGGGAGGAACACACAGAACAGCTAGGGGTAAAGGTTTATATACCAGCTTAATAAGTGGGGAGGAGGTGCTTAAGGCTTCAAGAGATGTAAGGTTCTGATGATGTTTGCTTACACAGATTTTTTTGGAATGTCCTGACTCCCGAGGTCAGTTGCATTCCTGACTGAGAACTCTGGAGTAGAGGGGGTGGGGTTTGTGGCAGATGACTCTAGTAAATCTTTGCTTTAGGCAGATAGGGAAAGTTTATGTAAGATTTCTTTTTGCATCTGTAGCTCAGATGTTTTCACTTTGAAGTAATCTTTATATCATTTTAGTGGGTTGTTGGTTGCTTCATTTCCCCCATGTAAAACGTCTTAGAAAGAAGCTGGGTTGATTGCTCTGGAAAGAAGGCTCAGATTAGAAGTTATGAGGTAAAGATCTGCAGAAGGAGAGGAACGCATAGATTAGAATGAGAAAAAGAAAGAAAATAAAAGATTAATGTTTAGAGCAAACTATAAATTCAGTTTCTAAGTCTAGTGCAGCTAGTCGATAAGATTTTAAGCATTAGGTTTGAAGTATTTTTAGGTGGTGGAGGACACTGATGAGGACATCAGTGGCAATTCGATAGATTTCCTGGTTTGAAGTTTGAATGTCTTTGGTGATGGCATAGATATCAATGTCACAGTCATGGTTAGTTCCTGGAGCAGAGCGTGGAAGAATGAAGGTGTTCCGGTGAACTTCCTGAGCAGTCCATACAGTAGAGCACCAGCCACAAAGGCTGCCCATATATGATCTGTTGTAGTGATGGGTCCTTTGAAGTTTATGTCAAGTCATTCAGCTTCAGCTTGCAGGGCTTCTTTAGATCCTGGGGGAAGAGGACAGCTCCAAGACAACCTAGAACTGCCTGGGTTAGTCAGGCTTTAGTTCTCAGTGATTTCCAATCAGGAGGGTGGGAGAAAAGTAGGAAATGTTAACTTAGAGGGTTGTAGCTAGATATTGAAGGGAACTCAAAGAATCTAGAATTTGGTAAGGATTGAGGAAATATGTAAGATAACAGGATCTAGTCCAGTTTACGGATAGAGGGTAAAACCTCAAAGACAATGAACAAGACTAGAATCTGGTAACCCACAAGGGTGGGTTATAGCTTTCCATTGAAACAAAATTTCTCTCTATGATCATCTCAATTTTAATCAGAAATAATCAAAATAAGATTAGTATTATTTACAAAATACGTCTGATCTTATTACATTTGGCCAGATTATTTACGTAAGTACTGCCAGAATGGCAATTGACCACATCGGCCTTTTTAAAATTTCCTTTGCTGGAACTTTTATAAAGGAATCTCAGATTGGACTTTAAAAGCCTCTCAAGGCTAGGAAGCCAAGGCAAAAACTTGTCAGTAGACTTCACCTGCAGTATATATGGCAGCAAATTCCTCTGTTCTCATGGTCCCCCAAATATCCTGATTCCAAGGCCTCTGAAGAAGTGACCTTCCTTATTTACCCGTATGGCCGGGAACCCTCTAAGCCAGATTCCAGTCCAGTTTTTCCAACAGCGCTTTGTAAGCTTTGGCTCCATAAAGTCAAACTTAGTTCCTGCAAACTGTCTGATCATATGTGATTCTATGCATCATTTTCAAATATGACATTCTAGTCAAAGCCTTGATTATATAACCATGTTTTCAATTATGTTTTGTTACAAGGAGGACAGATTCTTATCAAATTTATGCAAGTAACTATATTGCCATGAAACTAAGAATACCTAATGAGAGTTTCCAAAGTCTGGAGGGATCAGGCAGAGAGAAAAAGATAAATGTTTCATTTTTGTTTACAAAAGTATAATTTACAAAATTGTAAGCTATAGATAGCTTAAGAGAAAAGAGAAGGGTGTTCTTTAAATCCAGCATCAATATTCCAAATAAAAGCCATAATTGTCCTTTATGAGTTCATTCAGTCCCATGTAATTCTTATTCTGCTTCATCTTGGATTAGCAGTTTCATGAACCTATCAGCTTTTCCACTAGAGTTCTAGAAATCGTGACTTAGTTCAGTGGTATAATCTCACAGTTATTTAAGCAATGCCATTAGAAGCTTGTACCCCAGAATACCTGGCATAGTCCTTTTTCATGGGTCTTTAAGAAAGATCCTTTTCGTTAAGATAAACACTCTAGCCTGTAGCTGATTGCAAGAGCTTTCAGGAAAGCATCAGAGTAAAACAACTATCTGTGGCTGAAAAAAGATTTAAAATAGCTTTGGTTAAAGATCTGATGAGAGTTCATTATAAAAGTAATGCAGTTGGCAGAGAAATTTGGTTGTTTCCATGACATAAAATATTTTAAAATAAAAACTGGAGATATGACTGATAACATTTACTGCTGTTTTCTAATATCAGGTGAAATAGTACCAGGACATATCATGGACAGTGAGGGCATTGATAAATCTCAAGGAAATTCATAGAATTTCTGAATACTTATATTAATACTGTTTACCCATTCAAATATAACCTAGGGAAGGTTAAGCATCTCTCTTTATTTGACAGTGCTTTTCATGCAATTAACATATCTAATTATAACATCTCTCTTTTTACAAGGTGAAAAAACAAATCCTTTGAGATTTTTTTAGGTCCCTCTGGGATATTTCAAAGTCAGTTCAATGTCAAGATTTTATTTAGGATTTGACTTTGAGAAGGCAAAGTATCCAAGTTGAAAAATGTCAAAAGGTTTGAACACTTGATTAATAATAGGATCATAGGTCACTATTTAAAAATACTTAATCTGTTCAACAAAGTGACAATGAAAGATTGTAAAAGTAATGATAGGAAGTTACATGGTTATAAGATAAAGCTTAGCTCTTTTGATAGTTAGAAGACTTGGTTCTCTTAAGCTGTCATGAATATAATGAAGACAATACAGGAAATTATTCTGAAAAGACACAATCTTTGTTTTCTAGGCAGATTACTTAAAGGGTCTAGAAAAACCTTCTACAATCCCTTCTTAAGAGCAGACCAATAGCCCAATGTAAAACTACAGTTTGGTTTTAATAGAGAGAGGAAACCAAACTCTAGTTTTGTATTCAGGTATTGTTAATAATAAAGCTCATTAAAAAAAAAAAGTAAAAATAAACCCATTCAACTGTAGCCTGCTTTGACCATTCAACATAAAATTCCTTTTCTGCAAACCTTCTATGACTTTCTATACCATTCAGGTTTTGTCCTATTCTTTCCTTACTTTAGGACAAAATTACTCTGCTTTTTCTTTTAACAATAATGCGTCTTACATTCCTTGCATACTTTTCATACAAAGTTGTTTTCCTTCACTCTCTTATTTCTAGTATTTTTATTCACATTTTTATTATAACTTATTTTTATTAGTGGTAAGTGTTGTAGACTGAATTAGTAACTGTTATGGACCTCCCCTCAAATTCATATGTTGAAGCTCTAACTCCCAATGTAAGTGTATTTGGAGCTAGGATCTTTAAAGAGGTTACTCAGGTTAAATGGGGTTATAAGGGTGGGGCTCTGATCTGATAGAACTAGTGTCCTTACAAGAAGAGGAAGAGACACCAAAAAGACTTCTCTCTCTGTGTGTGCACACAGAGGAGAGTCTGTGTGAGGACATTGGAAGAAGGCAGCTGTCTAAGCAAGCAAGAGAGTTCTTACCAGAAACTAACCTTGCTGGCACCTTGATTTTGGATTTCTAGCCTCCAGAGCTACAAGAAAATAAATGTCTGTGGTTTAAGCCACCCAGTCTGTGGAATCTCATTATGACAGCCTGAGCTGACTAATACAAAAGACTTTCTTTTACAAAGAAAGCTAAGAAGTAGGCAGTTGTGAATTGTCTGTCATATACCAGCATTTTGTAGCAGATTAGTAAAATTTATGAATATACCATCTCACTATTTTAAAGATATATATGTCTTTATAGTACAGTTTCTCAATGTGGCAAAAGATTGTTTATTTACAGATTTATATCTTTAACCTCTTTATACCATGTAAAAATAAAAAGGCAGAAGTATATACAATTTAACTTATGCTTAATAATGAATGTCAGCAGTTGATCTTATTTGGAAATTATTGAGCTATTCAGTGAATATCTGTTACTTAACTTATCATCACTTTAAGGCTACAGGTTACCAAAAAGATTATAGAAATTATTTTTAGGCAGACTTAATATAAATCATTATTATTATTGAAATAAAATTTCAAAATAATGACTCAATTTGATTAAAATCAAATTCATTTTATTTATAATTTTAAGTATCTAGTAGATACACTATTAGCTTACTTGACTAGCAAACCTAGTAAGATAAATTTATGCTTGTATTATACTTAATGCTGATAACTCAGAAGACAAACCTATTTTTATTAAACCAATAATAATATTACACCAGTCTTATTTGCAAAGATTTATCCAAATCACATAAATTTAAAAAATATTTGGGATAGTTCCTATACTTCTGGGAGGTTTAGAAATATTTAATTTATAAAAGAGCTTATTTTTCTCTAAGCCAAATATAATAGAACTCTTTTAAGGGATTTTCTAAATTGATAATACCATCCAGAGGTAGGATGATAGCTCACGTATACATAACATACGACAAACATAAGTATACAAACAGATGCAAATAGAGATCTTACGTGGCTTTCATTCTGAAATTTTAGCTGTGAGTCAGGCATATTATAGTAATGCTAATTACACTAGTTTATACAAGAGTTGGTTCTAGTCTTTGCCCCACTTTATGTTTTATCCTAATTACATTGCTGGCAGATGGAACAAGTTGTTACCTGCTCAATATGAGGGCAAATCTTTCCACCAATATTTACAGAGAAGGTTTTTAAGATTTTCTTTTGCCTTGATATATAGTCTTACGGAGGCTGTAGACTAGAATTTGGGCAAGGGATTGAGGAGACATCAAGTAGTTATCTGGGTGTCTCCAAATTCTTCTAAGTGGATAAAATATCCAGTCTGTTTCCAATTGGCCCCCTTTTTTCCCTTTTCAGCTTCAGATAGTTGCTTTTGGGGGTCCTTGAGTCCTTTAAGCATCCCTGACAGGGTCAAGGGGCCTAAACTAGTTTGAGTGACTTTTGCGCTTTAATTTTGTTAAGGGAGTATTTTAGGCTAGCTTTTTTTTTTTTTTTTTTTTTTTGTCCTTTTTTCCCTTTTCAGCTTCAGATAGTTGCTTTTGGGGGTCCTTGAGTCCTTTAAGCATCCCTGACAGGGTCAAGGGGCCTAAACTAGTTTGAGTGA
Organism: Lipotes vexillifer; assembly: GCF_000442215.2. Classification (NCBI taxonomy): domain Eukaryota; kingdom Metazoa; phylum Chordata; class Mammalia; order Artiodactyla; family Lipotidae; genus Lipotes; species Lipotes vexillifer. Next base: position 3,999,377 of record NW_006770909.1, read on the forward strand.
CTTTTGCGCTTTAATTTTGTTAAGGGAGTATTTTAGGCTAGCTTTTTTTTTTTTTTTTTTTCTTGCGTTATGCGGGCCTCTCACTGTTGTGGCCTCTCCCATTTGCGGAGCACAGGCTCCGGACGCGCAGGCTCAGCGGCCATGGCTCACGGGCCCAGCCGCTCCGCGGCATGTGGGATCTTCCCGAAACGGGGCACGAACCCGCGTCTCCTGCATCGGCAGGCGGACTCTCAAGCACTGCGCCACCAGGGAAGCCCTTTAGGCTAGCTTTGATGCTATTTATGTTCTTTCCACTTGATCTCCTATAGGTACTAATAGGACATTTTCTTAGGATGGAAGCTCTCGAAAAATCCTTTAAATATAAAAGTTTTTCTGAAGTAATCCATCATCTGGCCATTGACAATTAGGATCCGCATAGATATACCCATTCCAAATGTGACGCAAACCAATAAGACTTTTTGTGGCTTAGTCATGAACACAATAAGTGTCTCTGAAGAGGGCGCAGAAGATGCAGCTTCCATAATTCAAAATAACTCCCAACTAGAGGTGAAATGAAGAAAACCAAGTCGCCGTAGGTGCTAAGAATGCTTAATTCCAGTCTTCCCACAAAAGTGAGGCACCTCCAATCACAGGCCTGCAAATCTATGATAACAGATGGGTGATACAGAGATCGGAAGTCTCAGCACTTTGAAGGCATTGGGAAGGAGATGACAAGGTACCTTATGGGTTGAGACCCTTTAGGATTCAGTCTTAGACAACCTCCCTGAGAGCTGGCAGTGGTTGGCAGGAAGTTTTGCTTGTGCATCTCATGTCTCAGTACTCTCTCTGGTTCCAAGCTAAGCCCTCAGGACACAAAATTGAGAGAGAAGGAGAAACTCATCTGGTTTTATTGGTGGCCCACAGCAAATTTGTCCAAGCAGATACTGGTCCAGTGAGAACCGCAAACTCACCAGTCTGTGAGGGTGGCTTGAACAGGCTTATGGAACCTATACCTGTGTTCTTCGCTTTGACCGTCCTTCTTATGGCAAGCAACATTTTTAGACATCACAACACAAAACAACAGCAAAAAAGAAAGTGACAAAAAGATAGCACAATGACTATTTATTGGAAGATCCGAACCAAGAGTCATTAATACCCAAAGAACAAGACGAGTTCTAACCAAAACATTTTCTCCTGTAAATCTAAATTTTGGAAACTTTCTTTCTGAGAAGATGAGAGGCTCTTACCACTTTTGCTCAACTGGACCCCAAGTAGAGATCTGGGAGTCTGACGGTAAGAAAGTTTAATTTTGCCAGCTTGGTCAGAGATCCTAAGAGCTCAGCTGAGGTCTCCAGAGTGAGCGAAGATTTCTGACCATTCAATTCTCGTTGCCAAAACCGTTGGGAGGAAAATCTTTTCCTTTATCAACTGAGGTTCCATTGTTAATCTCCTGAGAGATTAACAGGAGAAAAGTTTATTACTCGTGCATGCAGGAGTACTCTATAGGGAGTAGCTCTCTGAACAGCTAGGGATTAGGATTTACATACTAGCTTAATAAGGGGGGTGGTTTAAGGCTTCAAAGGATGGGAGATTCTGAGGAGGTTTGTTTACACAAATTAGGTTTGAAATGTGCCACTGCCCAAGGTCAGCTGCCCCTCCCCCCGCTCCCCTCCCCCCTCTACTGGAGACTTCCCTGGAGTGGTGAGGAGGGAGGTGAGAGGGGGCCACTTGTGGCAGATGGCTCTTGTAAATCTCTGCTTTAGTCAATAGGAGAAGTTCAGAAAAGATTTCTTTCTGGACGTGTAGCTCAGATATTTTCACTTTGGTGTAATCTTTATGCCATTCTGGTGGGTCGTTGGTCCTTTCACATGGAACCCTGGAGAGGTTCCACGTTAAGCATTTAGAGTGGAGGCAAGCAATGCACAGGGGAGATGTGTGGGGCTGGAGGAAGAGAGTTGTCTGAAACAGTGAATGTAAAGTTAGTGGAACCCCCAGGTCCCTTTCTCCAAACTGTAGAGCTGGACAAATAGCTGTGCTCTGTTCCCATGAGAGAGAGAGAGAGACAGAGACAGAGACAGAGAGACAGAGAGAGACAGAGAGAGACAGAGAGAGAGGGAGAGAGGGAAGTTGGATTGGTTCTTTGCTCTGGACAACGAGAACCAGAGAAGCTTCAGAAGGGGTGCAGACTGACACTGCCTAGGAGTGGATATGGACTAAAAACATAGCTCCCTTGCTCTGTCTGGTCCCTAAGCACCAGCCACAAGCTGTCTGCTTCCACAGGCAAGAAATTGGAGCTACTTTTCTGAAAAAATGAATGGCCCTAAAAATCAGATTTCCATACACTGACATCCAGGAGCTTCTCAAAAATAAAGTACACCCCTAGTCACCTAACAGTGAGTCCATCAACTGTAAGCCCTTTCTATCACACATAGCTCCCAGTCAGCTTCTAGTGCCTCATGCTTAAATATAGACAGGCACTGATAACCTGATACTTGAGAAAGCCTAAAACAGAAGAGAGAGGCTAAAAAAATCCTGAACTGAAAGGACCCAGAAGAAACAAATATTTCATAGGAAAATATAAAAAAAAATTAATCTGTAATTCAGCTATTTATATAAGGAGACTGACATCAGAGTTGTTTACAGTCACAAACCATTAGAAACAACTATATGTCTATCAGTAGGATGTTGGCTAAATTAATTCTGCTATATTATTCTGATAAGTCCATACTCTGGAAAAAAAAAGGGTTAAAGTAATTCTATAAATTTCAAAATGGAAAAATATTAATACCATGTTATTTGATAAGTTAAAAATACTTTTTATACAATTAAAAAATAGTAGATTATGATCCTATTTATGCAGAAATATGTTTGTGTGCTCCCACAAAGAATTGGATATGAATATATCAGATTACTAGCAGTGGTTATATCTGGGAGCATCTTAGGGGCAAACTTGACTTTCTGTATTATTTATTCATTGTTCAAGCTTCTTTACTGCTAGCATTTATGGCTTTCAACGTTAAGAAAGTAGCTTAATTGTTTTTAATCGAAATATACCAGGACACCTGCAGAATAACTAAGTGACTGATTTTATTTAGCCACCTCTGCTTAGGAGTCAAGGATGATACTGCTTTACCAAAACATTCCCTAGCATGAATTAACCTAAAATAAAAACTCATCTCATCCAAAACTATGTTGCTTGTTAGCTGTGGTTCTGTAATATAATACGTGAAGTTCTGAAGTCACATTAACATTTCTTATGATGTTATAGCGAAATTATTTGATGACAATCTGGATTACATATACTTTTCTAGAAACTTTAGTCTGATACATTTTCTTCTTGGTGCATAAAATTTGTGCTGTGCCTTTTCTTGTTCATTGGTGCTGCTGGTTTGTGGTCTTCTGAAGGCACAGAGTTCCCTTGGGGACTTCTTTCTTTGTAGTAACCAGGAAAACCCCAAGGAAGGCTTGGTGGATTCCTGAGACTTGGGGGCCTATTGCTGGATTGGGCTGGGTTGTTACTAGTGCGCAGGAGCAGGTATGACCTAAGTCATCATCAAGGAAGAGAGTTGGTATGAGAGAGGATCACAGGTTCATCTCCAGGTTCCGTCTGTAGGAAATGAGACCAGAATAAAAACTCTCTGTGGCTTCGAGAGCCCTGAGAATAAAATCAAAAGCCCTCGGCCTGAAAGGCCCTGTTTTTCCTACCAAGCATCTCATCATTTGAGCCAATTTGGCCTTCTTTCAGATCTCTGGAGGCCAAGCGTTTTCCCCTTTTAGAGCCTCTGCTCATTCTGTTTCTTTCCACCTCAATGGCATCCTCTGGCTCTCCCGTGGCTGGCTTCTGTTCACCCTTTCAGGTCACAGTGTCACCTCTTCAGAGGTCTTTCCTAATTAATGAATCTTAGCAAGCTTCCTCTATCTCTGTTTCAGTCCCCTGATTCTTTCCATCTTAGCACTTCACATTTTGTATTTATTGAGGTGCTTTTACTTACTCTCCCTTCTACTTAGATTGTTGGTGCAAACTGAACATGGCCTTTCTTTCGTTTGTACCACCTGCAGCTGAAACTGTCAGCGTAGCACCCAAGTCCCTCTCCTTTATCACTGCTCACCTGCAGGCTTCCGACTGCTAGCATTTGCAGTTCTGTGCCTGAAGACCTAACTCTGGCTTCTGGAAGCTGACTCTGCCTACCTGTGCTTCTGCCTGAAATGCTGGAGAGGAAATAGCCCTCAACCAGTCACTGATAGGAATTAGTGTATAAATGCCCAGGCTCCCTCCCCCAAAGTTGGCTGGTTCAGTAATGCATCTTTTTTCTTGGCTAACTCCCCTTCACTGTCTCATTTCACCACTTCCTTACTGATGTTTTCTGCATTTTCCAAATAAACTACTTATATTTAAATCCTTGGTGGCGGGGGTGAGGGGTGGGAGTGGGCAATGCTTCTGGCACGTGTAGGTGACAGTATTTGCTGAATGAATGAATGAATGGCTGGCTGGCTGGCTGGCTGGCTGGGTGGGTGGATAAATGGAATAATAGATAAAGAGTAGGTTACAAAATAGAGTTCAAGGCTGCATGAGGTGTAACACTTCAGACTATTGACTGAGAAAGCAAATGTTTGGTGAGCTCATTCTAACTGGGGCTAGTTGGCTCCCGCAAAACACATAAGCCCATAGAAAGGTAGAGGTATAGGCAGGTTAGAGACAATCTAATATGGCATTTTTAAAAGCTAAGTTTTCTTTAGGTCCACTGCCCAATTCTTTTTTTTTTTTTTTTTTTTTTTTTTTTTTTGGGCCTCTCACTGTTGTGGCCTCTCCCGTTGCGGAGCACAGGCTCCGGACACGCAGGGCTCACAGGCCCAGCCGCTCCGCGGCATGTGGGATCTTCCCGGACCGGGGCACGAACCCGTGTCCCCTGCATCGGCAGGCGGACTCCCAACCACTGTGCCACCAGGGAAGTCCCACTGCCCAATTCTTGATGATCGCATGGATGCCCGACTTAGGTGCAGTTTTTACATTTATTGTTTTATTACAGTATTTACCTAAAGCGTTAAAATGTGCTATGCAAACTCATAAATAACGTTCAACATGAATTTTATTCAGTTTAGGTGAAGTTAACAGTCCAAAAAAATTACCTTTCAGAAATATATCTGGAAGTAAGGATTGGACTGTAAGTGAAATCGGAGGGTGAGGTTTAGTCAGACCCTCAGAAAGAAGTGATCACAAAAACAGACTGTAGCTGTGGAGGGTGAGGTGACTGATTTTAGTGCAGGAATGGCTATTAGCTGTTTTTATCAGTGTTAACATTGGACAGGTTCACACAGTTGTTTAGAGACAGACTAGAATCCTGAATCAGAAATCATTTCTATTTTCAGCAGATTATGAATATGGAGAGTTCAACTAGACTATGAGTTTCCTGATAGCAAAAAAAGAATGTCAAAGTCTGACCCTAGGGAGGTCAGTGTATGGCATGCAGGTGACTTTGAATGCATGAAACGTGTGAGTGTTTGGGCCAAATGGCTTTATAGTTAGTGCTGTTTTCAAAAGCAAAGCAATTGGTATGGACTAGTGAATCATTCATCACTAAGTAAAGCATTCCTCAGATTACAAAAGAATTTAATTCTGACACTCCAGGTGATGAGTGTTATCTAGCTCTACACATTTAAAAATTAAAGATAATATATCTAAAATCCTGTAAATTTGTATAAACTTTCTATAAGGAAATATTGATATAATGGTGCTGGTTGAAAAGTATTTGTGTTTAAATGAGCATTATGGGTGAACCTGAATTAACTAAACATGTCGATGGAGATATTGTTCAGGAATAATTTCCAGGAAAAATTTAACTCCTTTTGATGAATCAGCCTGCCTTTTTTCTTAATGGATGTTGGGAATCCTGCAATTGTGTTTCTTCAGATATTTTGGCTCCCAAAGAGATCAGAACTTAATTTGCAGCTCAATTTTCTCAAGCACATGGGAACTTATGACTTTTATATGTGTCTTCTAAATTTTTCCTTTTTTTTTTTTTTTTTTTTTTTTTTTTTTCTTACCCAGCAACTTAATTCTCTTTCATTTCTTAAGAGATTGCCTATTTGAAAAATGTTAATATTTTCAGTTGATAAGCAACTTATGTAAGTAGCTCAATGAGTTTTCAAATTCCTCAGCTGTTGAATATTATTTTAAATTTATGCTATGTAGATTTTAAAAAGAAATACCTATGGAAATGAGAAACAGCTTATGGTCAGGCTATGAAAATAAATCCTTACCTGGTTTTTTTTTTTTTTTTTACATTGCCCGTATTTTTCTCTCCTACTTTATGTAAGTCACCACAAGCTTTTTGTGGAAAATGAAGGAGCAAATGATTTATAAATAAAACATAAAGAAGTAATTTATTTTTATTACATTACTATTCTTTTTTTTTTTTTTTTTCAAGGCCAAATGTTTGCAAAGAACAGCAGCTGACTGTGGTGGGACTACCACACCCATGTGTCCAAGCATTCACACACACCATCAAGACCTGGAAACGGCTGCAGTGGCCCATGGTGGTGTGTGAGTTATGAAAGAAGGTAAGTGTGCTCCTGCTTTGTCCTTTTGATTCCTGAAAATCAAAGCCAAGGCCTCAACTGCATCTAAAGATTTCATCCAATAAATTTTAGAAAATAATTACATAATTAAGTAAACGAATGTAACCTATGCCCACCAGGAACTTTCAAAGTTATATATTTTCCTTCAGAAACAGGCTATATTATTACTTTAGTTCATGCCTCATTTTATGTGTGAGCTATTTGGGGTTAGATGCCACTAATTTTACCTCTTGACATGATAAACTTTTGAAAGCTGTAGATCAGAAGCTTGAGAGAAACAAGGAATATTGTGTTGGTTTGCTAAATTTAGCATGACTTGGTTCTGGCCATCTAGGACTGTGAACCATCTCATCTGCCCTTGATTCTCTTGTAACACTTTGAAACCTAGAGCTTCTTTAACTTTATTATGGCATTTGAATTAGGATTAACTTGGCTGGCTGGGAGAGAAGAGAAAAAGCAAGCATGCACTTTCTATGCGTGAAGCCTTCATAGGGACTTCTTAAAAAAAGTTTTAAAATAATTTTATAAAATATCTAAGTACCTCTTAACACAGATAGCTGCTAATATGTTCAGGTTTTATACATTAAAACTTGTAAAATGAAATCCATTTGGTCTGAATTCAGGAAACAAAGTTAAAAAAAGTGTGGCTTTAGATTAATGAATTTATTATTCTTCTTATTACTACTACTACGATTACTAAAAGGAAGTTGAGGGCATTTGTAAATAACTGGGTTTGCCATTGTGTAGAAATGGCAGAACACTGATAATATAGGACTAAATAAAATAAGATTAAATCATTTATAATTGTGGATATTTACATATACATTGTGTGTGTGTATTTTTAATCTTCAGATGAATAGTCTTTTTTTGGTCTGTACTCAGGACCTTTAAATTAAATTTAAATCAGAAAAAGCTTCAGGCTTTTACAGGCTGTGTGGGACTGGTAGAAGTTCCTACATTTCTCTGTGCCTTAGTCTGTAAAGTTGGAAAAATAATACCACACATGGATATTATGAGGATTAACTGAAAACATATTTAACACCTGTGGTACAATGCTTGGTACATAGTAGGTATTAGAGTACCTGTTTTTGAAAATAGCTTTTCATTTAGGTTTTTTGGTACTCATCCCATGAGGTTTAATCGTTGTTGATATTAAACTGAACCAAAGAAAGTACACTACCATATAGACGTTCAGACTCGGGAAAGCAAACATGAATAAGTAAAACTTGTTTTATTTATTTTCAAGAGCTTAATAGTTTTATACATCCGTTTATTCAGCAAGTATTTATGAAGCTGAGTTTGGAGTTGAGGCAGTGTTAAAAGATGTTTGACAGTTTTGCCAAACTAATATCCCTTTTGTTTGTATGTAAGTTTGCAAACCTACACTTATATCCCTGTTGAAGAGATGCACCTCCAAAATATTAGGTGACACTTCAAGATGGTGAATAATTGTGTCATAAAAATTGACATTAAATCCTATTTTTGAGAGAAGAGAAAGAACAATATACATTGACATGATGGGGAAAGAGAAGTTGGAGGAAGTGAAACTTGAAAATGGTTTTGAATATGAAGGGGATTTGGGCTGGGGATATGAGGATAGGTATGTGAAAGGAAGAGAATATAATACTTTGGGGATAAAGAGTAAATATGACATCAATTTGATAGAAAGGATGTAAGCCAGTTTAGAGATGTTTGGTATTATGGTCTATTAGGAGGTCAGCACAAATAGTTAATAGTGTAGTGTTTTCAATTTTTGTTCATTATTGCCCCCCTAAGGAACCTTTGTAAACTTTTAAAAGAATTTTAGTAATCATCCCCCTCCCCCATGAAGTTTTAATACCACAGATATACTTTGTTTCTGTTTGTGAACTCTGCTGGTTTGTAGGACCACAGACCATTGTATTAGCTAAGAGTTTTTTTCACCGATCCTACCCAAGAACCAATTGTCCCCCTACTTGTGGGTGATGTCACCGCTGTTGAGAGTGCACACTATCATGAGACCAATACATGAGGGGCTTTCACAGTCAAATTGAAAAGCATGTGCCTTATTATCCTCCAGGATTTCATTATTCTCTTCATAATTTTGGGTTCCATGTTTGATAGCTTCAGTGACCGTTAGGTAAATTTATGCTGCAGGACTGGAGGCCCCTCTTAAGTTTCAATAACCTATACCTATATTGAATCTTGGTTATATATTTAGTGAGGTGTGTGTGTGTGTGTGTGTGTGTGTGTGTGTGCACACACGTGAGTGCATGTATAATGTATACAGATAATATATTTTTGTGTGTGTGTATAAATGGCAGGATTTGGATTGCAGGGGAATTTTTTAGTGAGTTTAAAGTGACAGCTTTGGCCTGAAGAGGAAGCATTACTGATCTAGATTCCTATTTCTTAGGACCCGGTACTATACCATCTACAGACAGTCATACAGCATGGAGCGGCAGACCATCTACAGGTGCTGCCCTAGTTGGAGCTGGCAGGACAATGAACCTGGCTGTCTATGCTGTAAGTTATAATTCTTCCTGTCTAACTCTCTGTCACTAGAAGTAGTGGTTTCACTCTGTTTTGGGCTTCAATCATATCATGCCTGACAAGTTTCAGGCATCTTTAGAATCACCACAGATTCAGAGCATCTCTTTGGACTGAAAATGCACACATGACATGTGCAGAAATGCACAAAAAGCCTTTCTGTTAAGCACTGCTAATGATAGGTCAGAATTCAGGACCCATAGAACTGCTGCTTTATATTCTGTCTCTTTATGTAAAAGACAGTTTATTTAAAGCCAGACGGGTTACACCTTGTAAGCTTCCATCTCCCTTTTCTGTTCGCCCCTTTCCCATATCATCAAATTTGTAATCCACAGCTGATTCAAAAGTCCGGAGGGAAATCACTGTACTAAATCTAAATGGGATTTCTTGACTGTGCTTGTCATGATTAATTGCAGAACTCGGGAGGCAGTTTACTTTTTAAGATGAGGCATGCAGTCCTTTTACAAACCTCTGGTTGAGGGTACTGCAGAACCTTTGGAGTATATTTGACAGTCCTCAAGCAGCAGAGCTAGTGGCATTATATAGTTCATTCACGCCAGGAGAAATGGCTCTGTTTAGCGACTCCTTTACCTTTGTGTTTATGGTTATTGTGAAGTCACTTACAATGCTTCAGTGTGTCGCAGTCATTGCAGACCACAACACCGCAATTCATCTCTCCTGTTATCCTGCACCTGCGGGAGTTTGTTGGCAGCCTGCTTCCCTCCCCACCGTGTCTCAGTGAAGTTGCCTCTGGCTTCCCATAGTAAGCAGGCCTAGCGTTGAGGGGGTCACTGTATTTGCACGCAGTGCTAGGCCACTGCAGCTGGTTGGCTTAAACTCAGTGAATACATCTGCCCACGATGTCCTCTCAACTATATTATAGACTCCTGGAAATTAATGACTGTGAGATGAATTCTTTATATTGTTGTATGGCACCTAGCACAGTCCTTTGCCTCTGGTAAGTATTCGTATTTCTTGCTTGTTTTTTAGATTGTTTGGGCTACGCAGTCATCTTCTCCGTGGAGTTCCTTTATTATTAATTCCACTCCTTTTTTTTCTTTAATTTTTATTGGAGTATAGTTGATTTACAATGTTGTGTCAGTTTCAGGTGTACAGCAAAGTGAATCAGTCATACATATACATATAGCCACTCTTTTTTAGATTCTTTTCCCTTATAGGCCATTACTACCCAAACTCGAATGTGAATAAGGATCAGTTTGTTAAGATGTGGATTCTTATTCACTAGGTCCAGGGTGGGGCATTTCTACAAGCTTCAAGGTGATGCAAATGTTACCATGTACAGAGTTCTGCAAGGCTTTAGACAGCAAGGCCTTAATGTGTAATGAAAACACTGTTTTCTGTAGCGGGGCTATGGAAGAGCTGGTGGAAATTTCTAGATTGTATCTATATTAGCAACTTGGTGCTTACCTTGAGGATTTTCTTTCTTTCCCTCAACTCTGTTCTCCCTGGCCTTCTTGTGTACCTTCCTTTTAGCTGTCTCTGCAGTGGGGACTTGTTTCCATGGGAAGAGATGCTCAGAGGGTGAAGTCCGGCAGTGCCAGTGTTCCGAGGGTTTTCAGGGACCCCGCTGTCAATACGGTGAGTCGCCAACAAGACCATTTTATTATGATTTGGAGCTGTCTGCCTTGCTTTTAGGGGCCAGCCAACTTTGTCGATTCAGACTAATGGCAGGGTTATCCCTCTGGGGATTGGTGAGCATTTTAAACGAGCCACTAAGCAAAAACCCACAATCTGCAGTGTACTCAGCATCGCAAATTATGCTTTGCAGTTTAGTTTTAGTTATTCACTATAGGAGTTCAAAGGGTAGCAGTAAGTACAAAATAGTCTATTTTGTAAAGGAAATGGCAGCTTAATAAGAAAACCTCTTTCTGACCTCAGACGTTAAATCTTTAATGGAGCCATGGTTTGGAAGTGCTGCTGCAGTATTCTTCTGTGAGATTTATGTGGTTTGTGAATGAACAAAGTGGAGATTAAGATGAATTCAATGTGATGTGATATTTACTACTTTTGTGTTCGTTGTTTTAAAAAAAAGCATGAAAAACCTGACACTTGCATTATTCTCAAAGTTTCAAAACTTGGTAGCCTAGTTTTTAAGGTTGGAGCTTAATCAACTGTCAATTCAGGACATGTGCATTTAACATGTTTCTTGTGCAGGAAATTTTCAAAATGGCCAATGATTTATCTTTTACTGTATCTGCTATGAGATTGGGTGCTTTCAAAAAGGATTTGTTTTGACTTGATCATCTGATTCTAGTCTCCAGAGAATGTGAATGCATCTGCATTTATCTTTTCAGGGCAGAGAAAACTAAACAAAGCAAAACCGATTGTACAGAAGTTAAAGAAATAGGTGTACAAAGCGAACAAAAATATTGTCTTCATTATCTTCTGCTGATATGTTTGCCTTCTCTTATCCATTACTTGAATCTTTGTCAGTGAAATTGGAACGTTGCTGAGGGCTCATCACTCATGTTCATTTGTCTCCTCTGCCCTTGGCGTAAGGTTCAGGCTCACGTTTTTCATGGGGCACCTCAAAGCTATCCTTCTTGTAAATTAATCTTGATATTCTTTCCTAGGTTGTTTGCTTTTTATTTTTATTTGTGAATTAAAATAAAGCTGTTTTTTTAATCCCAATTTATTCTTTGACTATGGAAGACTAATTGTGAAACAGAGGCCTGAACTCTGGAGTACATCTTCAGTTGTTTCCATTGTTTCTAAGATGCTAACAGCAACTGTACATTGTTCCATGAGACCAAATTATTTGCCGCTAAAGAAATTGTTTCAACTAAATGTGCAACACTGGTTTCCTCATCTTGATCAGTATCTGAGATGGGCAATTACATGTCAGTGATTCATTAAAAATAAAAAACATCAATTATTACTTTCATTTGTTTTGGTAGAGTAAATCTTGCAAAACATCAAGTCCCTGAGGGGAAAAGGTAATTAAGGAGACATATGGTAATGATCATAACCTCGAAATTACACCTGGATTAATTTATTCTTTATTTTTCTACATCAGTACTTGAATATTTTGATTATTCCAATTTCATAACTTTTATTTATAAAAGTAATTAAAATGATTTTTGAAATTCAAATAGTTAGATTTTGTATTTTTCAGTTTGGGGTTGGTGAAAATACTGGATTATTTTAAACATAGTCAGAATCAGTGTGTGTTTTCCACAAGTTTGGTTTTTTTAAAATTAAATTTAGTTAATTAATTAATTTTTGGCTGCGCTGGGTCTTCGTTGCTGCGTGCAGGGTTTCTCTAGTTGTGGCGAGTGGGGGCTACTCTTTGTTGTGGTGCACGGGCTTCTCATTGCGGTGGCTTCTTTTGTTGCAGAGCACGGGCTCTAGGCGCGCCGGCTTCAGTAGTTGAGGCACGCGGGCTCAGTAGTTGTGGCTCACGGGCTCTAGAGCTCAGGCTAAGTAGTTGTGGCGCATGGGCTTAGTTGCTCTGCGGCATGTGAGATCTTCCCGGACCAGGGCTCGAACCCGTGTCCCCTGCAATGGCAGGTGAGTTCTTAACCACTGTGCCACCAGGGAAGTCCCCACAAGTTTGTTTTTATACCAAGAAGTTCCAGAAGTCATGAGGGAAGGTGAGCCACACAAAATACCATTCAGGAGTCTGCATTGCACTTTTAAGTACTGTTGTCCAAGTGTGTTTACCTTTAGATTTTGACAACGTTTCTTCTCTCACTGTAGAACTCCTGTTGAATGTAAAAAGACAAATTGATGAACCCTGAGGGATATACAAAACCTGAAATAGAAGTTCAGGCATCTCCTATGTGATATCACATTTCATCCAGCAAAATGAGCTATCATAAAGTGTAGAAATTTAGGAGGGTTTGAGGGGGGAATTTTGAAGACTTCCTAGGAAATCAAATATTTGGTGAGACAAATGGAGAGCACAGTTAAGAAGGAATGGCATTAGCTGAGTCTTGAAAGTAGATCAAAAATGAAAATTAGAAAAGATTGTTTTTAAAAACAATATAATTGGTAGGACATATACATAGTCTTTCAAGCAGGTGGATTATAGTCTGGAGGTACTGCCTATAGCCGATCTCTTATCCAGTGGCTGGATTTGAGTTCTGAATTATGAGTATATAAACCTTGGTCTGATTGACATTACTCTCTCTCCCTCTAGGTATAGTATATATATCAAAATGAAAATTAATTTAATGTTTTTCAAATTATATAAACTGATTCAAATGATAAAAATCATTCAAATTAAAGATTTTTTGATTATTAAAAACTAACAGTATATACAGTATAAGAAAGTGAAAATGTGTAATCCTGTTGTCCTCAGAAAACCATGTGGTCATCCTTTTATGTATATTTAATCATATTCATACAACATATGGAATTTTACATAACTGAGATCGCATCTTATAAAATGGTTTTTTCATGAATGCCCCCTCTTTTTTTTTTCTTACATTACTCTTTCTTCTCTCCTCTTCCCATCCAGTATTCTCTCTCCTCCCTAGTAACAATCTTCTGAATGCTCTTTTGTATATCTCTCTGGGCTCATGTACAAACAGCTGTATAATATTCCATGGAATTGATATACCATAAATTTTTAACCACCCATTTATTGATGGACATTCATTTTGTTTGCAGCTTTTTGGCATAACATTAGTGCTGCAGTAGTATGGTGGTTTTAATTCCGTGGTACAGATTCCCAGCAGTGGGACTGTTGGGTTCAATGAATATGTGTATTTTTAAGGATCAAAATATTCATTTAAATTATCTTTGAAATGTTTTGTTGGCCATGGTAATGACCTTACAAGCTTCTCTGGTTGGGATGGGTTAAAACCTAGATGAGTGCCAATTATTTACTTATTTTTTGACATATTAACATAATGGAGAATCACTTGCATCTTCTTCTAAAACCAGATATCTGATAGATTAAAACATCTAGGATCAGAGTTATTGTAGACATGGATTGCTCTCAGTATAAGGTAAAGTTGATTTTATTTGAGACGTATGGGAAAAATAAGTCAATAAAATAAGCCAGATGGCCTTTTAAAAATGGAGAAAAGAATCCAGTCCTAGAGAGAGAGGGACATGCTAATAACTGAGAGAAATGCTTGAAGTTGATAATGATTCTAAAATTGCTGATCTATTTAACTCATTTGAAAAAATCTGCTTCTAATAAGGAAAAATGAAGAAAATAAATTTGGACAATTAGGAAGTAATGAAGAGCTTTCTAAAATAGCTATTGATTAAAGGAATCAAAGGGAATACTTTGAAGATTTGAACACATGCAAATCAAGCTAGATAGCTAGTGGTGAAATTTTCTCTTTTTTAATTCTGTGGATCCAGGCAAAACAACTTGGAGCTTCATTAACTGATTAATTTCACACACAAAGTCACTGCTTTTCTCCTCATTACTTATTCCATCTTCCCTTTTCCTGGTCAGAAGTCAGGTTAAATTGTAATGTGCCTAAGGGTTGGATGCTAAGACTCAGAGGTCTTCTTATTTCTTTCACTTATATATTCATTCATTCATTCATTCTTCTAGTCAGTCTTCTAGTTAGTCCGTAGATACTAATAGCTCAGTCTGTGTGCTAGGTGCTGCAGATTCCAAAACAAATGTGATATCCTTAGTGTGGTGGGAAATAGAGACCAAGAAATCAGTGATTCTAATATAGCTCATATGTGCTATGATGGAGGATAGTTCTGTTCTAAAGAAAACAAGAGAGGGTTGCTCTGTGTGATGCTAGGACATAAAGGAAGTTTTATGAAAAGATTTGAAAATACAAAATACAACTTATTCTTAAAGATGAATAGAACAATAATATGAAATTTGGCATAGAAAATAGAATATTTCCCAGAGACATTAAAAGCACAGCAAGTTCAAGGAATAATTAATAATAATAATAATAATAATAATAATAATACAAGTAGTTCTCTTGGCTTCAATAAGAGATTCACATGGGACATGGCAGAAAACGTGGCTTTGCTTTCCTTAGCTTTTCTTCATCGAGCCAAACCAGCTCTTCCAGAGCCTCATGCAGAGATGGTTATTGATTCTTTAAGGACTTTGCCTTCCCTAAATCCAGTCCCTAAGTCCAGCAGGCAGTCCAGCAGTCGGGGTTTCATACAGCCCTACTGGTTGGTGCTTTATTCCTATGCCAGAGTCCCCAAACATCTCCATTAATTCAAAGTATGATGTTTACACACATTAAAAATGGAGTGTTGCTGGAATGTTGTCTGGTGACATGGAAAACCTCAGAAGTTCTGGGATTGAGGTTGGGTCTCACTAATGACGACTTGGAGAAGTCATTTTATAGTTCTAAGCTTCAATGTCATCATTTGTAAAATAACAACAGCTCTAAAATTTGCCTGAGCACTTTCCTTGTACCAGGCACTATTCTAAACAATTTATATGGCTTAAATTATTAATCCTTACAACAAGTCTATGAGGTGAACACTTGTATTTGTCCATATTTGTAGCCAACTGAAGCATAAAAACCTATCCAAAGTCAAACAGCTGGGAAGAAAGGCATCTGGGATCCATGTACAAGTGTTCTGGCTCAGAGTCTGCAAGCTTAACCTTCAAGCCATGGTCCCTTTATAATAATATTTGCCATAATTATGTCTGCCAGGTTGTTATTTGTGAGTCACTTGAGATAATGCATGTGATCCATAAGTTGGAAAGCATTATTCAAGCATTACTTCTTTTTGTTGACTGTAGATTCCCTGAGAATCTTTAGGGGAAGTGCACAAAGTGAAGGGAGAAAGGCTCCTTTGGTTGCTTTGCTTCCCATCCTGTGGGAAGTCTGAGCAAACCTTGGGCGTTGGGTCACAGGTGTGATTTTAAGCCAACCAGTAGGTTCCAATCAAGGAGTCCAATGAATTCTCTGCATGATATATCTATTCTATGCAGATACAAGATTGGACCAAAGAATTTTCTTAAAATGGCAAGTCCCCAAGAGCATTTCAAATTTGAGGAGTGGTACAGGTTGAATTGTGTTACCCCAAATTTGTATGTTGAAATCCTAATCCCCAGTAGCTCAGAGGTGACCTTATTTAAAAATATGATTGTTGCGGGTGTAATTAGTTGAGATGCAATCGTACTGAAGTAAGGTGAGCCCCTAATCCAGTATGACCAGTGTCCTTATTAAAAGGGGAAATTTGAACATAGAGGCATGCACACAGGGTGAATACCATGGGAAGATGAGGGCAGAGATCAGGGTGAGACATCTATAATCCAAAGGATGCCAAGGATTGCCAGCAAACGACCAGAAGCTAGAAGAGAGGCATGGAAAGTATTTTCCCTCACAACACTCTAAGGGAAGCAACCAGCTGACACTTTGATCTCAGACTTCCAGCCTCTAGAGCTCAGATAATACATTTCTATGGTTTAAGCCACTCAGTTTGTGGTACTTTGTTACAGCAGCCCTGGCAAACTAATCTAGAAAGTTTAGAAAACATTTTCTCTTTATTCACAGCTTCATTTCAGCAGTAGGCCTACTGAAACGATGAAAATGGGGAAAAAGTGGCAGGGGGTTTATAAAGAGCAAATCATGCTAAGAAAACTTGATGGCTTATTTTAATTGAATTATAAAATTAGTGTGGGAAGAAGATTTAATTTGGAAAAATGCAAAATCATTAACTGAACATGCCTATTAATCTGCAATCCTAAATGAGCATTACTAGGAGACAGTATGAGATGAAACACAGGTTATATTATGGAGATAAATTGATACGCCTTCTTAGCATGAGCTGACAGTATTATTTTGTTCGTCACATAAAGATGCTCTGCATTAGAGCCTTAAGCCCTCAGCAGGGTTCTAGCAAGTTTATATTAGGGCTACGGCATTCTGCTTTACATAACTTGACAGAAGGATACGGCAGTATTGACAGAGATTGAGACAAGTACAGTAAAGGGACAGCTGGACCGTTTACGAGGAAAGTAAAGCAATAACCATTTGACATCTTCCTGTGAGCCTAGTAAAGGGACATCTTATTTGGAATCCATGAAGAAGGTTTACTACCCTGACACTGATTTAAAACTAGAAGCCTTGACAGTGCTTTAACTAACATGCCCTTCTAGGTATGCTTTGCATGGCCAATGTTAGCAGCTATAAGGTAGATGCAGTTTAAAAAAGACTGCTTGAGAATTGCCCGATATTGCAAGAATGACAGCCTTAGAAGAGAATGACCTAGCACCATCCAGGGTTATTTGATTCTGCAGGGTTTAATTAGTGATGGGCTAGAAGAGATTGAAGATGGATAATAATGACAATAATAGCTAACTCAGAAATCATGAGTTTCTACATGATAGGTGCTGTCCTAAATGCTTTTTGCATGTCAGCTCACTTACTAACTCACAACAATGCTGTAAGGTAAGTGCCATTCATAGTCCCCTTTTACAGTAACACACCAGGAGTAAGGAGAAATTAAGTAACCTACATGAGATCATACGTGTAGTAAATGATAGAGCCAGGGTGTGGGCTCAGGCAGTCTGGCTCCTGAGTTCGTTCTTTGAACTGCTGTGTGATGCTGTTTCTTTAAAACGTAATAACTCACCTGTTTATGAGAAATATAGTTGATATCATTTCCGTGAAAGCGACATAAGGGATTTATACTTTACTTTTAGTGTTTAAAACCTGTCATTATGCTGAGAAAACAATCTTCTTACAAAAAGTATGAGCTAAATGATTTTCTTCACTTAGAGTTTTGCTCATTATACATACACGTATTGAGGGAGTTTTAGAACCTGTGTAAGAAATACATAGCTCTGCTATTGAAAAGGCTACATTCTCGTTACAGAGATAGGAAAACAAATCATTATAATGTGATGAATGATGAATGGTATTCTCAGAAATACACTAAAAGAGACACAGGGACCAAGTCATAGTGGGGAGCAGGACTTGGGGAATTATGGCCAATAAGATGCATGTTAACGCCATGCCACTCATTATTGCCAAATTGGATCTCAACTCCTCAGGTACATAATGCCACTGAAGATTTTAACATGGACATTTTATGTGTAAAACTATGTTTCAAAGATACAGCTATAATACAATAGAAAGGGGCTGAAAATTCGAAGGAAAAGAAAACTTTATGTCATTCAAATGGCCAAATCTTGCATGTAGTCATGTGTCATTTCTTCTTTTTCATTGCCTGCTGCCAAAAGGTTTTTGTTGCTGTTACCGGTTTTTTAAATATCACACTTCTCTTATTTTATCAGGTACATAGTAAAACTTAAAAATGCCCTTTTTAATTTTTTTTGACTATTTTTAAGTCCCGTTTTCTCTTAAGAAACTTGATGAGCATAATTTGAAAGAAGAAATCCTGGATAAAAAATTTAACATGCTTTATGGCAAAAATCAATACCGTTCACTATTGTTTGGAATAGTGTAACTGAGTTTTTGCTTGCCATTTGAACTTGAAGTATATGGTGTATATGTGTGCGTGAAGGGTAAGATTTTACTCAAGGTTAGTTATATCTGGGCAAAGTGAAGTAGGCATACACCAACAGCATCACCATCAGTAATGGCCACTGGGATGCATCGCTTGCTTTGGGTGGTGTAACTTCATTTCTTAGTCATTTTTAAAACCATGCATTCCTTAATCTACTGTAAAAGCCTACTAGTAATGGCTGTAGATGGAATGGAACATTCCACACTTCTCTATTAGAGTTTAGGCCGGTCAGTGTTAGAAACTACTAGTATGACAATCAATCATTAAAATTCCCTAGAGTGACTAGGGTGTTTTATGTTGGGTAAAGAAAAATGAAACTTCTCCACGAGATTCTCTGCTCTCAGGGCAGTCCAGTGAGACTGTGTTAGAGGGTAGGAGTAGGAGATAGGAGGAAGCACCTGATGGGTCTTCTACCTCAGTGATGTTCTCCAGACAGGAGGGTGCTGGGGACCTAGTTAACCTGGTCATGGGCTTTTCTGACGGTTATTTAAAGGTATATTTCCTGAAACAGGCAAAGAAGAAGACTGGAGAAAATAAAGCCAAAAGTCAAATTCTAGGGTAGATAAAGGGTGGAGAGTAGTGATCATCAAGAGAATTGAGAGACTAGATGATATTGGAAGCTACAAATTTAGCTGCACAGATTCGAAATCTTTTCTCAACAGGAGCGTCTGCGCAGGGATCCCTCTTCCTTACTGGTCAAGCTAGTATAAAGCTGGATGTGCAGGACATAATGCCTTACTATTATATTTTTTAAACATGAGTAGTATGTATTATATTTCTTAAAGTTTATTCTCTGGATCAGTGTTTCCACTGGATTTTAAGAAGTGTTGTAGGAAATGAAGTTTCTGTGTTTAAATAAGTTTGGGAAATTCTATGTCAAATAGACTTACGTTGTGTTCATTCCTGCAGGATTTCCCAGAGCCTGGAATGTACTAATGTGTATTGTGACTCCCTCAGAGGACTATCTAGATTCCTGTGTTTCCCAAACACATGTGATCATATAGCTCTTTTATGGGGGTATCTTGAAGTATTATTATTATTTTTTAATACCTCTATTGGAGTATAAATGCTTTACAATGTGTTAGTTTCTGCTGTACAACAAAGTGAATCAGCTATATGTATACATATATCCCCATATCCCCTCCCTCTTGAACCTCCCTCCCACCCTCCCTATCCCACCCCTCTAGGTTGTCACAAAGCATGGAGCTGATCGCCCTGTGCTATGCAGCAGCTTCCCACTAGCCATCCACTTTACATTTTGTAGTGTATATATATATCAACACTACTCTCTCACTTCATCCCAGCTTCCCCTTCCCCGCTGTGTCCTCAAGTCCGTTCTCTCTGTCTGTGCCTTTATCCCGCCCTGCCACTAGGTTCATCAGTACCGTGTTTTTTTTAGATTCCATATATGTGCGTTAGCATATGGTATTTGTTTTTCTCTTTCTGACTTACTTCACCCCGTATGACAGACTCTAGGTCCATTCATTACAAATAACTCAATTTTGTTCCTTTTTATGGCTGAGTAATACTCCATTGCATATATGTGCCACATCTTCTTTATCCATTCATCTGTTGATGGACGTTTAGGTTGCTTCCATGTCCTGACTACTGTAAATAGTGCTGCAATGAACATTGTGGGACATGTATCTTTTTGAATTATGGTTTTCTCAGGGTATATGCCCAGTAGTGGGATTGCTGGGTCATATGGTAGTTTGGGAACTATTTTTAGCTTTTTAAGGAAGCTTAAAAAGCTATTTTTAGCTTTTTAAGGAAGCTCCATACTTTTAGCTTTTTAGCTTTTTAAGGAAGCTCCATACTGTTCTCCATAGTGTCTGTATCAATTTACATTCCCATCAACAGTGCAGGAGGGTTCCCTTTTCTCCACACACTCTCCAGCATTTATTGTTTGTAGATTTTTTGATGATGGCCATTCTGACAGGTGTGAGGTGACACCACATTGAGGTTTTGATTTGCATTTCTCTAATGATTAGTGATGTTGAGCATCTTTTCATGTGTTTGTTGGCAATCTGTATATCTTCTTTGGAGAAATGTCTATTTAGGTCTTCTGCCCATTTTTGGATTGGGTTGTTTGTTTTTTTGATATTGAGCTGCATGAGCTGCTTGTATATTTTGGAGATTAATCCTTTGTCAGTTGCTTCGTTTGCAAGTATTTTCTCTCATTCTGAGGGTTGTCTTTTCATCTTGTTTATGGTTTCCTTCTCTGTGCAAAAGCTTTTAAGTTTCATTAGGTCCCATTTGTTTATTTTTGTTTTTATTTCCATTACTCTAGGAGGTGGGTCCAAAAAGTTCTTGCTGTGATTTATGTCATAGAGTGTTCTGCCTATGTTTTCCTCTAAGAGTTTTATAGTGTCTGGCCTTACATTTAGGTCTTTAATCCATTTTGAGTTTATTTTTGTGTATGGTGTTAGGGAGTGTTCTAATTTCATTCTTTTATATGTAGCTGCCCAGTTTTCCCAGCACCACTTATTGAAGAGGCTGTCTTTTCTCCATTGTACATTCTTGACTCCTTTGTCAAAGGTAAGGTGACCACATGTGCGTGGGTTTATCTCTGGGCTTTCTATCCTGTTCCATTGATCTATATTTCTGTTTTTGTGCCAGTACCATACTTCCTTGGTTATTGTAGCTTTGTGGTATAGTCTGAAGTAAGGGAGCCTGATTTCTCCAGCTCGTTTTTCTTTCTGAAGATTGCTTTGGCTATTCGGAGTCTTTTGTGTTTCCATACAAGTTGTGAAATTGTTTGTTCTAGTTCTGTGAAAAATGCCATTGGTAGTTTGATAGGGATTGCATTGACTCTGTAGATTGCTTTAGGTAGTATAGTCGTTTTCACAATGTTGATTCTTCCAATTAAAGAACATGGTATATCTCTCCATTTGTTTGTATCATCTCTGATTTCTTTCATCAGTGTCATATAGTTTTCTACATACAGGTCTTTTGCTTCCTTAGGTAGGTTCATTCCTAGGTATTTTATTCTTATTATTGTTTTTTGATAATATTCTTCAAGTATTATTATTTTGTGGGGCCCAAACGCTCTGGAGGATTTGTATGTGTATATTTGTATGTATATATTTTATGTGTTAAAAACCATTCAGTTTTATTAATTAACATATAGTAATTTCACAAAGAGTCTAAATAAAGCCTTTCACGATGTACTGTATGATCCTAGATCAAAATACAGATTATAAGAATTTAGAAGCATTCTTGATCTTCTGATATAATCATCTGACAGTTGTTAATTCTATGGTTTACCCAATAGAGGCTAATTATTTTGTAAATATGGACTTATATTGCTTTTATAACCTTTTAGAAAAGGGTTACCTATATTTACCTTGAATATCTTTGAAGTATCTGTATTTCAACCATGTCACCTAATATTAATTTGTATTGCTTTTATGAATATACATCAAGATTTTAATGAACTGCCATCTTTTTATCCTGAAAAAAACAACTGAAACAACTATTTAAAATTTAGAGCAATCCTTTTACTTTAATACAAAAATTTATATATATAAATTCTCAAAATTGGAAATAAAAATCTGAAAGCTATTTTTTCCAATCTGTTCAACTAATAATAAATATTTATATAATAGTTCAAAAACATACATTAACAGGGTGCTTTCCCATATGTTATCTTATTTAAGCCTCACAGCCACTTTTTCAGGGAGTTCATATTATTCCCAAATTAGAACTGAAGTGACAGAAACTCAGAAAGCTTAATTGATGTGCCCAAATCACAGCTTGTTAGTAGCTGAGCCAAGGCTTTAACCTATATCTTTAACTCCAGTGTTTTATGGTATTGTCTGTCCCACAGTTGCCTGGCGATAAGCAAGGCTTGCCATGGGCCCCAGGAGCATTTTGTTTGTTTGTTTTTTTTTGGACGGCACTATGAACTGTGCTGGGTTAAGAAATGAAGGGGGCAAAGTGGGGTTGGGAAATTGTTTCTCATCTTTCTCTATTCTAGCCCTCATGCAGTTTCCATAATTTATGTATTTCTTTTTTTTCCCCTTCATCCGTTAGAACTTAATTCCATTGCTTCTCCTAGAAACAATTTCAAACTCAAGTATTCCTGGATACTACTGGTCTAACTACAGTCAGCTCTCAGTATCTGTGGGTTTTGCATCTGCGATACAGAGGGCCAACTGGACCAAGCCATTTTATTTCAGGAACTTGAGTTCCTGTGGAGTTTGGTAACCTTGGCAAGGTCCTGGAACCAGTACCCAGTGGAGAGATGACTGGAGTAGCTTAACGTAAATGGTGACAGAGTTCTGGAAGTCAGCAGGTAGGCTGATCTTGTTGGTTAGGGGAGCTTTGAGGAATTCCTCTACGTGTATTGTGTAGGCTGCTGTTCATCCAGAGGTGCAGAACTAGCTGTGTTGGCCCCCTCCCAGGCAAATACTAGATCTTGGCGGCAATCCACTCCTTCAGTATTTCCATCAAGTGAAAGAGCTCCTGCTATGTTTGTTCCAAGCCCATAGTGCCAAGGTCTGGGTTTTTGACCAGGCATCATACTGCCTTTTACACCTACTGCCTTTTGCCTCCATATGTATTCTACTAAAAACTAACTTTCTTAATCTGTTTTATTAAATACATCTCCCTTGACATTCACAATGCCCAAGGGCATAGTTACAATCATAACGAGTATGTTTACCATTGAGATAAATACCCCAAATCAAAGGCTTATGAGAAAAGTAAAGTGTGTAGTAAAGAATTTAACCTTATGCAAAAAAGACTTCTGCCTTTTGACCTCAGCTTCTGGGAGGTCATCTCTAAACCCTTGGAATATCATTATCTGATAAGAGCATTTTATTTTCCTGGGGACCTTGGGTCACTGGATAGTCTGACAATATAACAATAGCCCCCAATGTCACTGGATGAGGGCTGGACACATCTAGATAGTCTTAGGTTACCACACAAGAAAGCCCAACAACCTGATTTAGGGTAGGGGCTTCGGGTTACTTCCAGAGGGGCTGGAGACTGGAGATTGAAATCTGCCAGGTGGTCAGTCAGTCAATCAATCATGCCTATGTGAGGAGTCTCAATAAAAACTCTGAACACAGGACTGGGCTGAGCTTCCTTGATTGGCAACATTCCATGTGTATTGTCACACACTGATGTCAGGAAAGTAACACATTCTGTATCCACAAGAAGAGGACAGTGGAAGGTCCACTTCTGATACTTCCTGACTCCACCCTACCCTATGCACTTCTTCCCTTGGCTGGTTTTAATGCAGTAGCCTTTAGTGATTTCTGTGAGTCCTTCTAACAAATTATTGAATATGAGTGTGGTTTTGTGAACCCTTTGAACTTGAAATTGGTGTCAGAAATGGTGTGCTTCTTGTGGGGACTGTTCCCTGTAAATTCTCAGCTGGACTAAACTCTCTCAGAAGGGCGGGGGGTCACTTCTTTCTTTTCTTCTCCTTCAGGAACAAAGTGCCTTTGGTCTTTGTTCTTCCTAGTGCGTGTGGGGCACAGGGAAAATTACGTAGTACTCTGTGGCTGCTCAGTTGTGCAGGATGGTACTGGATGAGGGCTTTCCTCATCGCTGGTGAAGAACAATAGTGTCTGGACTGCCTAAGTGGGTTGGAAATAATGGTCTAACCCATCCATTTATTAGATCAGATGGCGAACCACAGAAGGCAAGTGCAAAAATAACATTTTTATAATCTGTTAGTTCTGAACAATGTAGGAGACTGGGGGATGCGGGGGAGTAGAAGAATAAAGTACATGAGACCTGAAGTTTTTAAGAACCTGCCTGCATGTTTAATGAATATTTGTTGAAGTCATTGCAGTGGTTTAAAATGGTTTGAAAGACTATCTGCTGGAGAATATTTAACAACTGGAGATTTCGATATATAACTTAAATAAAGGCTGTTTTTTTTTTTTTCATTCTGACAGAGGAGATGATATGTTTTGTTCTGTTGTGAGTTCTAGTGACCCCTGCTTAGCTTTCATTGATCACAGATAATCTCCAGGATACTGCGATTGCTGCATTGTTGAGTTGCTTATATGACATTTAACCTTGACGAAGCGTCAAAATAAATCTGTGAACTAAGCAAGAATGCATTGCAGCTGGCTGAAGAGCACGTCAGGAATACCTGAAGAGAAAACAAAACTATTTTTCCCTACAGCCCGTGTACAAGTTGATGTGACTCCTTTTCCATCTACTTGGGGGTTTAATAGAGAAATACTGTTCTTCATTTGGCCCTAATTTGGGTAAATGTCCATCATGGACAGAGTACTGTTATGGAACAGAGAAAGGACATGGTTGCTGGCCTTAGCTTCCTCACATATGCAAGGGGGGAAGTACTCAGATAAGGCATCAGCTGTGATCAACCCCACTTACCCAGAAACAAAAACACACAATGAGAAGCTCAAATGCCTTGACTATACAAATGTATAGTTGGCAGTGGGTTAGAGAAGGTGTGAACATCAGGTGACCTCAATGCTAACTTCATTATTAACTTAGAGAATTATGGATAAATGCTGATGGCACCTGCAAAGGAAGCCATGTTGCAAAAGAATACCGGAAGAAGAGTGAGCAAGATAGAAATGAAAATTGAAAGGAAGCAAACCAAACAAAAGACTTATACTGGAGGAAATAGGAATTGGCTAATATACTAATGTAAGGAATATAAGAGTTAACATATTAGACATATCTTAAAAAATGTGATTCAAAGTCTTTGTTCTTTGCAAGTTTTTTCCTCATTTAGATAGTCCTACTTTATGATGATGGTACAAT
Organism: Lipotes vexillifer; assembly: GCF_000442215.2. NCBI lineage: Eukaryota > Metazoa > Chordata > Mammalia > Artiodactyla > Lipotidae > Lipotes > Lipotes vexillifer. Next base: position 4,024,667 of record NW_006770909.1, read on the forward strand.
TAAAGAGGGAAAAATGTGTTTTCTATGAGTGTCACTTGAAAAATGTTTTTTCATGACAAGCAGTGATTAAAATTTTATAAATACAGCAGGGAAAATACCATCCTTCAGAGGCTTTTTCATACCAACTAACAGATAAGAAAAGTTAGGTAATAAGAAAATTAAAGCTGAACAACTCTAACAGTTTAATAAACAGGAAATGATAGATGATGTTTTGCATGATTCAGAGTCATTTTTATACTGAAAAAGAGTGACGTCTTCAATGAAGTCACTGACATGATAAAGGGTATTCTGTTGCTGTGTTGGGAGATGTTACATATTCATTCATTAATTCAAAAAATCATTATGCCAGATGCTTAGCTAAATCTTTTGACCACAAGGGTTAAATACTCTCAGGGTTAAGAAGTTTTCTTGGTGGTTAAGCAAAGTGGTTCAGTGCCTTCTGAAACTTTAAACATAAGCTAGTAGTAAATATTTTATTGTCTTCTTAAACATTTTGAAATCCTTCTAAAATGTATGTGACCTTAAGGTAATCGTATTTTTCAGAGAATAGGAACAGTCTTCCACTATTCTAGATCAACTGAATTTTACTGGAATGAAATGGTAAAGATTACGTTCAAGAAAAATAATAGCGCAACAACAAAACAGCCTTTCAAAAATCAGTAAAGGTGTTCCCCATCATACCCAAACGTCCACTGTTACTATACTTAGAAATTTCCCCCCTTTGTTTGAAAAGGTATTGTCTGACTTCCTTACTCTGTTGTGTATACTGTTGTGTATACTGAGGGCCAGTATATACTATCCTGGCCCTCAGTCCTGGAAGAAGTAATCAAGGTGGATAGAAAACAGACTTTCAGGAGATTTCTTTGTGACTTTAAACTATATTATGATCCTTCTGGCTTCAATTTATCTCTGTTGTGAAATGTTGCCTGTGGGAAACAGCTGGGGATCAGATCGATAGGTGAGACTCAATATTGTGATTCTAAACAGCTTTTAATGTTAAAGACAGTTTTTTGGATATCTGATTATTAAAAGAGAATGTATGTGTACTATTTATTGAATTACACAAATATTTTTGCTAAGCAAAAAGAAAATGCATGAAATCCAATTTCAGAGGCTTAATTAAAGTGGCTACTTCAGTTTATTTAGTTATTTTGGGGGCATGACATTGAGTCCTACTTAATTTTTTTAACACTTTTTTTTTTTTTTTTTTTTTTTTTTTTTAGCAAAAAAGGAAGATCTTTCTTCCCAGGGAGGTAGTACGTTTCCTCTCATTGAAGGTGTACCTTAGATTATGAATGACCATGTGGTAGGATTGGTATAAAGAAGATTGCAAAGTTAGAGAAAAAAATGACCTTTAAGTCCATTTCAAAGTCCAAGATTCTATGATCTCTACATGGTGATTTTGAAGCCAGAACTGAATCTTAGCCATTTTATATCTGGACCCCAGCAAGGGGCCTGAAACAAATTGAGCTTGAAATGTGCCTGTTGAATGAGTGAATTAATAAGATTAGTAAGAATTTTATTTAGCTTGTTGTGTAGATTTAAGTTTGAGGCTGCAAAGTGAGGTTTAGAAGGTGGTTTCTTTTTCTTTGAGTGACTGTGTCAACCTTTGGGTCCTTATCTCAGGATGAACAGTCTTGCAAGGCTGTGGCAGTCTGATCAGCCCTGCTGGGCTTTTCCTGGGGTAGTCTTAGCTTAGTCTCACATTATACCACATGACCCAATCAATAAAGTTATCTTTTGAGAAATAAACTTTTTATTCAAATAAAACATTCCCATCAACCAATCACTAACACTGGCATATATTTTTAAAGATGTAAAAACTCTGGAGCAAAATTGAAAGAAATATAAATATCTAGCTTTGAATTAAATGCTATTATTAAATTTCAGAAGCAACTAATCACTACCTAATCCCACTCCCGTATCCTCCCAGGGATTAAGTAACCAATTAATTCCACAGTTTTTGGGGGGTTAGCAATCTTCCCAGCTGCATTCATGGCTTCACAGCGCTTTGGGGCTACAGAGCAACTTGGGCATCAAAGCTTTTATTTCAGTCTTTGATCCTTCTCTTCAGGTTAGACCTTTTTCTGCCTGCTTGCAATTTCTCAAAGAGAAGGCATTAATAATTTGCCATTGGAAGACTTCCAATTTCATTCTCTTGTTTCTTCGTCTAACAACTTTTTTTTTTTCACAAGGAGAAAGTCTTTTGTGACACTATGTGCTTGGCTTCAGTAACTTGGAGGAGGATTACAGAAGCATTCCTATGGCTGTCTGTAGTATGACTCCCTGTGTTAGCATTCTCACTCCACTTGCCCTGTTTGTCTTGCCTAATTCCTAACCTTGTAGCCAGCCTTGTAGCCTGAATCCTTGTAGCCAGTTGTGAAGTTACTATGCATTGAATTAAGATTCCATTTTAACAACTCTTGCAGGATTACTGCCATTGTAATGGACAGTTTTAAGCTCAAATCTTAAAAAAAAAAAGAAAACAAATCTGATCTCCCTTTTACCTGTAAACATTTAAGTAGAATAGCACTAAGGTTTAAAATGTAGATCTAGTGGATTGCTAAATGAGAATTCTGGATGATTCCTTCCTTTCCCATTGTAGGAACTCAATATATATTTATTATTGAATGAATGAGAGTGAGAATCTCAGATGCTTGCCATATTTCTCTTTACCGATTTTAGAAGAGAATATGCATTTAAGCTTTATGCTTCTTTTGTATTTCTCTAGAGGTGATCTTGGTACTTAGATGAAATTATAATGGACATTTGAAAAAGAAATCTTTTTCCACATTGGCTTATTTCAAACTGAAACTAGTTGGATGCAAATCTGCCTATCTAATCGTCTTAGTATAAATTTGCCTTTGATGTTGTGGTTTCATAGTCTAGATGTGCCTCTTTCTCATTATGTCTTCTGGCACACTGGTATTTGGGGAGACATTTTCATTTCCTGTGCTGGCTTGATTAGGGGTGGGCGGGGGAGGGGGGGTGGTTGAAGGGATTGGTCTACCAGATGCCCCTGCTTGATGGTTGCTCACAAATGCCTACATTGAATGTGCATTGAATGTGCATGTCTATATCTGCAGGCATAAACCTTTGGAAAGCATCTCTGCCCAGGCCACACTAGTGGCATTCTTTATCTTCAGTTTTCTGCCTCTTTAGGGGGCTCTCTTTAAAGAGGCATAAGTACAAAACATTCGCTACTGTCAGCAATTTAAATTCATACCACATTTCTGTAATTAAAGTATTTTTTAAATTCCTATTTATTGTTTTATTTGCTGACAATTTTCAGGTTAAAATGTGGATGCTGAAGACAGATTATAATTATTTAGATTCTACTAAGATACCAGTTTAAAATAGCAGAATTCTTCTAGCCTTGCTATATGCTTTATCATAGAATGTGACTTTTCCAATACTGCAAATATACCTTTATATTTGAGAACAAGAAGGAAACATATTTTGAAGTTAAAACATTTGAAATGAAAAGGATGAAACTAAAAGAGATTTATTTGAAAAAGTTAAAGATATGAGGCGGGAAATTTGGCCAATTTTGTTTGTAGTCCTCCAAAGGTATTTTTCAGGCTGGTCACAGTTGCGAGAGGATTGTTTAATCACGCTGAGTGGCTTTATATTCCTGTATTGAAATGGATGGGTGCTAGGCATAAACACAAGATAGGCTATAAAGGGCCAGTCCACTACTATAATTAATTTTTTTTTTTTTTTTTTTGCGGTACATGGGCCTCTCACTGTTGTGGCCTCTCCCATTGTGGAGCACAGGCTCCGGACGCGCAGGCTCAGCGGCCATGGCTCACGGGCCCAGCCGCTCCGCGGCATGTGGGATCTTCCCGGACCAGGGCACGAACCCGTGTCCCCTGCATCGGCAGGCGGACTCTCAACCACTGCGCCACCAGGGAAGCCCTACTATCATTAATTTTAATTGAAACCTCTGGGTGACCTCCAGTTCCACATGTAAAACTAAAATATGTGTGGTGTTTACTATGGGCCATACAATAGTATAAGGATTTTAGAAGAGAGTAGTTTGCGTTTTTCTCCTAATCAAAATGGAAGAGACAGACTGAGATATTAGTGCATTTATTCCCCATGGTAGCTCTATGCAAGAAGCATTTTATTATCATTTCTGTTTCAGAGATGAGACGATGGAGGCAAAGAGCAATTAAATAAATGGCTTGAGATCAGTGTATGTGTAGGTGATGGGACTCAAATGAAGAGCCCATGATCTGAATGTTATTCTGCCTCTCAGTCTTAGACTTAATGATCCTATGAATTCGTCTTTGTGGTTGACAGCACTGTTTCTGGTCCCACAAAGCCCTTGTCATCTGTCTTGTTAGAGAACCCACAGTTTAACTGGACAATGCAAATTCTCTTGCCTCTGGGTTTTAAAGTGACTCCTGGCCAACAGGAATATCTTCTTAGATTTGAAAAGATGTTTTAGGTTTTTAACACATTATAAATCATAGTTAGTGCCATTTGTCAGAAATATTTTATTACTCAAAAGTGCACTTGCCACCGATTCACATGCTTTGTAGAGCCTATTTAAAATTGAGGATCTTCTGTCGCTTTTAACTCTTTCTAAAAAGAAAACGGCAAAATGGTGATTGAAAAATCATCAGTTGGCTAAGTTCCGATGGTGATATAGTCCATCTTGAGGAAGCACTCACAAGTTTCTGAAATTTTTGCAGCTGTTCATTCAAAGATTCAGGGAGATAGTGCACAAAATAGCAAACAAAGGCACTGCAGCCTGCGGGAGAATTGGGATTTCATTGTGTGTGTCAAAAGTAAATGAATTCAAGAATAACCACTTGAAAAGGAATTCTCCCTTAATGTCTTTGGTGCAAAAATGTGCTCAGATTGTACTGGCTCTGAAGAGTGACTCAAAGAGGTAAATTACTTTCTAGCTACTAGCTTTCAGTTGCTACGGGCTTAAAGTGCTAGCTAACCTTGTAAAAGTGGAGCAGAGAAAAGAGTAGTTTGCATCCTAATCAAAATGGAAGAGACAGACCGATTGAGATCCCATAGTGGCACCAAGATTTCTGATGGCAGAAGTTTATAAATAGGCATAAACAGACCATTGCAAGCCTCAACAAGAACCACTTAAATGTCCTGTATACATTTTCAAGCAATTTTTCTTTGGAATAAGAGGTCTAGGAAATGGTTTTGATGTGTGAAAACTGATGTTTATAGAGAGTAAACTGTTTTCTTTGAAGGCTTTTCAAGTATGTTTTCAGCAGCTGTGTGATTATGTAAATTTGCCTGGGATAGTTAGAGCAGTTAGAAACCAGTACTAATGAAATGATGGGTCACAGGTTCAACCATGGTCTGGGCCAGTGCGTTTTAGCCAGAGAGAAGCCTTTAGCATAGCCTAGGAAGCATCTTTGAGGCTACCCTGCGATCTGGTGGACTCCTTTGGCCACAAGAGGGTTGAGGACATAAAAATCAAACCCCTTTCCCAGGAAACCTACCCCCCAAACTGCATGGTGGTTGCATCCTTTGTATCTCAGTGGGTAGAACTGAATAAAATATACGATCTGGAAGAGAGCTGTGCTGTGAATCTGAACACAGTAGAATGCACATGGCATAAACAATGCAGGACATCTTTATAATGTGATTTCATTGAATGAGTTTAGGAAATCTGTGACTTCACTCACAAAATCACTCCAAAGGATTGCACACTTCTTGAATTGCTTCTATCTTGTCCCCATCTGTAAAATGGAGCTACTAATGCCAGTTTCAGGGTTGTTGAAGAATTAAATAAGGTAATGTGTGGGTAGCACGCACTTCAATGCCTGGCAGATACTAAGTATCCAATAAATGGTGCCATTATTATTATTTTCAGGAATCTCCAACAAATACCAGTATTAACTAGATACCACAAACACTACTTTGAAGTATTGATATGAATTGATTAAAACAAGAATCACCATTTATATACAGAACATTAATACCTGGATTTTATGGATCTCAGGCATTTGATATGCCTTACTGTATTGTAGCAGATAGCACAGGCTTTAGTGAAGAATACTCTCACCATTACTGTAATCTGATTCATACCAGATGTTGAGGAGTCAAGAAGTAGGTGCAATATAACATGAAATGCTTGTATGAAAATGTGTTAGAAAGTTAGGAAGCATTCAGAGATGAACTCCAGTAAATACAAAAATGCATTTCAGGAACCTACTAGAAGCTGTTGGGCAGATTGACTGAAAGAGAGGGCAACAGCAATGGAGAGTAGATAGATCAGCAACATGATACATCTTCTTGTGCACAATGTTATTTTGTTTGTTTGTTTTGTGGGGGAGGTGATGGGTGATTAGAGCAGTCCATTCAAAAGAGCATGTGCATAATAGTAGGGGACTTTAACACCCCACTTTCACCGATGGACAGATCATCCAAAATGAAAATAAATAAGGAAACACTAGCTTTAGCAGACACATTAGACCAGATAGACTTAATTGACATTTATAGGACATTGAATCTAAAAACAACAGAATACATTTTTTTCTCATGTGCCCATGGAATATTCTCCAGGATAGATCATATCTTGGGTCACAAATCAAGCCTTGGTAAATTTAAGAAAACTGAAATCATATCAAGTATCTTTCCTGACCACAAGGCTATGAGAGTAGATTTCAATTACAGGAAAAAAAACTGTAAAGAATACAAACACATAGAGGCTAAACAATACACTACTAAATAACCAAGAGATCACTGAAGAAATCAAAGAGGAAATCAAGAAATACCTAGAAACAAATGACAATAAAAACATGACAACCCAAAACCTGTGGGATGCAGCAAAAGCAGTTCTAAGAGGGAAGTTTATAGCAATACAATCCTACCTCTAGAAACAAGAAAAATCTCAGATAAACAACTTACCCTGACAACTACAACAATTAGAGAAAGAAAAACAAAAAAACCCCCAAAGTTAGCAGAAGGAGAGAAACCATAAATATCAGATCAGAAATAAATGAGAAAGAAATGAAGGAAACAGTAGCAAAGATCAATAAAACTAAAAGCTGGTTCTTTCAGAAGATAAACAAAATTGATAAAGCATTAGCCAGACTCATCAAGAAAAAAGAGGAGCAGACTCAAATCAACAGAATTAGAAATGGAAAAGGAGAAGTAACAATTGACACTGCAGAAATACAAAGGATCATGAGAGACTATTACAAGCAACTATACGCCAATAAAATGGACAACCTGGAAGAAATAGACAAATTCTTAGAAAAGCACAACCTTCCAAGACTGATCCAGGAAGAAATAGAAAATATGAACAGACCAATCACAAGCACTGAAGTTGAAACTGTGATTAAAAGTCTTCCAACCCACAAAAGCCCAGGACCAGATGGCTTCACAGGTGAATTCTATCAAACATTTAGAGAAGAGCTAACACCTATCCTTCTCAAACCTTTCCAGAATATAGTAGAGGGATGAATACTCTCAAACTCATTCTATGAGGCCACCATCACCCTGATAACAAAATCAGACAAAGGTGTCACAAAAAAATAAAACTACAGACCAATATCTCTGATGAAAATAGATGCAAAAATCCTCAACAAAATACTAGCAAACAGAATCCAACAGCACATTAAAAGGATCATACACCATGATCAAGTGGGGTTTATCCCAGGAATGCAAGGATTCTTCAATATACGCAAATCAATCAATGTGACAACTCCATCTTAACAAACTGAAGGATAAAAACCGTATGATAATCTCAAGAGATGCAGAAAAAGCTTTTGACAAAATTCAACACCCGTTTTATGATAAAAACTCACCAAAAAGTGGGCATAGAGGGAACCTACCTCAACATCATAAAGGCCATATATGACAAACCCACAGCCAACATCAATCTCAGTGGTGAAAACCTGAAACCATTTCCTCTAACAGCAGGAACAAGACAAGGTTGTCCACTCTCACCACTATTATTCAACATAGTTTTGGAAGTTTTAGCCACAGAAATCAGAGAAGAAAAAGAAATCAAAGGAATCCAAATCAGAAAAGAAGAAGTAAAGCTGTCACTGCTTGCAAATGACATGATCCTATACATAGAGAATCCTAAAGATGCTACCAGAAAACTACTAGAGCTAATCAATGAATTCGGTAAAGTAGCAGGATACAAAATTGATGCACAGAAATCTCTTGCATTCCTTTACTCTAATGACGAAAAATCTGAAAGCAAAGTTAAGGAAAGAATCCCATTTACCATTGCAACAAAAACAATAAAATACCTAGGAATAAACTTTCCTAAGGAGACAAAAGACCTGTATGCAGAAAACTATAAGACACTGATGTAGGAAATTAAAGATGATACAAACAGATGGAGAGATATACCATGTTCTTGGATTGGAAGAATCAACATTGTGAAAATGACTATATTACTCAAAGCAATCTACAGATTCAGTGCAATCCCTATCAAACTACCAATGCATTTTTCACAGAACTAGAACATAAAATTTCACAATTTGTATGGAGACACAAAAGACCCCGAATAGCCAATGCAATCTTGAGGAAAAAAAAACGGAGCTGGAGGAATCAGGCTCCTGGACTTCAGACAATACTACAAAGCTTCAGTAATCAAGACAGTATGGTACTGGCATGAAAACAGAAATATAGATCAAACAGAAATATAGATATATGGAACAGGATAGAGCCCAAAGATAAACCCATGCACATATGTCCACCTTATCTTTGACAAAGGGGGCAAGAATGTACAATGGAGAAAAGACAGCATCTTCAATAAGTGGTGCCGGGAAAACTGGCAGCTACATGTAGAAGAATGAAATTAGGATACTTCCTAACACCACACACAAAAATAAACTCAAAATGGATTAAAGACCTAAATGTAAAGGCAGATACTATAAAACTTAGAGGAAAACAGGCAAAACACTCCATGACATAAATCACAGCAAGATCCTTTTTGACCCACCTCCTAGAGAAAAGGACATAAAAACAAAAATAAACAAATGGGACCTAATGAAACTTAAAAGCTTTTACACAGTGAAGGAAACCATAAACAAGGTGAAAAGACAACCCTAAGAATGAGAGAAAATATTTGCAAATGAAACAACTGACAAAGGATTAATCTCCAAAATATACAAGCAGCTCATGCAGCTCAATATCAAAAAAATCCCCAGCCCAATCCAAAATTGGGCAGAAGACCTAAATAGACATTTCTCCAAAGAAGACATGCAGATTGCCAACAAACACATGAAAGGATGCTCAACATCACTAATCATTAGAGAAATGCAAATCAAAACTACAATGAGGTATCACCTCACACCGATCAGAATGGCCATCATCAAAAAATCTAGAAACAATAAATGCTGGAGAGGGTGTGGGGAAAAGGGAACCCTCTTGCACTGTTGGTGGGAATGTAAATTGATACCAGCCGCTATGGAGAACAATATGGAGGTTCCTTAAAAAACTAAAAATAGAACTACCATATGACCCAGCGATCCCACTACTGGGCATATACCCTGAGAAAACCATAATTCAAAAAGAGACATGTAGTACAATGTTCACGGCAGCACTATTTATAATAGCCAGGATATGGAAGCAACCTATGTGTCCATCAACAGATGAATGGATAAGGAAGATGTGGTACATATATATAATGGAGTATTATTCAGCCATAAAAAGAAACGAAATTGAGCTGTTTGTAGTGAGATGGATGTACCTAGAGTCTGTCATAGAGAGTGAAGTAAGTCAGAAAGAGAAAAAGAAATACTGTATGCTAACACATATATATGAAATCTAAAAAAGATAAAAATGGTTCCAGTGAACCTAGGGGCAGGACAGGAATAAAGACAAAGAGGTGGAGGTTGGACTTGAGGACACGGGGAGGGGAAAAGGTAAGCTGGGTCGAAGTGAAAGAGTAGCATTGACATATATACACTACCAAATGTAAAATAGATAGCTAGTGGGAAGCAACCTCAATGCACAGGGAGATCAGCTCGGTGCTTTGTGTCCACCTAGAGGGGTGGGATAGGGAGGGTGGGAGGGAGGTTCAAGAGGGAGGGGATATGGGGATATATGTATACATATAGCTGATTCATTTTGTTATACAGCACAAACTAACACAACATTGTAAAGCAATTATTCTCCAACAAAGATGTTAAAAAAAAAAAAAAAGAAAAAGAAAGAGCATGTGTTTAGAAGTTCTAAGCCCGAGCTCTACTTCTGCTATAAAATCTTTGTATTTTCCTTGGGAAAGTGACTTGATTTCCCAGGCATGATCATCCTCCTTCATACAAGGAAGAAATTAAGCTTGATTTCTAAGTTTTCTTTCTGTTCTCACATTCTGTGGAGTCTGTGGATTTGAGAGAGGCAGGCAATAGTGCAGGCAATTTGCTGTGTCCAAATCAGCAACCTTCATGTTCCTCTCATCTTGTTGAGACCCGTGCCCCCCAAGTAAACCTAAGTCATTGACGCACTGGTGATCACAATGATAAACATTTGTGTTTTCAAATTGCAAAACCAGGGGTGAGGAAGTAGCTGCTTAACACTGCTGAGAACATCTGAAGCTTTGGGGTTGAAAAGGATTTAGTATTTATTTGGTTCACTAAGGGGGGAAAAGAAAGGTAGCTTTGTTGATTTGCTGGAAAGAACTGAGAATGACAGAAACCAAGGAAGGTGGAGGAAGAGGGGGAAGAAGGAAATCAGTAGATAGTGGCCCCAAAGGAGGAATAAGGGTAGGGAGCAGAAGTGTGGGAAGGAAGCAGAGCTGGTCAGGAAAGGGTAGAATTGGGTGCTCTTTCCTTCCTGCTTCCTCTCCCAATAGCAGATTTAATACCACTTATAGTATTGTTTCCCACTGAGTCCACATTTGGCTTCAGAATCCTTCTGAACACAGAATTCCACAAAGTTACTATCAACAGGATGAGCACATTAAAAAGAAATTGCATTTTGGGATTAGGGAATGAGTGCAAGTTTATAAGTTGTAAGCGTTTCAGGCCTTAGTCCCAATTTTTCTACGGAATTCACTCCAATTTCATCAACTCACTATTATTTTTCTGCCCTCTCAAATCCTATAGCATTTCCTGTCTGTCAGTTATTTGGCACTTGCCCCCTTCTGTAGTCTGTAGATTATTTATGGTCTGAGTCTTGTCCTTCCAACTGGATATAAACTCTTTAAGCCTGAGATCATGTCTTCCATGTCTTTGCTCTCCTCACAGTATATACTTGACACTTTAAAGTTCATGGTTTATTTGTGAGTGTGTCTTCACTGAAGAAAATGATGTACCCAATTTTAGTAAAGTTTTTATAAACAGTTGAAGTAAAAGTTTTAGCACCAAACTGAAATGATCTAGAATGTGTATTTCATTAACTATTCTGAACAATGGGCATGTCATTACAAAATGCTGAGAACAGACTAACCAACAGAGACACATGCTCATTTGTTGAATGTTAAGACATCTACAAGTTTCCAGAAGAGGCACATTTGAGTGCCGGCTATGATTCCAGTTAGTGACAGAGAAGACTTGATCTCAGCTTGCTGGAATCCCAGTAAAGGTGTGCTCTGATTTCCTTCTGTGCTGCTGGAATTTTCCAGTTGCCAAATTTGATGGAGAAAACTATCCCCACAATGTTATGGCATGAGCTTTTTAAATGACAGAGGGTCTTCTTCCTCATTAGTGCAGATGAGACACTAATAGCTGACATATTGAACTCTTAATATTTGCCGGGCATTGTTTAAAACACTTTCCACGTAAACTGCATATTCGATCTTTGCCACGTCTCTGTGCAGTATCAATAAATACTCATTATTGCTTCTTCAACCTGACGTGCAGAGTGGTTATGTAACTTGCCCAAGGTCACACAGCTAGTAAGTAGGAAAGCCTGGATTAGAGGCAGCCTGGCCTCAGAGTCCAAGCTCTTCACTAATACGCTCTGTCTCTTCAGGTGAGTTCAAGCCCCAGAGGACTTGTCTATGATTGACTTCATTAGTTAATCAGCATTAGCTAATATTCTCTGCTCCTCTCAATGTGGTGAAGTGAAGGCAACAGTGAATAAGCAAGTTACTTTCTGGAAGGTGAGCATCCATATAAAGACTGCTTCATCTTTTAATTTGGGGCAATAGAGTGACGTGGTTAAAACAGTGTCCTGAAATTAGACTGTATGAGTTCTTAGTGAGCTCTCCAGATTTCCAATTGGTGACTTGGGAAGAGTTATTTATACTCTTGACCTTAGTGTCTTCATCCATAACATGGAAAAAGAGAAACAGTTCTTACCTGACAGGATTACTGAATGAGTCGATGCAAGAACCTATATAAATTACTTGATACTGTTCCTGACATGTAGCAAGCACCCAATAAATGCCGCCATCATCATCATTGTCATCATCGTCATCATCATCATCATTGTCATCTCATTGCCATCATCACTGATTTGGCAGAAGGGTAGCTGTGCTACAATGTCTGGCAGCCAGCCACATTCTTTGTTTGCCTTTTTGTGAAAGGGACAGGTCTGTCATAGAGTCACCTGATTGAGTGGCCTTTTTCTAGACTGGATTGTCTTCATAGGACAACCAACTGTATGTGCATCTATATCTACAAGTACATATTGCATAGAGTGAATTATTAATGACCCAATGATGATCCTAGTAGTGAAGAAGGTATTACCTAATGTTCACTCTGTGTCTTATATGTAAGACGCATAATTCATGGTATATTTTAGAAGTATTTCTATTAAAATTGTATTTAAGGTATGAAAGTTTAGACTTAACTATTTAGAAATCTTTTAACCTAGAATGGTTCATTCTCAAAGAATTCCAAGTAACACCCATTTTACTTTCCATCTTAATGTACTACCATTTTACATTCAAATCTAGTATAGATTATCAGATCACAAAAAAATACCCAGGAAGGCAGGGGGGCGTGATTTAATCCCACAGCTACTTGTGACTCAGTAAGAAGTACTGTGACAATCCTGTGGTAGGGGGTGGGGCGGCGGAGGATGGGTTGTGGGGTGGGATGGAGCCGTCAGCCCCAGGTGCTGCGCCCTGCTGGGGAGGGAGATTCAGTTTCACTGAGTGCCTGTCTTCGTGCTTATCACCTGTGTAACCTTAGGGAGGTGACTTAACCTTTCTCAGCCTGTTTTGTCTCGTATAAAATGGGGACTGTAAATTGCACCTTGTGCGATTAAAATGAGAATTACGTTGTATGCAAAACACCTGATACATGAGAGGTTGCATACTCAACAAATATTTCCAGAGCACCAGCTCTATATCATGTGCTGCAATTCAAAAATGGGGCTATTCCTATGATTTAGAGTGAACGTGCTGTGCACCATGTTGTTAAAACACAACCCTCCCATTGCCAAGAAAGGAAATTTAAAAGACTGTCCATACTTTGAAGCGTGTGCAGTGGAAGAGAGGTGTGTCTCCTTAAAATGCCTATACTTGTATGTATCCAAGTTTTGGTAAATAGGTATAGAAATAGCCAAAATTACTGAGATGCATGGACTTTAAAGCCTCAGCTTTGAGAAACTGTTAGTATGGAGGGAGAAGTTTCAGGACTGGTGATACAAATCACCCAGACATGAAGGAACCAATATGAACACAGGACTTGTTCCAATATGGGGATTCAGGAGAGCACCAGCAGGTAATAACTTACCAAATGTCAATAGGTGAATAGGGATCAGAGCAGATTCCGGGCTCAAGTGTTTTCCCTGCACTTGTCCTCCTTTAATGAAGTGAGGCTGTCATTCCACAATGAACTCTGGTAGCTTCTCTGGGAGGCCTTCCCATCTAAAATTTCACCTCCCACTTGTGTTCACTTCCTGTCTCCTGCTTGACTTCATTTTTCTCGTTAGCATTTAACACTGTCTAATATACTGTATACCTTGTTTATTTATTTATTTATTTATTTTTGTGGTACGCGGGCCTCTCCCTGTTGTGGCCTCTCCTGTTGCGGAGCACAGGCTCCGGGCGTGCAGGCTCAGCGGCCGTGGCTCACGGGCCCAGCCGCTCTGCGGCATGTGGGATCTTCCCGGACCAGGGCACGAACCCGCATCCCCTGCATTGGCAGGCGGACTCTCAACTACTGTGCCACCAGGGAAGCCCCCTATACCTTGTTTATTGACCGTTTAACCCACCAGATGGAAACTTCTTTAAGGATAGAATTTTTGTCTGTTGTGTTCACTGTTCACACCCTAGTGCCTAGAATACTACCTTGCACATAGGAAGCACTCAGTGAATGTTTGTTGATTGAGCCTCATTATGGTTTATACTTGAATAATTTTTAATGATTGTGGGTGTATGTTCCACTTAAGTAGTGTTGATTGTCCATCACCTAGTATTGATTTGGTTATTTTCAGTCAGTCTGTTCTTACAAAGCTCTTTTGGGAATTACTAAGGAGAAATATGTTAACTGAAGGATCAAAACCTGATATTCATAGTTAAGGGCCCTGAGTCCAGAGTAGGCAGAACAGACAAAGGCCCCTCCCATGGAATGGCATCTAAAGAAAGCAGCACTATCTACATACCTTGATGATATATACACAGTAACAAACCGTATACATTTCAGAGCGTGAAGAAGTATGAAAAGCAACTTGTAAAGTCATAGGATATCCCCAAAAGGCAAGAGAATGATCATTAGATATAAAGTTTGTCATCAAGTATTTTAAGGCTGGTGACATTATGTTTATGCCACTAAATCCTTAGCACTCACAATGCCTATGATGGCAGAAGAATGTGAAGCAGACAGTGCTGTGGGACTGATGCATATCAAACTGATGACCATGAACAGTTTCTCTCTGTCACTGTCTTATATGACATTAAATTATTTTCAATTGTGTTGAAAGTACTTTAAATAACATTGCCGACATTTCCTAGGAAAGATACTTCTTTCTTTCCTAATATGTGGTTAGGAGCAAAAAGGTAAATATTTTTATATCAAGGGACATATGCCTTTGATTTTGAGAATATTTTTAATATAAAAATTCAGTAAACAGCCACTGTGGTAGGCAGAGTAATGGCTCCCCCAAAATGATTACTTCCTAATCTCTAGAACCTGTGAATATGTTACCTTAAGTGTTAAAGGGGACTGTGCAAATGTAATTAAGGTTAAGGACTTTGAGATGGGGAGATTATCCCGGACTATCTAGGTGGGTGTGATCTAATCACAGGGATCTTTACAAGTGGAGAACTTTTCCCAGCTGTGGTCAGAGGGGACAATATGAAGCCACTGTGCTGCTGGCTTTGAAAATGGAGGGAAGGGGCCATGAGCCAAGGAATCCAGGTGGTCTCTAGAAGCTGGAGAAAGCAAAGGAACAAATTTTCCTCTAGAGCCCCTAGAAGGAGCCCCACCCTGCGGACAGCATCACTCTAGCCCAGTGAGACCCATGTAGGATTTCTGACCTACAGATCTATAAGATCATAAATTTGTACTGTTTTAAGCCACTGTTTGTGGTGATTTATTATAGCAGCAATAGCAAATTAATGCATTCACTGATTGTTGAATAAACCATACTTATAACAAGGTTGTAGTCATATTTATTTGTCTTTATTTTTATTTTAAAACTTTTAGTCAGAAATAAAGCAACTGTTGTTGCACTTGTGCAAGTAAACATATTACTTAGTACAGACAAATTTCACTTCCTCGCTAACAATGCTAATAATTAGCATGTCAAATACTAATTAAAAGGATTATATTAAAGTGCTTTTGGGGTACTCTTGTACCATCACAATTTAAAAATCAGATGGTTTTGAAATATTTGAACTGTGACAGATTATTTTAAAGTCAATTAGAACATATTTCTTTTGAATTGTTCAGATGATGTGAAAGCATTTTGATATTGTTTTAGTATGTACATTTCAGTGTTTGACAAGATGACTTTTTTGCATTGTGAACTATGTCCTGCTTACATATTCTGGAGTTAATTTTTAATGAGTGGTAAATGGTCAGATAACATGAGATTTTGCAAGTGAAATCTGAAACTACACCTACAGATTGAACATAATGTGTATTAGATCAAATGGCTCGACACAAGTAAGCAATGCATTAGCACCAATTTGGTATCCTCATTATCCAACTACATTCCTTTGCATGAGTAGTATTTATAGTAGTTTAATTCATAGTATTCTTTAGCTCTGAGTTTTGTTTAATCTAAGAAGGCTAGTGAAGTTAATTATGTTGTCTAGAACTGGGAAAAGAAACCCACCAACAACCACTAAGATTGCTGCTAATGTTGATATGATTGAATTCATAGTAGAGGCAGCTGGATTTAATTATCAGCTTGCAGTGTTGTGGTTTTGGCAGCAATTGCTGAGGAACGGATAATGCAAGTAGCCCTCAAAGCCACTCACATTAGAGATAAAAACCTTGTCATTCAGGCAGACAGCTGACTGAACAAGTATTAAAATGAACAAAGATTTCCCAAGGGAGGTTGCAGACTAAGGTTTGGTTTTGTCTCCTTGGCTTCGATTCAAATATGTCAGAGACACAGGGTCTTATTCTTTCTAACTTAATAAAATGTTAGCCATTCTTAGCATGAGGGGTGAGTTGGGGGAGAGCTTGAGGGTGGAGGCATTGTGACAGTTACAGAAATCCTTAGTTAGCTAATAACTCCATGAACCTTATTTGGCTCATTTATGGGAGAAATGTAGAAAAGAATCCTTAGGTTCTAATTATCTTAGTAGCAATGTCTAAGTCCCAACTTAAATTCTGTCACAGCTATGACAGACCTCGCTAAGAGCAACAGTGGCTACTGGCAGCAGAAATCCAATATTTTCCCTCTAAATCAGGGTTTCTCAAGAGAAGCACTATTGACATTTTGGGGCCAGATGATTCTTTGTTGTGGGGGACTGTCCTGCTGTCCTGTGTCTTGTAGGATGTTTAGCAGCATCCCTAGTTTCCTATGCACCGAATGCCAGTAGCACCCTCCCCTGGCTGTGAAGACCAAAACTGTCTCCAAATATTGCCAAAAGTGCCCTGGAGAGCAAAATCGTCTCCTGTTAAGAACCCCTGCCATACATCTATGAGAGGAATATAGGTCAGTTACTTTTGGAAGGTATTACAAGTTTTTACACACACACACACACACACACACACACACACACACACACACACACACACACACACACACCAGACCGCTATACATTAGCTCTGTTTGCTTTTCTAAGTAATATCCTTATGATACTCTAGACAGAGCTTTCAGAAGCATAACGTCTCTCAACATAAATTCTATATGGTGCTGCTTCTCCACACAGCAGTACTTAATACTCTAGGAAGCAGCCCTTTAGCTACATAAGATATGAAACAGCGGGAGGCAATAAGGAACGAATGAATCTTTAATGAATAGTTTTTAATAGAAGTCACATTGTTTTAATAATAGGGAAGATAACATGTTATTAGTGCTGGCAATTAATTAAGGAATCCTTGCCAAGATAATTGATAATCATTTTCTTAATTTCTTTGTGTGATTCAATAAATACATTTTGCTTTTTTTTTTTAAGTGTGATAACACTAGCTGACTGAATCACAGCTCCCTTTGCGTGTAGCTTAGTTATTAGATTGAGGTTCAAAAATGTTGAGGGAATTTGTCCTGCACTGTGTTGATGAATAAATCAAAAGAATAATTAAAATAAAAAGATTGCTCGTTTTTTAAAAGCATGATTCAAAAGAAAGGCCCTCTTAAACCCTGTGTGGATGATTTTATTTGTTTTTGGTTATATTTGTAATCCCGGTTCATCTCAAAGCCCATACCTAAAGAACATAGAACTCAGATCTGGGATAGTTTGCATGCAGGAGAGAGAACCCAGAAATGTGAGTTCTGTCCTTGGCTTTCTTACCTGTCTGAGCAGCCTGGAATTTATTCTTCCTGTTTTTTTAGGTCTAAAGGAAGATAACCCCTCTCTCCCCAGCCAACCATCCATAAAGTGTTCTAGGGATTAATTAGAGAAGTCATTTGAAGTGTTTTGCAAGCCTAGAAGAAAAGCACTCTCTGTAACACCAGGTATTACTCAGGGTTTCTCTTTCTCTTCCTCTCTGCCAGGCAGCTCTGCTTCCCCTGTCTACTCTCATCTATACATTTAGCAGTTGGGGGTTGATGAAACTGTTACTCACACTCTCTTTCCCAGCTTGCATCAAAGGAACAGTATTAGATTTCATTTTGCTGAGAGATTTAAACCCTACCTTGTCTGACAGACTTTGAATGCATTCCAAAGGCCCCAGTCACAGTATCAACAAAGTTGAAAACAGCAACTTTATTTCTTAGTCACCTCGAATAAAAATGATGCCTTTTATTTTTAGCAAGTTTGGAATATTCTGATACAAACACTATCAGTTCTGATGTACTTCAGTAATGGGAATAGTATCTGTGCTATTTTTTTTGTATGGAAAACTTATTTCTAACAGTTTCATTTTTTTGGTAAATCTAATTGCTTTTGGTTCACCAGGAATTCATGGGCAATTGCTTTTCTCACTATTACAAATCTATTGCAAGTGGAGCTTTTATATTCAGGGTTGCTGACCTGAATCTGTTTCCTTCACAGTAATCTTGTGCTATTTCCAAGTTTAGGAAAACTGACGGAGTTTGAAGAGACAGTATTCATCCATCAGGCTATGGGTGCTACTTTTGCATCCTTTACACATAATTGTCAAAAAATCCTATTAATACCCAACCACAGGCCAATGCATGAAAATATAATCGGAATGTTGCAGAGATGATTCAGAGACAAACAGGAACCCTCATTTTTGACCCCAATTTACTGCTATCCCACATAAATTAAGTATTCTCAATTTCTGAAGAAATTATCTACATCAGACATGTAGACTCATGATCCAGAGGTTATAGGAAATGTCACTTTATATTAAAAAGGGGCCTACCTCATACCTGGCTTTGTGCTTTACTCCTTGCATTAATAATGTTGTCTTTTCAGCCTTTAATTCTGCTCTTCAGTCCTGGGAGACACATATTTTAATTTTTTATTGGTTGTGGTACAGTTTCAGCAGATTCATAGGAAGGCCTTCCCATATGCTTACTGATCCATTCAACCTGCAGCAAGATGTAAATGCTTCTGTGTGTGTGTGTGTGTGTGTGTGTGTGTGTGTGTGTGCGTTTGATGAGAAAGAAGGAAGTGGTAACAGTTGATTTCAACTGAAGGAGTACATTTGTGTCGTTATTTAAAGTGGATATAAATCAGAATATTTTTATACACTTAACCATTTTTTTCCCTCTTATTAGGCCTTGGCCTTTGAAATTTGATGGCAAAATGGATTAGGCAGTTGAAAATAATAAAGGAGAAGTCAGTCTATCCATGAATTAATCTATATGATAAAATCCACTAAAATTCAAAACTTTATAAGGTCAAGCTTTAATAAAAAATAATGGTTCCCTATATAGTCAACTGGTTTCCACCATTTAGATGACTGCCTGGACTGACAGCATTTAGTAGATAGGGCACTGTGCATGCATAGGCATGTGGTCTTAATTTTTACTCGCTAAAATCTTTATGTGTAACTATTTTTATTTTCATTTTTATTATTTTTTTATGCACACTTAGGTTGTTTCTATATTTTAGTTATTGTAAATAATGCTGCAATGAACATGAGGCTGCTTATATCTTTTTGAATGTTTTTGTTTTCTTTGATTAAGTGCCCAGAAATGGAATAGGTGGATCATACAATAGTTCTATTTTTAATTTTTTGTTTTTGGAACCTCTATACTGTTTTCCATAGTGGCTGCACCAATTTACATTTCTACCAACAGTGCACAAAGATTCCCTTTTCTCCACATCCTTGTCAACACTTGTTATTTCTTATCTTTTTGACAACAGCCATCCTAACAGGTGTGAGTTGATATCTCATTGTGGTTTTTATTTGCATTTCCCTGTTGATTAATGGTGTTGCGCTCTTTTATGTTCCTGCTGGCCATATTTATGTTTTCTTTAGAAAAGTGTCTATTCAGATCTTCTGCCCATTTTTTAATTGGGTTGTTTGGTTTTTTGATGTTGAATTGCATGAGTTCTTTGTTTATTTTATGTGTAACTATTTTTAAATTTAAATGTTTAAGAATAAAATATACCTAGAGTTTTGAAAAAACCTCTAGAAACCTAGACGTTTGAGAAAAGCAGAAGATATATGTATGACAGCTTGCCCAAATAGGTATTTGTAAGGCCTGGCTCTTTAGGTGAGGACTGCTTTGTTGATCAACAGCCCAGTAGACTGAGCTTGTCCAAGGAGTTCCATCTTGAATCCAGGTATAAATCACCTGGTGGGGCAGTAAACAAGCATAGATAATGTGGTACAAGTATTTATATCTGAATTCTAGCATTTATTCCTCACCTAGGCTACAGTGTATTCTGGCAAAAGGTGTCTATGCTCCCTTTGTTGCCCCAGGGCATCACACTACTCGATGATATTATGTTAGAATTGTCCAAAAAGGTTTTTTTGAGCAGATTTGAATCACATTATCTATTGGAATCTTAATGATTTTTAAAAAATCTGAACTGTTACTTTTCATGTCTATAAGTGGAGGAACTAACTAAAAAGGTTTGTGTCATTAAATAAAAGTTAGTGGTATTTTCTCTTCCCAGACATCCCTAAAACTTATTTGTGCAATATGTTTTGATATCCAATGTAGTGCTTTATTTATTGAGCACTAGCTCTTAATTTATTCTTACATCATTTTAACTAAAGTTTGTTGCCTCTTAGTAGTGTGGGAATGGTGGTACGCCCGTAATAAGTTCTTTGAAGATAGGGAATGTATGGTATTCAGAATTTTCTTAGGCGCCAAAATTTTACAAACTGAAATAATCTTTAAGGCCCATTTCCGCTACGCCTGGTTTTTTAAAGAGGACTGGACATGACCCAAACTAAGCTCCCTATCTGCCGCCTGAACTTACTACTCCCAGGGGGCTTCCCCTTCTCCTTGATGGTGACAACTTTCAGTTGCTCAGGCCGAACATCTGGATGGCAGCCTTGACTTCACTGTTTCTTTTACATCTCATGCCCAATCTTTGAAAAATATCCTTTTGATTCTATGTTCAAATTATGTCCAGACCCATCACTCTTCTCTGCCTCCACTGCTACTACCCTCATCCAAACTACCGTCATCTTTTGCTTTGATTATTGTAGTGGCCTCCTAACTGGCTCCCTGCTTCCACCTTTGCTCTCCTTTCTCTTCTTACAAAGGAGCTGGAGGGAGCCTGGTGAAAGCATAGCCGGAGCCTGCTACTCCTTTGATCAAACGCCGTAGTGGCTCCCCACTGCCCCACCGCATATGAGACTCTATGTGATCTGCCCCCACCACCCTTTTCCTCTCTCTGAACTCTCCTCTCCGCTGACTTTCTTTCCTCTCCCCTTTTGGACCACACTGGCCTCACTGCTGTTCTTCACATAAGCCGGGCATGTCCCTGCCTCAGGCTGAGCAGTGGCACTTGCATCTACCTCTGTTGCTCATACACTCTTCTCTTAGATATTCGAATGATGGGCTCCCCCATCTAATGCCTCCTTCCCATCAGGGTGCCTTGACTATCTTAAAAATCACAGCTGTTTGCCCAGCACTCTCCATCCTCCTTACTCTGCTTAATTTCTTTTTCTCTCTGGCACTTGCCACTGACTAGCAGACTCTACAATTTACTTATTTTATATTTTCTGTTGTCACTTACCAGAATGCTATATGAAAGCAGGGAGGATTTTTGCTGGTTTTGTTCAGTGTCATATTCCCAGTCTGAACAGTGCTTGGCACACAGCATATAATAATAATATGCATAGCATATAAAAATAATAATCACTCTCATTTACTTACTGCTTACTGTGGATAAATTTTCACTTTCATTATTTAACTTGATTCTCCTCTGCACTTAGGACCGTTTGACATAAGAGTTCGGTCTTGACTCTGAGTGGACTTTGAACAGTTAGTGAGAAACGAGAGGCATTCAGGCAGCAGAAAGAGAGTTTGCAAGACACTGAGAAGTGAGAGAGAGAGAGCAGAGTGTAAAGATTTGGGGATGAAGGGCTGTAAGAATGTAGGACAGGAAATGGGAGAACAACATTCGAAGGTTAACAGCAAACAGCTTCTCAAGGCGCTTGTATATCAGGCCAAGGTGCCTGGATTTATCACGTAGGCAGCGGTGAATCATTAAAAGATTACACAGGAATTGACTTGCTCAGATTAACATTTTGGGAAAGAAAAATCACTGCAGTGTACATTCTTTAGAAAAATTGTGAACTCCTCAGACGTATAGATGAAAATAGAGAACAGTTTTTCTCACAACATAATTATCATGAAACAGTACCCTGGAAAGGTTTGTAACTTAAATAAATTTGGATCAAAGTTTCCGACACGGCTACATTTGCACATCTGAGCATGAACAAGGGCTTGTGTGACCTATGTAAAATAAATGCCTTTGGACCCTACCACAGTTTTAGGAATTTTAAGAGCTGATGTGATGTTCCTGGGTTACCATCACAACAGGCTAGTTACTACTGCACTTCCTCATCATTGAACGAGCTTTGGTATTATTTGCAGCTAAAGGGCAAATGATAACTTTCTTTTTAATTAGCAGCATTTTCAATTACTTTTCATTCTACATTTGTAAAGAAAAACAGACTAAAAGTTTTCGGCTTGAAATCCACTTGCTTTGTGAAAAGAAAGACTTTTCTTAGTGGCAGGAAAATAGCCCCTAGAGGAAGAAATTTTATTTTGGAGGAAGTGTTAGAGGATGGTATTTTAGAGATAGTATGTGGGTGGCCAGCAGGGATTGCATTTTTCCAGGTAAAGAGAGCTTCTAGCAGGTGGACAGTCTCTGGAAACGGCCACATGTTCAATTAAAATGTTTTAGCAAATTTAGTGAGAGTTGGGTAGTTTTGCATCTTTATCTCAACTTCCAGCACATCAAAAGAATTTAGCTTTAATTGCCTCTTATAGGAATTAATCTGTATGGAAGCCTATCTCTAAATAGCCAGAAAGGCCATGCCCAAATGTGAAGCCAATCTTCTCTCCACACTTGCAAGTGCCCCAAAGAGATTTGCTCACATGTTAACAGACCCCTATTGGGTTCCTATTAGTAGGGCTAACAGTAACTTATTTTGAGATTTTTAGAAATTCTAATAAATTTTTGTCAGTTAGGATTCTTGGTTCCAAGCAACAGAAACTGGCTGGTTATTTTAAGCCCAGAAGGATTTCACTGGAAGGCTACTGGGGGAGGAGAAGGGCACACAAATTGATGGGGGAGGTGCAGAGTCTGGGAGGGAAAATTTGCAGAAGCCAGGGGAGCTCTGGGGGAAGCAGGAAGTGCAGTCAATAAGTAGAAGTCTGGTCTGTGCATGATTCAAGCTGCCAGAAGCAAGTACCTGATAAGCTACCAGGGAATGTGCAATAGAAAAGTCTGTCTTCTTTTTAGAGACAGGCCACAGTACAAAAGAGGTCCTACTGCCAAGATTATGCCAAATGGACAGTTTCCCTTAAAGAAAGACCACAGTGTCCATAGGGGCTGGGGTGAGGAGGTTGGTTGCTATCAAAATGACCTATATATGCTAGTTTGGGTTTTTTATTGTTTGTTGCTTTGCTTTTTTTTTTGAAGTGACTGATATGGTGAGGGGTAAGGGTTCTTCCCTTTGTAAGTTGGTTTAAAATATCCATATATCTATATCTATCCATATAGTATATAGATTTTTTTCTTGTGGAAAGGGTGTTGTGGGTTAGAATGGAAAATGAAGAAGGTTTGATACAGACCAAATTAACTGTCTGCCTAGAGTAACTCAGGATTATCTGTAGTACTAGACCCAAACTTGTTGTTTCGAATTACACTGGAACTGCTCTACTTTTTCTTTGCCCACTGCTCCAAATTACTAACAAAAAGGAAAGTAGGTACACAAAAAAGTCTATGTTGGTTTTTCTTAGTCAAATCAGATTAGGATATTAGGGAACTATTGATTAAAATATAGGCAGATGTATGCATGTATATACACACATAGGTATGTACTTATATATTTTATTTAATATCCTTAACTATTTAGATTCGGCTGCATGCCTGATGTCTTTAAACACTTCAGCGGGTATTTCTTAAGAACAAATAAATTCTTTTACATAACCAAGGATAATTATTAAAATCAGGAAATTAACATGGATATATTATAATCTATAGATCTCATTCATTTTTCACCAATTGGTCAGATGTCCATTATAGCAAAAGGAAATCTCTGATCCTGTGTTCTATTCTGTTGTCATGTCTCTTTCGTCTTTGTAATATGGAATAGTCCTTCATTAATCTGGAAAGCGTTTCTTTGTATTTTAAGATACTGATATTTTTGAAAAATATAGGCTATTATATTGTAGAATATCCCTCATTTTGGGTTTGTCTGATAGATTTCCTTATGAATAGATTTAGGTTACTTGCTTTTGGCAGGAGGATTACTAAATGATATATTCTCAGTGCATCATCTCAGAAAGCTCACGAGGTCAGTGCCCATTCCTGGTAATGTTAACTTTGACTACTTGCTAAGGTGGTGTCTGCCAAGTTTCACCACTATAACTTTTCTCTGTTTTTCTTTTGTAATTAATAAGTATTTCGTTTGGAAGTATTTTGAGGCAATGGAAATAATCTGTTGCTTCTCAAATTTTCACCTACTGATTTTAGGTTCTATCGATAATTCTTGCCAAATACTGATTTTTCTAATTTAATTATTCCTTCTACATTTGTTAGTTGGACTTCTGTTGTAAGGAGGAACTTTCTTTTTTTTGGTTTGTTTATTTGTATAAGTAGGGTGGACTAACTGACGCTTATTTAGTGTGTTATAATCCTTTACTCTTGCTTATTTGTTTCGATGCTCGGAGTCTCCCAGATTTGCCCAATGTTAGCTCTTTTAAAATGGGTCGGTGGGTGTCTATACTTCTCTGCCTCCCTCAGGTAGGAAGACACTGTGTTTGTATTCCCCGTAGCATGACACTCTGTATAACATAGATGCTTAATAATAACTATATTGAATTTGCCAATAATTCATGCATTGTTTCCTCTAAAATTCTCAGCCTTATCATTTTGTAAAATAATCCTCTTGTAAAATAGACTTCCTAAGAAACTAATTCAGGAAAATATACAAAACTGTGTTGTTTTTATTCTAACACTGAGAATACCATGGTTTGAATAACGTTTGTATTTTTCTACTTTTATCTACATTTTATTTGATTTTCTTCTTTTTAATAATTTATTTACGTATATTCTTATTTTACATAATGTAAGATAATTTGCAAAATTTAGAGTAAGTATGCAAGTGGGTCCTTTGTCTGAAATAACATTCAGACAAAGCGATCTGTGTGTTACCTGTCCATTTGCCATCCTAAGAGATATTGGGAAATTTGGGGCTGAATAATGACAACAGAAATTTTCTTCCATGATTAACTTCTGTTCTGCCAGACACCCCTTTGGAAATGGTTTAAAACATAGTTCCCCCTATTCTTTCCATAGACTGATGTTTTAAAAATTAATCATCATTCACCTCTTATTTCCTTCCTTTATAAAAAATAAGAAGCCATAAAAGAGATAAAATACCAAATACCAAAATACTACTCTTTTTTTTTTTTTTTTTTTTTTTTTTTTTTTGCGGACCTGTCACTGTTGTGGCTTCTCCTGTTGCGGAGCACAGGCTCCGGACACACAGGCTCAGCGGCCATGGCTCACGGGCCCAGCCGCTCTGCGGCATGTGGGATCCTCCGGGACCAGGGCACGAACCCGCGTCCCCTGCATCGGCAGGCGGACTCTCAACCACTGCGCCACCAGGGAAGCCCTACTCTTGTCTTGATGTAATATTTTCAAGGGAGGTTTCAACTTAACCCAGACCTAGTGAAATCTCTTGAGAGGCCAGTGTTAACTCATCCAGCATTAATAGAGTGCTTATTATGTGGCAGGCATTGTGCCCAGACCTTAATAAGTTACTTTCCCTCTTCAAAAGGCTCATAGGGTAGAGGTACATAAGAAAAAATTCGAAAACGAGGAAATAAGGCCAGTGTCCAAGATGTTCTGAGATCAAGAGAAAGATGCTCACCCTGCCCAGAGGGAGCTGGTTAGAGAGATGCTTTTGAAAATAAGTGCAAATCAATGTGTCTGAGAAAGGAAAGATTTTTCACCATATCTTTTAGAATGGTTGAAGTCAAATGATAATTTATCCTAAAAGAGACTATAATTTATTTGAACAAAAGTTCTGACCATTTAAAATCATAACAAAGAATGTTATATAACCAATGTTATGAGTTTGTAAACTTGTTCTATTTGAAATGTTTGTTCTTGTATAATGAGGTGACATAACGGTCATGTCAGTGAACAGAAGTAGTAAATGAAATCTATCTAGAAGGTTATAAAGACTTTTGATTATTTTTTTATGTGGCATAATTGGAAGATTATGAATTCTTCATATTGAAGATTTGAAAAATACTGAGCCTGGTGACTATGGCTCCCTGAGGATGGACAAGGATAAGCTTCATGTGTGTATGAAATCCTTTAAATTATAAGCCAGTTTTTTTGTGAATTTACATTTATGTATATTTTTCTCTCATAGGGTCTATAGCTCTTATCAGATTCTTAGTGGGTTCCTTGAATTCCTCTAAATTAAGAGGTATTTGTGGACTGGTATGTTGAAAGTAGCACTCGACCACAGTTATAGCCCTAGATTAGTTATATTCAGTGCAGTTGTAGACCAATAATTTAACTTTTCTAATCTTCAGTTTCTTCTTTTCTAAAATAAGGGTTTTAATTAAGGTCAAGTCTCCTCAATAGATGTATCTCAGTCAACCAGGGTGTCTTAAAGAATTTTGCAATCTAGGTGGACACAGGTGAGGATTTTTAGTCATTAAAGTGTTGGCCCTCACGGTGTATTAAGAAATTTGAATCTTGATTTTCAGGTTCCCTTGAAAAATTCAAAGACCTGTCTGTTCTGGGCCCATATTACAGCCCAGCAGTAGTTTGGAGAAGGTCAGTGCTAACATGTCTGGACAGATGCATGCACTCCGGTCCTCCACAGTATCCTCCATGCTCTACAGTCTTAACACCAGCCTGCTCCACTCAGTTATATGGGTGTCCTGCCCCTGGAAGCATTTGCTATGGTGTCCTCACAATACACTCTTGAGCTGGAGAAGGAGAACGGGTCATAGAGAGGTGGCTAACGTCAGGCAGACAGGTCTCAGTGTGCCTTTACTGAGAGAATTCTGCAGTCCTCTGTGTTCCAACGTGTGCCCCGATTATGGGGGAAGATTTAACACTTTTTACTGAAAAGTGTTCCCCTGCTTGGGGTAGATGCTGGAAACTGCTCACTAACTTGTATTGCTCATCTTGTCTGACACTCTTGAGCATTTGCCATCCACCAATATTTTAGGATGTTATGCTAGGTCAGGCTTAATAGATCACAAATTCAAATAGAGAGAGAGGGTCTGAAAAAGTTGGACAGGGTGTGATAAAACTTTTCAGGCCCTGTTTGTTCATATAGAAGATATATGAACAAACCTGAAGTAACTGTGCATTTTAAATAACTTCATTGACTACATCAGGGGTCCACAAATATTTCTGTTAAGGGCCAGAGAGTAAACATTTTCGGCTTTGTAGGCTATACAGTCTCTGTTGTAAGCACATAAGCCACCTTAGATAATACATAAATACATAAGTGAATGATCCTGTCTGTGTTCCAATAAGACTTTATTTACAAAAACAGGCAAATTTGGCCTAAGGGTTCTAGTTTGCCAACCCCTGGGCTAGGCGCTCATTAGAATATGGAGTATGGTCTTAAGATGGGCTTAAAAATCTTGAAGAGTAATCACAAAGATTAAAATAGGATGCTAATCCAGGAGGTATCAGAAAAGAAGACCCATAGGAAAAGCGATCTGGGATTGTTTAACTCTACCAAGAGGAGGCAGTTGGATGACATAATTTATGTTTTTTTTTTTTTTTTTTTTTTTTTTTTTTTGCTGTATGCGGGCCTCTCACTGCTGTGGCCTCTCCCGCTGCGGAGCACAGACTCCGGACGCGCAGGCCCAGCGGCCATGGCTCACGGGCCCAGCCGCTCCGCGGCACGTGGGATCCTCCCAGACCGGGGCACGAACCCGCGTCCCCTGCATCGGCAGGCGGACTCCCAACCACTGCGCCACCAGGGAAGCCCCCATAATTTATGTTTGACATAAAAGATAATTTCCTGACAATGAGAGTGGTTACATTTTAGAATGAATTATTAAGGCAGTTTGCGGACTCTCCCTGAAAGGTTGTAAAAATAGTATAAATTTTCATCTTTCTGAGATGGCTTTCTATAGAAATATGAACAAGGATAATCTGTAGTCACTGGGAGATGAGCAGCTTGGAATGTAGAACTCTCTTTGAAAATAAAATTGGAACAGGATTGGACAGAAGAAGACCAACAATTCAGAATTCTGATCTTTATATCAGTACTTGATGCATTTGCATTCTTAGGCAAGGAGTTTAAAACAAAAAAACCCTACTGTTCCAGGGAACATTGTTGATTAACATCTAATAAAGCTATTAGTAGTGTGTTTAATGATTGTGAAATGCTACATAAGTTTTAAATATCAGATATAGTATCTATGTAACAGATTTATCCTTAAGTTCTTTTGAAATCCCTAGAGTACATTTACCTACTCTATTAAGTTACCTGTGCAGAAACTTGTGATTTTTGTGAAGGGGGAAATCGAGATTAGGCACCTATATTTCATTTACTTACTTAGTCACATTGTGTGTCACTAACTTAAGACAGTAATTGCAACAATTTTAATTGGTTTCGGGTTACTATCTCACATCAAATAGGTTCATAGGAAAATATTCTGACAGTGTAGGCAGGGACTTTGAAGGATGTCTAGTTCAAACCTTTCATATTTAAAACAGAGAAACGATAAGCCTGTCTTGGGTTTCTCTGCATCTGATAAAGAACTAGAATTTCAAATATATTGCTTATTCCACAAAACTAACTTTTTCAATTTGGCATTCTTTTGGGCCAAAAATTTTTTTTTTTTATATCATAAGAGAGTAAATTCAAGTTTCACAGATCTACTTAGCAAAAAAAATTATTGTGTATAACCTGTTCAAATTTAAATGCCCAGTTCTCTTCCAGGACTGTGCTATGGTCATTTTGGCAGTTGCTTTTTTATTTTCTTAATGGGTGTTTTGTATTATGAGAATCTGTGCTCTCCATCCCAATAATAGAATAAAATAAGGTATGATAGTAAAGGGTTAGATTCATTCTGTCCTGTTACAGTCTTACTGGGGAGGAGTAACCCGGGGCAGATTTGATCAATGTGTTATATGCTGTGTTATATTAGACAGTAAATAAAATTTAATAGGGAGAGAAGACCTCTTTCCTGTTAGTAGGGATTAAATTAAGCATAATTTTTTTAACATCTTTTTTTTTTTTTTTTTTTTAACATCTTTATTGGGGTATAATTGCTTTACAATGGTGTGTTAGTTTCTGCTGTATAACAAAGTGAATCAGCTATACATATACATATATCCCCATATCTCCTCCCTCTTGAATCTCCCTCCCACTCTCCCTATTCCACCCCTCTAGGTGGTCACAAAGCACCGAGCTGATCTCCCTGTGCTATGCGGCTGCTTCCCGCTAGCTATCTATTTTACATTTGTTAGTGTATATATGTCAGTGCCACTCTCTCACTTCGTCCCAGCTTACCCTTATTTGAGAATATCTGTGTCTTTCAGGTATTATACAATGAAAAAAAGATGTGAGGTATTTCTTTCTTGGTATCACAAAATATGTATGATTAACTTATCAGGGCAATTATACTCTATCATCCCTTCTGTATAAGATTCAAGTTGCTCTCTTAAAAGTAGTGAATTAGGGAGGCTTTGACACTTATTTCAAGGATTCCACGTTTAACCCAAAAGTTTTTGGAATGCTTAAATTGAATTTACTGTGCCAGTTGGTTAAAAGTAACTGTTTATGTCTATATTTGGGTTTTTGTGAGAGAAATCAGCCTCATTAAATTAATCAGTATTCCAGTGTGACAAACAAAAATGTTCTTTTCCAGCTTAATCACTTGTAGTGAACAGACTTGACCCTGAATGATGCTGGCTGTTTCTGAAAGTTAATTCCATTTTTATGAGATTCGCTGCCATTGATGTCAAAGAAATGTCTTGTAGCCTCTGAATGCAATTCCAAAGGAGGAGTTCCAAAAACTCTGAGCTACAGGAACATCAGAGTAGGAGGACTAATCTTCTTAAGATGAATTATGTCTGGTACATATTTACTTTTTAAAACTTGAAGTATAATTTTCAAACAGTAAAATGCACAGATAGTAAGTATGCAGTTGAATGTTTTAAGAATTGCACATACCTGTGTAACCCACACCCCCATCAAAATACAGAACCGTCCCATCACCATAGGGTTTTTCCTGCTCCTTTCCTTCATTCTCTGAATCGAACCTCCACCACAACCCAGGCAACTATTGTTCTGATATCTTTGACCACAACCTCATTTTGCCTGTCCCAGAACTTCATATAAATGGCATCATAAAGTATGCCCTCTGTTGTACCTGGCTCTCTTCCTCATTTTTGAGGTTCATCCATGATGTTGCATGTATTGACAGTTTGTTCCCCTTTAATTGCTGAGTAAGAATGCTTTTGTTATGACCTCTTGTTTTATGATGTAGGTTAAAACTATATGGGAAGCCTGGACTATCTTCTTAGAAGTTAGAGAACAAGGTCACATTTAAGTATTTTCTTCTCCAGTAGACCAGTTCTTACAATAGCATATCTATTACACAAAGTATTTCTATATAAACAAGTGAATAATGAATGAATAATTTAATAATGAATAATGAATAAATAAAATTCAATCATGGTGACAACTAATAGTTCACATATTTTGCCATAAATATTTTAGAAAAAATTGTAGCAGAGCCTTAGTATTTTTAATTGATACCTATCGAATACTTATTAATTTCATTAAATGAATTCCTGTCAGGAGCACACTATGTGGCAAACATAATACTGTATGAATTTTCTCATGTGTTTTGAAATTATATGTAAAACCTCTAGAAGAAATGAAGCATCAGTAACTGATCTAAACGTATATACCTGTTTAGAATTGATGATCACCGGTTTTAGTACAAATCTGTCACTTTACAGGTTGATGGAAATGAAAAACAAATTGTTTGAGAAGATGCAAGATCTGTTAGAAAGGTATAGGTACTGAGAAAAGTGAGTACCTATACACCATTTTTCAAAAATCATTTGTCCTGAAGGCTTTCTTTGTTGCTTGCTGTTGAAAAATGGACTCCATGGGGTTGAAGCATCATGGAGATTTTAATTAAGTTTTAATTAAATGTTTTCCATGGTTTTGCGTAATAAGGAGATCATATCAAATCTAATTCCTGCAAAATCTAACATACATTAACACATGAGGAAACTCTAAGCGTCCACATTGTTTAGTACTATTTCTATTAAGTGTATTCTAAAAGGAGGATCTTTACAATGCCTCTAAAGTGTTTATTAGAATCAGTGAACTCAGAACTCTTCAGGGGAGAAAATTTTTAAGTTTTTCTTCGAATTTCATCAGTTTACTATGATGGAGATTTAATGATTTAATGCCTCTGAAAATAGTGTGTTTTTGTGTTTGCTAATTAAAAAATCTTACATGAGCACATTTTTTTTTGACTTTTGAAGGTTGAAGGGGGATAGACTCTAAAGTGTTGCATCACTTTCAAATGTGTGAACATGATAGAAGTTGCCTAAACTCTTTGTTGGTCTGTAGTTGGAGGTAATGATGTATCAAGAAAACAGGGTGGTTGTAAGGCTTGCATGAGATATTATCTCAGAGTATTTCATTGTCATACACTGGTTAGAACCCATACTTTAGACCTTATATCCAAATGAAGTTACTTAGGGATAATTACTAAGATGAACTAACAGGACTGAACATGTAAAATATGTCACAGTTTTGTTACTTTTTCATTTTTCATATACTGTAAACTTTAAACAAATGAAAATACCCCATGTGTCTCTTGACCTTTGGGAAACTCTGGTTTAAAAAAATCCATAACATGTAATGTAATCCAATTGACCAAATATATATTGAGTTTTCACTGGTTGCCAAGGGCTGTATGAAGTACTAGGAATACAAAGATGGGTGATTCAAGATTCCTCACTTCCTTCTCTCTATTCATCTTTTTTTCCTTGTTCTTCTAGCTTTTCATTCAATCTGTACTTTTATCCCTAATTTCAAGACCTACATTTTAACTGTAAATGAATAGGTCAGACTAGATGGTTTCTAAAATCTCTCCCATTTCTTTAATTCTATGCCTTCTAAATCTACGCTCTGAATACGAACATGGATCTACACAAATACTGAATCAGACTTTGTTGAGAAATGCAGACAGTTTGAAATTATTTTATATCCCAACTAAAGAAACTAGGCTTTGGAGTCAGACAGGCCTAGGTACAAATCTTTACCACTTGGGTAAGCTACTAGATAGATCCCCTTGAATTTATCTCTGTGGGGTAATCCATAAAATAGGGTTATAAATACTACTTACTTTATAAAGTGTTATGAAGATAAAATGAGATAATGCATGTAAGGCACTGAAACAGGTGTGTTCAGAATATAATAAGCTCAGAATAAATATTAGTCATTATTATTCAGGTAGTATAAATATAGGTAATTTACCTATCCAGAAAAGTATTTGTAAATATTCCCAAGTTAGGTAAAATGTATTTGTCTTCATTGTACAAAAACTTGGTGATGATGACAAACTAAATGTATTTTCAGTCTGTTGTAGTCAGGCTTCGAGATGCTTTGGTGGCAGAGGAATATGGCACGGTAGAAACATCTTATATTTCTACCTCAATGAGCACCTCCTCATTGCTAAGCACAGTACTAAACACAGCAGCTCTACTGCATGTTTGCTGAATGAATGAATAAATGATTGACTGGTGGAATGAATGAAAAGGATTCCACAAGATCATCCGTCCTTTATACACTAGGGGAAAAAACGTCTTACTCGAGACATCATCAGTAAACAGTTGAGTAGGGACCATAATCCACATTTGCCCACCTGTTGGTATTTTTCCATAATTCTGTAAGCTTCTGTTTCTCACAGTGACACAAATTAATGGACATGTTTCATTATGGTGACTTCATAAAAAATGTGATAAAAATCACATTTTTGACTTATCTATAGCAAGAATCCTGGGTACTAAGTGGGGCAGTTAGCATCAGTTTTTCTATTTTATTTTCAGAAAATGTGGGACTAGGAGAAAAGAGATGACCTGGGATTTCAGACCAATTTTTAGTATCCAGAAAATGTGACTCTGTTCCAGAGGAGGTACTTCTCACCCAAAGTTTTAATGTTATCTCATCTATTCAGAGTCAATGATGGCCTGATGACTTTGAGCTGGACTTTGCAACAGTGCCCTGTGGCTCTTTGGTATTCCCCTGGACCTCTTGTGATTCTGGAACCCCATTAAGAAGATTCCCTTTGAGATCTTGAGATGAAAGACCCTGAAAGTGTATCATTAAGAGTGTAACACTGGGCCAAAGTCATGCTTCCTTTTATCTGTCTTTGATCTTAATGATTTGAGTTTGGGCCAGAATGGAGTTATGCTCTTAGAACAGCTGTTGGGGTATGAAAGAGCATTTTTGAGAGGGATAGAGATTGAGAAATATGAATTGAAATCAAGACTAGTGAAGTCAATTCAGCAGCTGGGTGTAAAGGAGCATTTTGAAATCTAGTATGGCAATGCACCAATACTCATGGACCAGGTGTTTTTAGTCAAACATATCTTAAAGTATTAAAAATTTGAAATGCATGCATCCTTCAGACTTTTCCCTGAATATTTTGTGTGTGAAGTTAGATAGAAAGTAAGAATATAAAAAGGAACTAAAGAAACTGCCAGTAGGAAAATCAGTTGAAATAATCCAGATGCTTCTACCATTTTTATTTTATTTTATTTTATTTTTTTTAACATCTTTATTGGGGTATAATTGCTTTACAATGGTGTGTTAGTTTCTGCTTTATAACAGAGTGAGTCAGTTATACATATATATATGTTCCCATATCTCTTCCCTCTTTGTCTCCCTCCCTCCCACCCTCCCTATCCCACCCCTCCAGACAGCCACAAAGAACCGAGCCGGTTTCCCTGTGCCATGCGGCTGCTTCCCACTGGCTATCTACCTTACGTTTGTTAGTATATATATGTCCATGTCTCTCTCTCGCCCTAACACACCTCACCCTTCCCCCTCCCCATATCCTCAAGTCTGTTCTCCAGTAGGTCTCTGTCTTTATTCCTGTTTTACCCCTAGGTTCTTCATAACATTTTTTTTTCTTAAATTCCATATATATGTGTTAGCATACGGTATTTGTCCTTCTCTTTCTGACTTACTTCACTCCGTATGACAGACTCTAGATCTATCCACCTCATTACAAATAGCTCAATTTCGTTTCTTTTTATGGCTGAGTAATATTCCATTGTATATATGTGCCACATCTTCTTTATCCATTCATCCGACGACGGGCACTTAGGTTGTTTCCATCTCCGGGCTATTGTAAATAGAGCTGCAATGAACATTTTGGTACATGACTCTTTCTGAATTCTGGTTTCCTCAGGGTATATACCTAGTAGTGGGATTGCTGGGTCATATGGTAGTTCTATTTGTAGTTTTTTAAGGAACCTCCATACTGTTCTCCATAGTGGCTGAACCAATTCACATTCCCACCAGCAGTGCAAGAGTGTTCCCTTTTCTCCACACCCTCTCCAGCATTTATTGTTTCTAGATTTTTTGATGATGGCCATTCTGACTGGTGTGAGATGATATCTCATTGTAGTTTTGATTTGCATTTCTCTAATGATTAATGATGTTGAGCATTCTTTCATGTGTTTGTTGGCAGTCTGTATATCTTCTTTGGAGAAATGTCTATTTAGGTCTTCTGCCCATTTTTGGATTGGGTTGTTTATTTTTTTGTTATTGAGCTGCATGAGCTGCCTGTAAATTTTAGAGATTAATCCTTTGTCAGTTGATTCATTTGCAAATATTTTCTCCCATTCTGAGGGCTGTCTTTTGGTCTTGTTTATGGTTTCCTTTGCTGTGCAAAAGCTTTGAAGTTTCATTAGGTCCCATTTGTTTATTTTTGTTTTTATCTCCATTACTCTAGGAGATGGGTCAAGAAGGATCTTGCTGTGATTTATGTCATAGAGTGTTCTGCCTATGTTTTCCTCTAAGAGTTTGATAGTTTCTGGCCTTACATTTAGGTCTTTAATCCATTTTGAGCTTATTTTTGTGTATGGTGTTAGGGAGTGATCTAATCTCATACTTTTACATGTACCTATCCAATTTTCCCAGCACCACTTATTGAAGAGGCTGTCCTTTCTCCACTGTATATTCCTGCCACCTTTATCAAAGATAAGGTGACCATATGTGCATGGGTTTATCTCTGGGCTTTCTATCCTATTCCATTGATCTATCTTTCTGTTTTTGTGCCAGTACCATACTGTCTTGATTACTGTAGCTTTGTAGTATAGTCTGAAGTCAGGCAGCCTGATTCCTCCAGCTCCATTTTTTGTTCTCAAGATTGCTTTGGCTATTCGGGGTCTTTTGTGTTTCCATACAAATTGTGAAATTTTTTGTTCTAGTTCTGTGAAAAATGCCAGTGGTAGTTTGATAGGGATTGCATTGAATCTATAGATTGCTTTGGGAAGTAGAGTCATTTTCACAATGTTGATTCTTCCAATCCAAGAACATGGTATATCTCTCCATCTGTTTGTATCATCTTTAATTTCTTTCATCAGTGTCTTATAATTTTCTGCATACAGGTCTTTTGTCTCCTTAGGTAGGTTTATTCCTAGATATTTTATTCTTTTTGTTGCAATGGTAAATGGGAGTGTTTTCTTGATTTCACTTTCAGATTTTTCATCATTAGTATATAGGAATGCCAGAGATTTCTGTGCATTAATTTTGTATCCTGCTACTTTACCAAATTCATTGATTAGCTCTAGTAGTTTTCTGGTAGCATCTTTAGGATTCTCTATGTATAGTATCATGTCATCTGCAAACAGTGACAGCTTTACTTCTTCTTTTCCGATTTGGATTCCTTTTATTTCCTTTTCTTCTCTGATTGCTGTGGCTAAAACTTCCAAAACTATGTTGAATAAGAGTGGTGAGAGTGGGCAACCTTGTCTTGTTCCTGACCTTAGTGGAAATGCTTTCAGTTTTTCGCCATTGAGGATGATGTTGGCTGTGGGCTTGTCATATACGGCCTTTATTATATTGAGGAAAGTTCCCTCTACACCTACTTTCTGCAGGGTTTTTATCATAAATGGGTGTTGAATTTTGTCAAAAGCTTTCTCTGCATCTATTGAGATGATCATATGGTTTTTCTCCTTCAATTTGTTAATATGGTTAATCACATTGATAGATTTGCGTATATTGAAGAATCCTTGCATTCCTGGAATAAACCCCACTTGATCATGGTGTATGATCCTTTTAATGTGCTGTTGGATTCTGTTTGCTAGTATTTTGTTGAGGATTTTTGCATCTATGTTCATCAGTGATATTGGCCTGTAGTTTTCTTTCTTTGTGACATCCTTGTCTGGTTTTGGTATCAAGGTGATGGTGGCCTCGTAGAATGAGTTTGGGAGTGTTCCTCCCTCTGCTATATTTTGGAAGAGTTTGAGAAGAATAGGTGTTAGCTCTTCTCTAAATGTTTGATAGAATTCGCCTGTGAAGCCATCTGGTCCTGGGCTTTTGTTTGTTGGAAGATTTTTAATCACAGTTTCAATTTCAGTGTTTGTGATTGGTCTGTTCATATTTTCTATTTCTTCCTGATTCAGTCTTGGCAGTTTGTGCATTTCTAAGAATTTGTCCATTTCTTCCAGATTGTCCATTTTATTGGCATAGAGTTGCTTGTAGTAATCCCTCATGATTTTTTGTATTTCTGCAGTGTCAGTTGTTACTTCTCCTTTTTCATTTCTGATTCTATTGATTTGAGTCTTCTCCCTTATTTTCTTGATGAGTCTGGCTAATGGTTTATCAATTTTGTTAATCTTCTCAAAGAACCAGCTTTTAGTTTTATTGATCTTTGCTATTGTTTCCTTCATTTCTTTTTCATTTATTTCTGATCTGATTTTTATGATTTCTTTCCTTCTGCTAACTCTGGGGTTTTTTTGTTCTTCTTTCTCTAATTGCTTGAGGTGCAAGGTTAGGTTGTTTATTCGAGATGTTTCCTGCTTCTTAAGGTGGGCTTGTATTGCTATAAACTTCCCTCTTAGAACTGCTTTTGCTGCATCCCATAGGTTTTGGGTCGTTGTATCTCCATTGTCATTTGTTTCTAGGTATTTTTTAATTTCCTCTTTGATTTCTTCAGTGATCACTTCGTTACTAAGTAGTGTATTGTTTAGCCTCCATGTGTTTGTATTTTTTACTGCTCTTTTCCTATAATTGATATCTAATCTCATGGCGTTGTGGTCGGAAAAGATACTTGATATAATTTCAATTTTCTTAAATTTACCAAGGCTTGATTTGTGACCCAAGATATGATCTATCCTGGAGAATGTTCCATGAGCACTTGAGAAAAATGTGTATTCTGTTGTTTTTGGATGGAGTGTCCTATAAATATCAATTAAGTCCATCCTGTTTAATGTATCATTTAAAGCTTGTGTTTCCTTATTTATTTTCATTTTGGATGATCTGTCCATTGGTGAAAGTGGGGTGTTGAAGTCCCCTACTATGAATGTGTTACTGTCGATTTCCCCTTTTATGGCTGCTAGTTTTTGCCTTATGTATTGAGGTGCTCCTATGTTGGGTGCATAAATATTTACAATTGTTATATCTTCTTCTTGGATCGATCCCTTAATCATTATGTAGTGTCCTTCTTTGTCTCTTCTGATAGTCCTTATTTTAAAGTCTATTTTGTCTGATATGAGAATTGCTACTCCAGCTTTCTTTTGGTTTCCATTTGCATGGAATATCTTTTTCCATCCCCTTACTTTCAGTCTGTATGTGTCTCTAGGTCTGAAGTGGGTCTCTTGTAGACAGCATATATATGGGTCTTGTTTTTGTATCCATTCAGCCAATCTGTGTCTTTTGGTGGGAGCATTTAGTCCATTTACATTTAAGGTAATTATCGATATGTATGTTCCTATTCCCATTTTCTAAATTGTTTTGGGTTCGTTATTATAGGACTTTTCCTTCTCTTGTGTTTTTGTCTAGAGAAGTTCCTTTAGCATTTGTTGTAAAGCTGGTTTGGTGGTGCTGAACTCTCTCAGCTTTTGCTTGTCTGTAAAGGTTTTAATTTCTCCATCAAATCTGAATGAGATCCTTGCTGGGTAGAGTAATCTTGGTTGCAGGTTTTTCTCCTTCATCACTTTCAGTATGTCCTGCCACTCCCTTCTGGCTTGTAGAGTTTCTGCTGAGAGATCAGCTGTTAACCTTATGGGGATTCCCTTGTGTGTTATTTGTTGTTTTTCCCTTGCTGCTTTTAATATGCTTTCTTTGTATTTAGTTTTTGACAGTTTGATTAATATGTGTCTTGGCGTATTTCTCCTTGAATTTATCCTGTATGGGACTCTCTGTGCTTCCTGGACTTGATTAACGATTTCCTTTCCCATATTAGGGAAGTTTTCAACTATAATCTCTTCAAATATTTTCTCAGTCCCTTTCTTTTTCTCTTCTTCTTCTGGAACCCCTATAATTCGAATGTTGGTGCGTTTAATGTTGTCCCAGAGGTCTCTGAGACTGTCCTCAGTTCTTTTCATTCTTTTTTCTTTATTCTGCTCTGCAGTAGTTATTTCCACTATTTTATCTTCCAGGTCACTTATCCGTTCTTCTGCCTCATTTATTCTGCTATTGATCCCATCTAGAGTATTTTTCATTTCATTTATTGTGTTGTTCATCATTGTCTGTTTCATCTTTATTTCTTCTAGGTCCTTGTTAACTGCTTCTTGCATTTTGTCCATTCTATTTCCAAGATTTTGGATCATCTTTACTATCATTATTCTGAACTCTTTTTCAGGTAGACTGCCTATTTCCTCTTCATTTGTTAGGTCTGGTGGGTTTTTATCCTGCTCCTTCATCTGCTGTGTGTTTTTCTGTCTTCTCATTTTGCTTATCTTACTGTGATTGGGTTCACCTTTTTGCAGGCTGCAAGTTCGTAGCTCCCGTTGTTTTTGATGTCTGTCTCCAGTGGCTAAGGTTGGTTCAGTGCGTTGTGTAGGCTTCCTGGTGGAGGGGACTAGTGGCTGTGTTGTGGTGTATGAGGCTAGATCTTGTCTCTCTAGTGGGCAGGTCCACGTCTGGTGGTGTGTTTTGGGGTGTCTGTGGACTTATTATGATTTTAGGCAGCCTCTCTGCTAGTGGGTGGGGTTGTGTTCCTGTTTTGCTATATGGTTGGCATAGGTTGT
This sequence comes from Lipotes vexillifer, assembly GCF_000442215.2. NCBI lineage: Eukaryota > Metazoa > Chordata > Mammalia > Artiodactyla > Lipotidae > Lipotes > Lipotes vexillifer. The sequence continues at coordinate 4,064,025 of NW_006770909.1, forward strand.
CCAGCACTGTAGCTTGCTGGTCGTTGAGCGAAGCTGGGTGCTGGTGTTGAGATGGAGATCTCTGGGAGATTTTCGCCGTTTGATATTATGTGGGGCTGGGAGGTCTCTTCTTGACGAGTGTTCTGAAGTTGGCTCTCCCACCTCAGAGGCAGAGTCCTGACTCCTGGCTGGAGCAGCAAGAGCCTTTCATCCACTCGGCTCAGAATAAAAGGGAGAGAAAGTAGAGAGAATTAGTATAAGTAGGAGGAAATAGGAAAGAAAGAAAGAAAGAAAGAAAGAGAGGAGGGAAGGAAGGAAGGAGGGAAGGAAGAAAGAAAGAAAGAAGAAAAGAAAGGAAGAAGGCAAGAAGGAAAGAAAGGAGGGAGGGAGGGAGGAGGGAAGGAAGGAAGGAATGAGGGAAGGAAGGAAAAAATACAGAAAGAAAGAAGATACAGTAAAATAAAATAAAGTATAATAAAGTTATTGAATTAAAAAAATAATTATTTAGAGGAAAAAAAAAAGGGAAGGATAGAACCTTAGGACAAATGGTGGAAGCAAAGTTATAGAGACAAAATCTTACATAGAAGCATACACATATACCCTCACAAAAAGAGGTAAAGTGGAAAAAATCATAAAACTTGCTCTCCAAGTCCACCTCCTCAATTTGGGACGATTCGTTGTCTCAAAAAGGGAAGGAAGGAAGGAAAGATAGAAAGAAGGTAAAGTCTGACTTCCTTTTCCAGGATTCCCTTGCCGGCTCCCCGAGAGCTCCTGAGATCCCCGCTTCTACCATTTTTAAAGATCAAATCTGGTTTGCTCATAAAACCCTGAGTAGTATGAGAGATGTTTAATAAATCTTGGAATTTGGTAGTAGAAGAAAAGAGGTGAATTTACTGACCTTAAGCTCGCTTCTACCATTTTTAAAGATCAAATCTGGTTTGCTCATAAAACCCTGAGTAGTATGAGAGATGTTTAATAAATCTTGGAATTTGGTAGTAGAAGAAAAGAGGTGAATTTACTGACCTTAAGCTTGGTTACTTGGATTGTCACATTATGCTCAGAGTGGAAAAGATTTCTTCCAGCTGCAAAATTGTGGGTTAAAAGAAATGTCACACCAAGTTTTTTTTTTCTTATTTAAATGAATATCCATATGCTCTGAATGTTATCAGATTTTCATGCTTTAGAAACTGAAGGCTTTTTATTCATAGGAGAGGCTTTGCAGGAGCTACTATAGTGCAAATTCATACCCCAAACTCTCCTGACATACATATATTTCTCTTTGGAAATATCAGCCCTTGGGTAGCAAGAATAATTTCATTGTGGCCTTCCTAGCTTTTGCCTTTTGTCTGAAAGATCCAGAAAGTGCAGAGGTTATAGTGTATCGCTTCAGTGACAGGAACACTTGTCCCTTAGGATTGACATTTCAGGAGCTTCTTCATGTGTTACAAAGCCACCTGCGGAGAATGTTTGAAAGTCACTGGATAGCTGACTTCACCCACAGGGAAAGTGACAGGGACCTGGACTAGATAGAGGCTTTTCAGTGGAACCCTTTAGGCATAATTGGATTATTCTAGCAGGTAGCGGATTTATGTCAGTCTAGCCATCTCCAGAGGATGCTGGGGGCTACCAGCATCACGTGACAGCTTTGACTGGCTGCCACTGAACTGAGGTAACTTCAAGGACCTTTGAATTGCCTCCAGGGGGTTAGGGTTAGGAATGCAGCAAGCTCAAGAGACATTTTAAAGATTCATTCTTCATCTGAGTTGGCCTTAAGGATTCAGAGAACCTGGGATAGTGGAAGTAATTCTAGAGTCCTCAGAAATGTGAACTATCTATGAAGTACTGGTATAACATATAGTAAGCTATTCATATAATACTGGTATATATTATTCATAAAAATCTTCATAAAATACTGGGCTGCCATATAGTAAACTATACATAAAATATTGGTGTTGAAACATGGCTGATACTATGTATGACGGTTAATTTCATGTGTCAGTTTGGGCTAATGGATGTCCAGATAGTTGGTAAAACATTATTTCTAGGTGCGTCCTTGAGGTTGGTTTTGGAGGAGTTTAACATTTGAATCAATCAACTGAATAAAGAATATCTCCCTCACCTGTGCAGGTAAGCATCATCCAATGCATTGAGGGCCTAAATAGACAAAGAAGGCTGAGGAAGGGTGAACGTTTTCTCTTTTCGCTTGAGCTGGGACATCCGTCTTCTCCTGCCCTCAGAGGACATCAACACTCCTGTTCTTGGGCCTTTAGACTCAGAATGGGCCTTATACCATCAGATCATCTGGTTCTTGGGCCTTTGGACTTGGACTGAATTATACCACCATCTTGTAGATGGCAGAGGGTGGGACTTCTGGGCCTCCATAATCGCATGTGCCAATTTCTATAATAAATCTTTCTATCTATCTATCTATCTATCTATCATCTATCTGTCTACTAAATCTATCTATCTCCCATTGGTTCTTTTTCTCTGGAGACCCTTGATTAATGCAGATTTAAGTACCAAGACTGGTTCTAGAGGAGCAGAATTTTAAGGATGAGTCTTATGAATTTATTCTGTTGTTTTTGGAATTGGCTCTCTAATCTGATTAGACTTAAAAGAAACTAATGACTCTATTTCCAGTAGTGGAGAGAGCACAGATAGTTGGCAGTGTGAACTGTTTATAGGGACAGATAAAATATCTATATTGGATACTCCTAATCAACCATTTATAAAAAGCAAGGAGCCATGTGATTTTATATATGATACTTTTGAACATTATTGGACAACTTAGCAATATCATGACACCGGTTGGTTGCTTCTAATGTCTCTGTACAAAGTGGTGAAAGAAAAGGATGAGCTCAGGAATTTAAATTCCCAACTCAAACACTAGTTGCATAAATGACCTAAGAGCTTCTGTGTGTGCCTTGAAGGAGAACCTTATCTCTTGTTACTGTAGGGATGCACCTCATCCTGTGGTTGGCTGAATTATAACACAAGTTGAACTTTAAGCCTCAAGCGGTGTCACCATTAAAGTGAGGGCATTGATTGGAAAGATTGGGATTCTGTAAGTTGAGATGAGGATGTATGGGAAGACCCTGATTAAGCTGGGGTCATTGAGACCCTAAATTCTGATCAGTCTTTTTTTGCTAGTGGAAGTTGCCTCCTCATCCACTATGGTAACTGCCTCCCCACTCCCAGGAGTAGAGATCTCTGTGCTGACATCTGACAGAAGGGATTAGTCCTGCCTGGTCTAAGGAAACAGTAACGGCCTCCCCTGAAGCAGTTGCCATGCAAGACAATGCTGATTCTGCTCAGGATCCACCCACACCATTCCTCTTTGCTTCTAGACCTATAATTAGACTCAATGTGAGGTGCAGCGTGTGACCTATGAGGAGGTGTGCTACACTCCAAAAGAACTTCTTGAGTTTTCTAATTTATTTCAATCAGAAATGCAGGGAATGAGTATGAGGGTGGTTGCTAAGGGTGTGGGATAATGGAGGAAAGGCACATCAGGTTGGATCAGTCCAAATTTATTGATATGGGTTCTCTAAGCAAAGATTCTGCATTTAATGTTGTAGCTCCAGGAAAGGTTTAACTGTTTTGGTTGGACCAAAAGATGACCCACTGCAAACAAGTAAAAAATGTTCAAATTTGTGAGGGGTGCCCTAGCATCCTTGAAGATCTCTGTGTCTGCTCTTCTCTGTAGGCCAGAACTTACAGTGAGAACTACAGCCACTCAATTGGAAAACAAAATGCAATGAGAGTAATTGGAGTCCAAGGTGGTGGAGGCCAAGTGGCAGTAAGGACAGCAGATACATTGATAAATGCATAACAACTAGAGAACATATTTTAGTTATTGCACTTCAGGTGTCTATGCTGTCCTTTAAAGCTGATCCTGTATTTGGAGTAATACTTGGCATAAAGACTAATGCATTTGAAATATCTCAGTAGACAATAGAATTGGTTTACGAATGGCAAATTTTATATCTAATAAGCCACCACTCTAAAGTCTAAAAAAATTGTCTGGTGTGCCAGAATGGTTTTTCACATTCAGATACATACTGGTGACTATTTCATTATTTCAGCAGAACCTGGTGTGGGTGCGATGTTACAAATACCAACAGTGAGGGAATCTGGTTCTTTCAAGTCTGTGTTTTTGGCTGAGGCTCCAGCGTTTCCCAGTGGTGACTGTTATAAAGCAATGTGCAGGACTTGGCAGCAGGTTAGAGATAACAAAACTTCCATCCCAAAGATTGTCCAAGCTGCATGCTAAATTTTCCCCATCTGTCACCAGTCTCCTCTGTCCCATGTCAGAGTCTGCTTTGGAACTGGTGACATTGGAGGTACTTGTTATGCCTGTCAGAACAAAACCCAGAGGTCTTATTGTTCATGACAGTTCAGATGTACTTGAACAGTAATTACCATTTGTGTGGACCTCCTTGTGGTGTTCTCCTGTTTTATGAGCTTTCATCTCCCCTTACATGGGTCCCAGGGTACATGGTACTGAATAGTAGAACCAGCAAGAGATGGTACCACAGATGCTTTTTAGGATATTACTTTATGTGAAAGCCAAAGAATGCTAGTATTTCACGTTTGATTGGGCTCTATTTGTTGCTTATTAACCAAATAGGTAAGGGTAAGTAACGTAGGGCTATAAATATATTTCCAGAGAAACTATGGTTTGAAACATTCAACTTTTATGAGTATATAATTGCAAGTGTCACTTTAAAACTTATCCATTTACACACGACAATATGGATGAATCTCAGAAACAATGTTGGATAAAAGAACCATACACAGGAGAGTAGGTACAGTATGATTCCATTTATATAAAGTTCAAATACAGGCAAAATTATTATATGATCTAAGAAATTAGGTTAGTGGTTACCTTTGGGGTAGTACTTGGGAGTGGGACAAAGTGGGGACTAAGGAGATGTCAGCAATGTTCTCTTTTCTTGATCCTGGTGATAGTTACATGATGTGTTAAAATTTATCAGGCTGTATATTGATAGTATTTTGTGTACTTTTCTGTTTGAATATCATTCTTCAATTTGAAAAGTGAAGTAACAATTACCTTTTAAAGTAAAATAAGTTGTTATTTAAAAAAACTTCACAAAACCATAAAGCAAGAGAATTATTTTTCAATATCATTCCAAATTACTGTCAATGATGATGATAATCATTTATTGAGCACATCTCCTATGTTGGGCACAGCTCTAAGTGTTTGAATTACATTACTTATTTAAAGATTCCACCAATTTTGAGGTGCTTATTATCCCAATTGTTTGGTGTGCTAAGGAGAAATTGGGACTTGGAGAAATTAAGCAGCTTGCTCAAGCTCATATAGCAGGTTGGTCATGTGTGAATTTGAATGCTTCTCTGTTTAACTTCAGAGGAGGAGGAGGAGGCCTTGTACTAGGCCACACACTTCCACTCACCATCCCACTTGCACATTGAGACAAATTGTTGATTTCAAGACTCTAGACTTAATTTTCATTTTGGGGGCAGGCAGTTTTCTTTCTGGACTTAACTTTCCTTTCCCATGATAATGAATGGTCATTATTACTAACATATTTTGCTCTCAATCTGTATTCAGGATGTATAGAACTCAGGATCAAATATAAAGCAGCAATATTGCTTTAACCCTAAAGTTCAGAAAAGCCAAAGAGTTAGTACTGTTTCACAGACAAGTCAAACAGGTAAATTCAGGAATATTTTGATTGGCAGCCTCATATTTATTTTTTTATTTTAGGAAGCTGTTTCCTAGTTTTGGCTTTTGTGCTTCTAAAGCTTGTGGTTGAGAGAGAGGAAAAGAGATGTTAAGATAAAAACTTTGAATTTAAGAATTGTAGTTTTTAATTTATTAGGGCAATATTGGATGATTAGATTTTGAGAAACCAGGTAGTCTAAGGAATCACATTTATTTCTCATTAGAAAGTTGATTTTTTCCCCCTGGGCTACACATAGTACATGCTGGTGTAGGGGAAAGGGATGAGGGAAAAGGGATATAAGGGACGTTGATGCATGCCTTGAGGGAGACAGGCATTAACTTTCCTGCAAGTTAGAATTAAGAGGATGTCTTAATCCTTTTATGCTGCTGTAACAAAAATATCGACTAAACTAACAAACATTTACTTATAAGTTCTATAGGCTGAGAAATCTAAGATCTAGGTTCTGGCAGACAGGTAGAAGTGAAACATTAATGTTGTATAGTTATAAAAGCACTGTCACATCTCATTTTACCCTCATGATTCTGTGAGATTGGTATCTCAATTTTATAGATTACCGAGTCTCAAAGAATTTAAGCACATTTAAGTAGTAAGCAACGGACTGTGAAAATGAAGGGGGAGGAGCAGGTAATCATGACTAGATAAATTGGGAAGGCTTTTACGTAGAAAATGTATGAATTAGGTCTTGAGGAGCAAGTGAGATTTAAGCACAAGAAAGTAAGGGAAGGGGCACTGTTGGTTGGGTGAACTGTGGAAGCCAAAATTCAAATGTAGGAGAAAGCATGGCTCTTTCGGTCTTGCCGTCAGCTGTTCATTGTGGGTGGAGAATAGGTCCTAGAGCCGCTGTAGTTCAGCTGCCTATAAAATTCTTTTGTGATCACGTCACGAGGTCCTGGCTCTGTAGGCGGTAGGAAGGAGTGACCCTCCTGTGTTAGAACACCGTTACTGTGGGTGGGTAAGGGAAGTGGAGAGATGGAAGAAAAGAGGCCAGGTAGCGGATTATTACAACAGTGCAAAGGGGGCTTGAACGAGGATGAGATAGAATCAGGAGTGGGGGAGACTGGAGAGGATTCTAACTGTGACTGTTTCCCATTCAGGCCCAGGTGCTCCTTACTTTGCCTAACTTTTTCTCTGACTACCATTACAAATGCATCTTCAGGGATCTTGTTAGAGAATTTTCATTGTAACTCTCATGAGAAACTATGGTTCTTTATAAATTTATGAAGATTACAGAAAAAGTAAATGTGACACTTTTCATTTTATTAAGATTATTTTCTTTTAATTTTACATAGATAAATTATGAAACAGAATTTTGAATTGCAAAGTCTTGACTTTAAAACTACTTGAGGTAAATACACACTACTATGACTTCCTATTTTCAAAACTTGCATACCTAATACATTTGACACCAGAGCACATTGGTATTTTTTTTTTTTTTTTTTTTTTTTTTGGGTACGCGGGCCTCTCACTGTTGTGGCCTCTCCCGTTGCGGAGCACAGGCTCCAGACGCGCTTTTTTTTTTTTTTTTTTTTTTTTTTTTTTTGCGGTACGCGGGCCTCTCACTGCTGTGGCCTCTCCCGTTGCAGAGCACAGGCCCCAGATGGGCAGGCTCAGCGGCCATGGCTCACGGGCCCAGCCGCTCCGCGGCATGTGGGATCTTCCCGGACTGGGGCACGAACCCGTATCCCGTGCATTGGCAGGCGGACTCTCAACCACTGCACCACCAGGGAAGCCCCACATTGGTATTTTTTAACACCCTCTTTTATATAACAAGATTATTTTCAGTAAGACTTATGGGTTAATCAGCAATATAGTTATTTTCTTGTTCGTACTTAGTTTGAAAACAAATTATGTGTTTTAATTTTAATGCAAATAAAAAATAGTTCACAATATTAAATATTAAACCTTAGAGTTTATACTGTTTCCCTGTTTTAAACACAAATAAAAATTCCAAGTCATTGCATAGAAGGACAGAATTAAAGTAATTCAAGTTCTGTTTTTCTTTCTTTGAAAAGACTGTGCTACTATTGGTTGTTTTGAATCTAAGGATTAAATGTAGAAATGTATAGTACCACATATCTTGGAGGAATGAATTGCACTTGAAGGAGGCTCAAATGATTTTGAACTATTATAAAATTACTCTTGGATGTGTGTAGTTTGGTCCTCATCTGTTAGGGATTAGCTGTATTCGTGGAATTTAGTTGTATGCTTGAAAGTTCTCCAAACTTCTGTGTGGAATCCACAGTTTATGAAAGGATACATAACAAAAGTATGTGATTTTGAAACTTGCATATATTATTCAAAATCAACCATAATTGTGCATTGTTTAGGAATCAGACCAACAAAATATTTTTTCAGGGTATTTTGTCACTAACAGTTTTTAAATTGTAGATGCAGGGGATAATAAAAAAACTAACCTTGTTAAAATTTTTACAGTATCTACAGGTAGTGGACCCCCTAATTACCTGTGCCCAGGGTAGACTGCTTCCCTTCCCTCACGCTTGATGCTGCTGCCTTGACTGGTATTTTTGTCTCCTTCTGAAATGACTCCTTTTCCCCTCATCCTGCCTTCTACCGTATATCTTCACTGCCCTTCCAGTCTCAATCACACACCACCTACATTAACTGATTCCCATGACTGAATGCTATGTTTCCTTCCTTTGATCTCACAGTGTACTATTATCATTATTCTGTGGGCCACCTTGTAATATAAACTTTGTGAATATTGTCCCTGAGAGTAGTGTCTTACTTCACTTTTATTTTTTAGCACCTAGCACTAAACACGTTTTTCATTTAGTCAAAACAGTCCTTAGACACATCATATCAATTAAATACAAAGGAAACTATTAGAGTGACCAGACCACATTTTGTTTTATTGTTGTTATAGAAACTTAAAAAATAAGATTTGGGGGAATATTAATACATAATAGTCTTTAATGCAATATATATATATTTTACTTTATATTTTTTCTACCAAAATCTAAATTTATTTAGTATTTCTATCTTCCTCCAGAATAAGACAAGGAACTCTGCCCCCTGATCTAGCCCCATAGTCTTTTCCTACTATCTTTCTAGTGTCTGAACTTTTATTCCCACTTACATTTTTAACCCCCTCCAAATTAACTCTTTTACACTGTGTTTAATCAGAATTTCCAATATATCTTATAATTACATTCAGCACTTTCTTGTACATTCCATTCCTTCCTTCTAGGCCTTTCTTCTTCCTGGGGTATGTGCATTACTAATTCTTGCAGGGAGTACCTTTTGGTGGAAAACTCTCCTTGTCTTTACATGCTTGAAACAGTCTTTGTTTCACTATCACTGGTATTAAGGTTTACTTTAGCTGGGTTTGTAATTTTAGGTGGATAGTTACGTACTCTTCGTATTTTGGAATACTCTGGCTGCTATTGTAGCTATTGAGATATATGCAGTCAGTCTAATTGTCATTTATTAGACAGTTTATCCTTTGCCTTGGGAGGCTTTTAAAGTTTTTATCTTTAATGTGTTTTAGTTTCATTACTATGGATTTAAATGTGAGTTTATTTTTAATGTATCCTGTTTTCTCCTCGTTTTTTCTTTCCGAGGGTATATTTTTCTTCAATTCTTGAAAATTCTCAGTCATCTCATTACAACTGTTAAAAAATATTGCTTCTTTATCATTCTCCCGACTTAACTACTTCTGGAACATCTATTAGCAATGTGTGGAGCAGAGTGATTACTAGTACTCAAGAGTATCTGAATATTTATTCCCTCAAGGGCATATGAATGACTATGCCTTTTTGCTCCTTGCAGTTGAAAACTATAAAGTGGAAGTGGAAGTGATGTGTGTTGTTTCCGGGCTGAGGTAGGGAAAAGGCCTTTGCAACTTTACTCTCTTTTTCTTCCACGTCAGCAGTTATGGAAGAGGGCCTTGAATGATTGATAAATGAACTTTTATTAAGCCACTGATATTTGGGGATGTTTGTTACTGCAGTGTTGGCCTATCCTATCCTGACTAAAATAGGGAGCTTCTCAATCTATTCTGCATGTCTCATGAAATTATCTTTCATAGTTTTCAGTCATTTATTTCTCTGATACAATCTTTCACTTGAATAATTATTTCTTTAACTATGGTCAGCTTAGGATTAGTCCCTTGTTAGCCCTTATTCTAGAAATTTAATTTACTTTGCAGATTTATAACTCTTTCTTCGTCATAGCCATCTATTCTTGGTTTATAATGATTATTTATAATTTTTGTACTTGAATTACATATATTATTTCTTTTTATTTCCATGAGTATTTTGAACATACTTGTTTATAAATAATATTCAGATAATAGTTTTATGTTTTGCATTCCTCCAAAATGAATTCTTTCAAGTTGTCTAGAATGTCAGCTGCCTTTTGTGGCAGTTGCCTCACATGGTATGAAATTTTTGTTTGCTGACTCATTTTGAGTAGGGGTTTTATTGTTGTTGTTGCTGTTATTTTATTTTATTTTTTATTTTTTTGCGGTACGCGGGCCTCTCACTGTCGTGACCTCTCCCGTTGCGGAGCACAGGCTCCGGACGCGCAGGCTCAGTGGCCGTGGCTCACAGGCCCAGCCGCTCTGTGGCATGTGGGATCCTCCCGGACTGGGGCACGAACCCGGGTCCCCTGCGTCGGCAGGCAGACTCTCAACCACTGTGCCACCAGGGAAGCCCTGTTATTTTATTTTTAATGCCCTTTTCTCTGGGCTTAAATACCTTGCCTACCAGTTTTTGCCATTACCTTTATCTAGCTTCCTGGAGCTCTCTATCCAGAACCAGGTCACATATTGGCATGTGGGGCCCCCAGTCCTGCAGAGGTATTGGTGTGTTACAAGTCTTGTTTCTGAGTCCAAGAATGCCTGGACCCAGGGTCAGAGTGGGAAGGAGTCTTGGCTCCCACTCACTTTCCTGACTGCAGCTTGATGGAGTCTCAGCCCTGGGCAGTGGTCACCATTTTGTCAAGACTCCTTTCATAACTCAGGGAAACTAAACCCAACCTCTGGTTTCATAGCCTGAGTCTGGCTCTGGTCCCCTGAAACAAGGGGAGTGTTTTGAGCTCCTGTCATTCCCCCTCCTCACTTTGAAATGTCTTGTTTCTACCTAGGAACCTAGTAGTTTACTATTACTGTTTGTATTTCTGTTCCAAGATGTCTATCTTGTCCCTGAGTCCAGTTTTGTGTTTTTAAATATTAAATATATAACATAAAATTGTAAATATATGTTTGTGCGTTTCTTTAATTACTGTGGGCCTGAAGCAGAGGAATTGAGTATTTATACCTGAACTCACAATTTTGTCTTAATAAAAAGTCAAAGTCCTTAATTTAAATGAGATTAAACCTCTGACTCATCATATGGTGATCCTTCTCTTATTACAAATTACAGAGATTTCATTTTGATTCAGTTCTCTCCCAGTGGTTTTCGTTTGATTTTTAAAAAGATTTTCTGAGAAAGAAGAGGGTTTTTTGGTGTGGGGTGGGGCAATATATTGAGTCCAAAAGGCCATCAGAGCAGCCTAGTCAGAATCATTAAATGCACGTACCATTCAACTTTCTCCTTTGTTAAAGGTGGCGAGTGTGGGTTAATTAAGCTTTTCAGTCTTCCCATATTTGTTTTTCTTTTTACCCTTCATTCAATTATATATATATATATATATATATATATATATATATATATATATGTGTATATATTTTAACATCTTTATTGGAGTATAATTGCTTTACAATGGTGTGTTAGTTTCTGCTTCATAACAAAGTAAATCAGCTATACATATAAATATATCCCCATATCTCTTCCCTCCTGTGTCTCCCTCCCATCCTCCCTATCCCTAGATTGCTTTGGGTCATTTTCACATGCTGATTCTTCCAATCCAAGAACATAGTATATCTCTCCATCTGGTTGTATCATCTTTAATTTCTTTCATCAGTGTCTTACAGGTTTCTGCATACAGGTCTTTTGCTTCCTTAGGTAGGTTTATTCCTAGGTATTTTATTCTTTCTGTTGCAATGGTAAATGGAGATGTTTCCTTAATTTCTCTTTCAGATTTTTCATCATTAGTGTATAGGAATGCAAGAGATTTTTGTGCATTAATTTTGTATCCTGTTACTTTACCAAAACCATTGATTAGCTCTAGTAGTTTTCTGGTAGCATCTTTAGGATTCTCTATGTATAGGATCATGTCATCTGCAAACAGTGACAGCTTTACTTCTTCTTTTCTGATTTGGATTCCTTTGATTTCTTTTTCTTCTCTGACTTCTGTGGCTAAAACTTCCAAAACTATGTTGAATAATAGTGGTGAGAGTGGGCAACCTTGTCTTGTTCCTGCTGTTAGAGGAAATGGTTTCAGGTTTTCACCACTGAGATTGATGTTGGCTGTGGGTTTGTCATATATGGCCTTTATTATGTTAGTAGGTAAGTTCCGTCTATGCCTACTTTCTGGAGGGTTTTTATCATAAACGGGTGTTGAATTTTGTCAAAAGCTTTTTCTGCATCTATTGAAATTATCATATGGTTTTTCTCCTTCAACTTTTTAATATGGTTTATCACATTGATTTGCGTATATTGAAGAATCCTTGCATTCCTGGGATAAACCCCACTTGATCATGGTGTATGATCCTTTTAATGTGCTGCTGGATTCTGTTTGCCAGTATTTTGTTGAAGATTTTTGCATCTATTTTCATCAGAGATATTGGCCTGTAGTTTTCTTTTTTAGTGACATCTTTATCTGGTTTTTGTATTAGGGTGATGGTGGCCTTGTAGAATGAGTTTGGGAGTGTTCCTCCCTCTGCTGTATTTTGGAAGAGTTTGAGAAGGACAGGTGTTAGCTCTTCTCTAAATATTTGGTAGAATTCGCCTGTGAAACCATCTGGTCCTGGGCTTTTGTTGGTTGGAAGATTTTTAATCACAGTTTCAGTTTCAGTGCTTGTGATTGGTCTGTTCATATTTTCTATTTCTTCCTGGATCAGTCTTGGAAGTTTGTGCTTTTCTAAGAATTTGTGCATCTCTTCCAGGTTGTCCATTTTATTGGCATATGGTTGCTTGTAGTAATCTCTCATGATCCTTTGTTTTTCTGCAGTGTCAGTTGTTGCTTCTCCTTTTTCATTTCTAATTCTATTGATTTGAGTCTTCTTGCTTTTTTTCTTGATGAGTCTGGCTAATGGTTTATCAATTTTGTTTATCTTCTCAAAGAACCAGCTTTTAGTTTTATTGATCTTTGCTACTGTTTCCTTCATTTCTTTTTCATTTACTTCTGATCTGGTCTTTATGATTTCTTTCCGTCTGCTAACTTGGGTTTTTTTTGTTCTTATGTCTCTAATTGTTTTAGGTGTCAGGTTAAGTTGTTTATCTGTGATTTTTCTTGTTTCTCGAGGGAGGGTTGTATTGCTATAAACTTCCCTCTTGGAACTGCTTTTGCAGCATCCCATAGGTTTTGGGTTGTCGTGCTTTCATTGTCATTTGTTTCTAAGTATTTTTTGATTTCCTCTTTAATTTCTTCAGTGATCTCTTGATTATTTAGTAGTGTATTGTTTAGCCTCCATGTGTTTGTATTTTTTACAGATTTTTTCATGTAACTGATATCTAGTCTCATAGCATTGTGGTCGGAAAAGATACTTGATGTGATTTCAATTTTCTTAAATTTAACAAGGCTTGATTTGTGACCCACGATACGTTCTATCCTGGGGAATGTTCCATGAGCACTTGGGAAGAAAGTGTATTCTGTTCTTTTTGGATGGAATGTCTTATAAATATCAATTACGTCCATCTTGTTTAATGTGTCATTTAAAACTTGTGTTTCTTTATTTATTTTCACTTTGGATGATCTCTCTGTTGGTGAAAGTGGGGTGTTAAAGTCCCCTACTTTTATTGTGTTACTGTCAGTTTTCCCTTTCATGGCTGTTAGCATTAGCATTATGTATTGAGGTGCCCCTATGTTGGGTGCATAAATATTTACAATTGTTATATCTTTGTCTCGATTGATCCCTTGATCATTAGGTAGTGTCCTTCTTGGTCTCCTGTAATAGTCTTTATTTTAAAGTCTATTTTGTCTGATATAACAGAATTGCTATTCCAGCTTTCTTTTGATTTCCATTTGCATGGAATATCTTTTTCCATCGACTCACTTTCAGTCTGTAAGTGTCGGTAGGTCTGAAGTGGGTCTCTTGTAGACAGGATATATATGGGTCTTGGTTTTGTATCCATTCATCCAGTTTATGTCTTTTGGTGGGAGCATTTAATCCATTTACATTTAAGGTAGTTATTGATATGTATGTACTTATTACCATTTTCTTAGTTGTCTTGGGTTTGTTATTGTAGGACTTTTCCTTCTCTTGTGTTTCTTGCCTAGAGAAGTTCCTCTAGCATTTGTTGTAAAGGTGGTTTGGTGGTGCTGAGTTCTCTTAGCTTTTGCTTGTCTGTAAGGGTTTTAATTTCTCTGTCGAAACTGAATGAGATCCTTGCTGGGTAGAGTAATCTTGGTCGTAGGTTTTTCCCTTTCATCACTTTAAATATGTCCTGCCACTCCCTTCTGGCTTGCAGAGTTTCTGCTGAAAGATCAGCTGTTAACCTTATGAGGATTCCCTTGTGTGTTATTTGTTGCTTTTCCCTTGCTGCTTTTAATATTTTTTCTTGGTATTTAATTTTTGATTGTTTGATCAATATGTGTCTCAGCATGTTTCTCCTTGGGTTTATCCTGTATGGGACTCTCTGTGCTTCCTGGACTTGATTGACTGTTTCGTTTCCCATGTTAGGGAAATTTTCAACTATAATTGCCTGAAATATTTTCTCAGTCCCTTTCTTTTTCTTTTCTTCTTCTGGGACCCCCATAATCCGAATGTTGGTACGTTTAATGTTGTCCCAGAGGTCTCTCAGGCTGTCCTCAATTCTTTTCATTCTATTTTCTTTATTCTGCTCTGTGGTAGTTATTTCCACTATTTTATCTTCCAGGTCACTTATCCGTTCTTTTGCCTCAGTTATTCTAATATTGATTCCTTCTAGAGAATTTTAAATTTCATTTATTGTGTTGTTCATCATTGTTTGTTTGCCCTTTAGTTCTTCTAGGTCCTTGTTAAATGTTTCTTGTATTTTCTCCGTTCTATTTCCTAATTTTGGATCATCTTTACTGTCATTACTCTGAATTCTTTTTCAGGTAGACTGCCTATTTCCTCTTCATTTGTTCAGTTTGGTGGGTTTTTGCCTTGCTCGTTCATCTTCTGTGTGTTCCTCTGTCTTCTCATTTGGCTTAACTTAGTGTGTTTGGGGTCTCCTTTTCGCAGGCTGCATGTTCGTAGTTCCTTTTGTTTTTGGTGTCTGCCCCCAGTGGCTAAGGTTGGTCAGTGTGTTGTGTAGGCTTTCTGGTGGAAGGGAGTAGTGGCTGTGTTCTGGTGGATGATGCTGGATCTTGTCTTTCTGGTGGACAGCACCACGTCCAGTGGTGTGTTTTGCGGTATCTATGACCTTATTATGATTTTAGGCAGCCTCTCTGCTAATGGATGGGGTTGTGTTCCTGTCTTGCTAGTTGTTTGCCATAGAGTGTCCTGCACTGTAGCTTGCTGGTCATTGAGTGGAGCTGGGTCTTAGGTTTGCAATGGAGATCTCTGGGAGAGCTTTTGCCGTTTGATATTACGTGGAGCCGGGATGTCTCTGGTGGCCCAATGTCCTGAACTCGGCTCTCCCAACTCAGAGGCACAAGCCTGACACCTGGCCAGAGCACAGCCACATTCCTATTCAGCATATTTCTGAAGCTGGGAAAATTCTGAGGGGCTGAGGTGGGCCCATTTTTCCTGGTTTTTGATGGTGCTGGTGAGGAGATCTCTTACATACCAGGTGGGAAATTCTTTATTCAGATGTTTGGCAGAATTTATGCTTCAAAGTTTCCACATGGCATGTTTCATTATAAAATACCTCAAGCTTTCAAAATATGCACTCTGTCAACATGAGAGCACTGTGGATATGGGTTTGTATTTTCAGTAAGGTATTAAAGCATGCAGTGTGATGCAGGCGAAGGTTGGGCACATCTCTGAAGCCAGAGCAACTGCTTTTCTGGAGAGGAACTGGGACTAGCCAGCTATCAGGATCCTTTCCAATTCATACGCTCCACACAGTCAGAAGTGCCCCTCATGGGTCCGCTTCCCCAGAGGAGTCTCATTCAATAATAGAATTAATAATAACTTAAGGAAAGAATTAAGTGAAAAGATATGTGAACATCTGGAATAAGCTCACTTAATAAAATGTCAGTGGCAGCTAAATGAAGAGGTTATGCTACATTCATTTTCTGTGTTACTCTCAGTGAGATTAAATCACACTCTGTTTCATTCTGCTTTGGTGAGCCTTTAGGTGCTAGATCTCTGAGGTCACATAGAATATAAAATGCAATATTTTTCCAAAGAGGCACCCATGTAGATGGAACAATGTTTTACTTTCAAGATTAGGTTTGCTTTCATCCTTTTTTGCTAAGTGTTTGCTATCACAAATGTGTTTCTTTTGAGAATATTTTTATAGGAAATCAAAACATTGAAAACAATTTCAGGGATAATTTTCCACATTATTATAGAAGCCTTTCCTTTATTAAAATACTTAAAAACAAGCTTCCCCAGTGCATTTGCTTGTTTTCAAATAATTTCTTCTTTAAACACAAAATATGTTACTTTAGAAAAAATAATCATTTTGGGGAAACTAGTTCTAAAATGCATGACATAAATGTTACCTTTTGTACTGGGTTGAATACTGTTCCTCCAAAGTTTATGTTCAGCCAGAACCTGTGAATGTAACTTTATTTGGAAATAGGATCTTGGTAGATGTAATTAAGTTAAGGTGATTTCATACCGGATTATGGTGTGCCACTATAATGGGCCAATGTGTTGTCCTTTATATGAAGAGAGAAATCTGGACACAGACTCACAGAAAGGGGAATGACATGAGAAGACAGAGACAGAGTTGGAGTGATGTATCTACAAGCCTAGGAATGCCAAGAATTGCCAGCAGTCACCAGAAGCTAGGAGAGAGCTATGGAATAGATTTTCCCTCACAGCCTCCAGAAGGAATCAACCCTGCTGACACCTTGATTTTGGACTTCTGTCTTCAGAAATGTGGGAGAATAAATTTCTGTTGTTTTAAGCCACCCATTTGTGGCACTTGTGTCATAGAAACCCTAGGACGCGAATACATATTTTCACATAGCATGTTTTACTGAACAACATGCAACTTTTATCTATGGTATAAACAATTTGAGTTTGTTCTAATGCTGTGATGTTCTGAGGAGCCTTTGAAGTGTTCTGGACTTACCTTGGCCCTCAAGGAAAGTAAATAAGGCAACTTTGATATTCTTGCTGGCCTTTGTGTCTTATCGTCATCAGCTATTATATTTCTGTATATGTCTTTCCTTTTTTCTTCCTCTCTGTGTCTAAATAGCTATCATACTCTAAGAAGGATTGAAGGTTTTCAGGAGAAAAAAAGGCCAACCAACTTAAGTTTGTTAAATCAGTTCGATTTTTACACACAATTCTAAGTTTATGGGCTCAGCTCTAAGAGTTCCTAATTTCCCAAAGTGTATTTGGCCATAGATGATCTGGGAAAATATGGTGGGGGATGACGGTGGTGGTAATTATGATGTTTACGGTCAAAAGCGGTTTGGGGAAGGCTGCCTACTGTATACCCCCTTTCGCACAGTCATAGTCTCTTTACACATAACATAATATGTGTGTATGTGTGTGTGTGTGTGTGTGTGTATACTTATTTTTTTAAAGATTCCTAGAAGTTCAAAAGTAAATAATCTTGTTTAAACTAGTACTTGATACTAGACCCTTTATTTCCTATTATCTATCAATATCTTAGGATTCTACAGAAATCACTTTGAGGAAGACTGTTTTAAAGAGGAAAATGTCTGTTCCCTAATAAACAGTTTCCTTTAAGCTTAGAGCTGAGGCTTTCTTTGTGGGCCTTCAGCTCTGTGACTTTGTTTTGAATATTTGCGGTTCCTGAAAACCAGAGGGTCAGAGACAAGAGGAGTTGTTCTAATATGTTCTCAGCAATAATTAATCTTCCTAAAGTACCATTTATTTACATAGGAGTTTGTTTTTTGTTTGTTTGGGGGTTTTTTGGCATTTATTTACCAGTCATAATCTCGGTGCTAAGAAAGATTAAGTAAATCTCTATTTGGAAAATGCTGTATAAAGTGGAAATTGAAGACAGGCAAACAAACAACGTTGTAGTTGAACTCGTTTTGTTTTTTTTTTTCCTGCCTATATATCCAGTCCCTCACATCTTCTATGTTATTTTAACTTTGAGGCTGCTTTTGAGTTAGTGCCAGTGCTTAATTATGTGTCATCCTGTCTTATATCTAATTATTTAAATTCAGAAACTGAACAGTGTTGTTGCCAGCCTTATGAGGAATTAGAGCAAGCCATTTACATGTTAAATCAGTCAGATGGAATATCTTCTATGTGCCAGTTGCTGTTCTAGGAGCCAGTGATACAGGATCCTAAAGGAGCACACACCTCAGTGTGGAGAGACCAACAATAAATGATAAACTGGTAATATTTCTAGTATGTTAGTTGGCAAGAAGTGTGATGGAGAAAAATTAAATAGGCCGGGGGTGGGGTGGGTAGGAATATGGGTGAGGGTAGGTGAAAGTTTGTAATTTAGATGATGGTGGTCAGCAAAGTTATCACAGAGAAGGTGGAATTTGATAAAAATATCGCAAGAAGGTTAGGAGAGCATTCCCATTCCAGGAAAAAGGAACAACCAAAGTAAGTCCCAGAGCCAGGGGATGTCCAATGTCAGCAACAGCACAGGCTAGTATGTACAGGACAGAGGGACAAGACATGAATAGAGGGGTATAAGATCAGAGAGAAGTGATGGTAGGCATGGAGTGGAGGTCTTTTAGGCCATTATAAAAATTTTAGCTTCTATGCTGAGTGGAATGGGAAATCACTGGAGAGCTTTGAGAAATGACATTATCTGGCTTAGATTTTTTTTGGATTACGTAAGAGTTTATTTTACTTTAAAAATATTTTTTATACAATTTTAAAGGTTATACTCCATTTACAGTTATTGCAACATATTCCCCATGTTGTACAATACATTATTAAGCCTATCTTAAACCCAGTAGTTTGTACTTCCTGCTCACCCACCCCTGTATTGGTTTTCCTGCCCACCCCCCCCACTGGTAGCAACTTATTTGTTCTCTATATCTGTGAGTTTGCTTTTTTTTGTTATACTCACTAGTTTGTTGTATTTTTGGATTCCACATATAAATGATATCATACAGTATTTGTCTTTCTCTGATTTATTTCACTTAGCATATTACCCTCTCAAGTCCATCCATGTTGCTGCAAATGGCAAAATTGTGTTCTTTTTTATGGCTGAGTAATATTCCATTTGTGTGTGTGTGTTTGTGTTTGTGTGTGTATACACCACATCTTCTTTATCCATTAATATGTTGATGGACACTTAGATTGCTTCCATACCTTGGCAATTGTAAATGATACTTTTATAAACATTGAGGTGCACACCTGTCAGAATAGCTATCATCAAAAAAACACAAATAAGAAACATTGGCAAGGATGTACAGAAAAGGGAACCCTCCTACACTGTTGGTGGGAATGTAAACCAGGCAGCCACTGTGGGAAATAGTATGGGGGTTTCTCAAAAAGCTAAAAATCAAATTTACATATAACCTAGAAGTTCTACTCGTGGGTATGTATCCCAAAGAAACAAAAACACTAATTTGAAAAGATACATGCACCCCAGTCTAGCTTATATTTGACATCATGCTTTTAGGAGCATGGTGACTGTTGGGCTGTTGGCACCCAGGCTCATATATCAGCTCTCATAAAAGTATTTTCAAATAGACTGAGGTAGTTTCTCATGGAGGGGAACTCATACTATGGAGGCAGATGTCGTAGGAACTATGGGAATAAATTAAAATCTTTCATTTTCTTTTTAGAGAAAAATGATCTAGGGATATCAAAGGAGTCACAGTAGTGGGAAAATGTTTTTAGAAAATCTGAGCTGAAGGTTTGTCTGTATTCTTTTCTTTAGCTCTCTGGCAAGAAGGGCTGCTCAGGCTGATATGTGTTATTATCGGTTCTGAATTCACTCTGGCATTTAATGCCACCAGAATAAAATAATCTCTCATAAAAAGTCTTATGATATAGAGATCCTAGGGGAAGTAAGAAGCCTAAGATATAAGCTTCTCTACTTTCAATGTGTTTGAACATGCCATCGTTAGAATTTTGAAAGCTGGTTAGCATATATTTGTCTTTCTCTGTCTGACTTACTTCACTTCGTATGATAATCTCTAGGTCCATCCATGTTGCTGCAAGTGGCATTATTTCATTCTTTTTTATGGCCAAGTAATATTCCATTGTATATATGTATCACACCTTCTTTATCCACTCCTCTGTCGATGGGCATTTAGGTTGCTTCCATGTCTTGGTTATTGTAAATAGTGCTGCAACAAACACTGGGGTGCATGTATCTTTTTGAATTATGGTTTCTCCAGATATATGCCCAGGAGTGGGATTGCTGGATCATATGAGAGTTCTATATTTAGCTTTTTAAAGAACCTCCATACTGTTCTCCATAGTGGTTGTATCAGTTTACATTCATATGCTATCACTTATATGTGGAATCTAAAAAAAAAGGTACAAATGAACTTATTTACAAAACAAAAACAGACTCACAGACATAGAAAACAAACTTATGGTTACCAAAGGGTAAAGGTGTGGGAGAGGGATAAATTAGGAGTTTTGGATTAACATATACACACTGCTATATATAAAATAGATAATTGACAAGGACCTACTGTTACAGCACCAGGAACTCTACTCAGTATTCTGTAATAACCTATATGGGAAAAGAATCTGAAAAAGAATGGATATATGTATATGTATAACTGAATCACTTTGCTGTACACCTGAAACTAACACAACATTGTAAATCAATGATACTCCAAAATAAAATGAAAATTAAATTAAATTAAATAATTAAAAAAATAAAGGAATAGAACATAAAAAAGATAACTGGTTAGTAAAGGAATAGAGTCAAGAATCAGTCCTGTTTTTCTTAAACAAATTATACCTTAGGATAGCCAAATGGTTAACGAGAAGAATGTTCTTGATGTAGAACTATGTGGCTTAATAGAGAACAAGAGTCATAATATGAACCATCCATTGATGAACCAACCACTCATAAAATGTACCCCCATTCAGATATCCCTTCCTGCAAATGTCTGTTCTTCTTCCATCCCACCCTGTTACCATCTTTTCTGGTCAGTAGATCTCATATTGTTAGATGTGGCTGTACTGAGCAGTAAAATGCGCATCATTTCTAAGTGAAAATAGTAATCATTCAAAAAGATATGGGATTTCATGAAGTCCACAAAAGCAGTGCTAGAGAACTCCTTCAACCACCCTGAACATTATTAAGAAACAAGGGTCTGGCAGAGTTATACTAGTTATCATTTGAAGGAGAAAAAATGTCACCATGGGTGAACATAGTGCTCTTAAAGTCAAAGCTTTGAAGTGTCAAAGATCAATAATAACAATAGTTATCAATTATTAATGTATACCGTGCAGCAAGTGCTATTCCAAGTGTGCTTTACATATAGTCTTAGTTGGTCTGTTAGTTTGGCTAAGTGTGTCACAGGGTCACAATAACCCTTTTGTAGATAAGCTAGAAGTGTATTTTTCTTAGACTGAACTGATATAGTGGCTCTGCTTGGCAAAATTCTGGAGGCCCAGTTCCTTTCATGCTGTTGCTCTGTTTCCCTAGAGTGTTTGCCTTATGGGCATAATCCAAGAAATCTCACTCTCTGAGTATATTTCTCCTAGTCACAGTTTTCTTCCCTTTTAGAGTCCACACTGGAAGTTCATGTATCACTTTTGCTTTTATACATTGTTGAGTACTTAGTCCCTTGGCCACATCTGGATGCAAGGATGGAGGCAAAATGGAGTATTTATTTTTGCTGGCCAAATGCTCAGATGACCACTGGAAGGCTCTGCCCCTCTGGGGTTATTTTATTCCATCCCCATAATAATGGGGAAGTAGGTGCCATTACCATCACAGTATTATAGATGAGATATCTTAGGCATGGAAAGGCTTGACAGTTTCTCAAAGTCAGGGAATTCTTTAAGTGTTTTTGAAAATGTTACAATCTTGCTTTAAACATCAAAAGAAATGTCAGCGTTTCTCAACAGACCACCTTTTCTTTTTCTTTTTTCTCAAGTAATGTAGACTGATACTTTTGTAAAATGCAATAAAAATATCATGCGATTGCTATAAAAGTTTCTAAATGTCTATTCTCAATTCTGTATATATCCTGTTGTAGACCAGGAAAAGTAGTCTGTGAGGAACTGACACCAGTCCTCAATTTGTGTAGCCCTGAATTAGGTTGTGTAGTTTTAACCATCAATTTTATTGGAAAAAGTAACAGTACTCTCTCACCCCAACACGTTTAATTTATTCAATGTTTGCTTTAAGAACTGGTACACAGGGCTTCCTTGGTGGCGCAGTGCTTGAGAGTCCGCCTGCCGATGCAGGAGACGCGGGTTCGTGCCCCGTTTCGGGAAGATCCCACATGCCGCGGAGCGGCTGGGCCTGTGAGCCATGGCCACTGAGCCTGCGCGTCCGGAGCCTGTGCTCCACAAATGGGAGGGGCCACAACAGTGAGAGGCCCGCATAACGCAAGAAAAAAA
>NW_006770909.1:4086620-4094357 GCF_000442215.2 Lipotes vexillifer
TATATATATATATATATATATATATATATATATATATATATGTAAACTCACTTTTATGATTTTTACTGTAAAGAAGTATAAAGTTTTAGAACCTCATTTTATTTGTAATTATCCTCAGGGACCTCTTCATGTAAATTACAAATGTACTCAGAACCTTTGTCAGTCAGGAGAGTTAAGGGAGCCCTTAACTTCCAAAAAGAATTTGATTATACTTATGATGAAAGACATATGTCAGTAAACCTATCAAATAAACAGAAAAAATTTAAGAAATCATATGCAGGAAGGGTAGCAAATATAGTTATCATCTAGGCTGGTTGTAGCCATTTCACATCATGTGTAAAGTCTGCTCAGTTGGTCTACTATAGCTAGAATATAATACTGAGAAAGATTTTGAGTCCAAGTGGGTTCAGCTGGGAAAGACTGTCATGCTTGATTAATGATGTCTGGAAGAGGAGCAGGTGGGGTGGCATGCATGCCATGTATTTTCCTCCATTAACTATTATACTGGTTCTGAGCTTCCAGCAGCAAAGGGAAAGCATTCTACATAGTGGGTTGTATTCATTATCTACTGGAAAAGGTATGTTCGGATTTGTAAGAAAGAGCACTTTTTCCTTGTTCTGAATTCTAAAATGATTTTGTTTTTCTCGATGGAAGGGATATTGAAAAATACAATGAAAGGTATCCTAAACGATGGTTTTTCAGTAGATGTACAGGTATATGCCTTTAAAAAATATATCAACTCTTGATAATCCAAGAGCATATCAGAAAAAAGAAACAAATCTTATTTTTTGCAAGAATATCCATAAATATTTCATATACTTATACAAAGTTACAAGGAAGGCTAGAATAAGTGTATGGAAGATCAAATGATCAATCTGTTAGACCCTGTCTTCTCCCTATATAAAGTTATAGGTTTATATCTTTCTTTTTTTTTTTTTTAATCTTTTCACTTTTCCTCTGTGTCTAAACAAATGACATGACACTGTACTGAAGAGGAAGGGGTTCAGTAATGAGGAATGGATTGGACATGTCAGGGAGATTAGACAGCCCTGTTGCAAACTTCCAACTATAACTGATGTCCTAATATTGGTTTTGACAACCTGTGACAATGGCAGAAGCAGCATGGAGATTATTTTTAATAATGCACAGAGGCAGTAGATATAACTGTGCATCCTGAGTGCCTTCTACTTTCTTCTCTAGGCACTTTTCCCACTTCCCACCTGTTCTTTCCTTCTTCCACTTACCTATTTCTCTTATTTTCTTCCAAGTCTGATGCTTTCTACCCCAATTCTCCCATTCCCAGCCTTCCCAGAAGTATTAAATTATTGAATTTAATAGGAGACAGATTAAAGATCATCTCTAACCTAGTTATATATTAAGTTGATAGGACTGACTTTAAGTTGTTATTTGCTTAAGGTATTACCACTTAGTAATAAAGCCTACTGTTGATTATATCTCAGTTTAGAGTTTTCTCTAATAGTGCAATACCTCAGGCTCAAAATAACACCTTCTTAATTGATTCTCTTTATTCAAAATTAAAAACCCATCATTGCTGTCCACACAGTAAAACTATATTATAAATAACTCTCCTAATGGGTAAATGAATTTTAAAATACTTAAAAATGTTAATTGGAGAGACTTCCACTTCTGGTCAAGATAGAGTAGCAGAAACAAAACATTCAAATGAGTTCTCTGACAACAGTGAAATTTAATGTAAAATCGGTAACAGAAAGATATTGGAGAAATATCCCAAAACATTTGAAAAACAATTATAACACATTTTAAAATAATCCAGAGGTCAAAGGAGAAATCAAAAAAGGAAATAAGGGCTTCCCTGGTGGCGCAGTGGTTGGGAGTCCGCCTGCCGATGCGGGGGGCACGGGTTCGTGTCCCGGTCCGGGAGGATCCCACATGCCGCGGAGCGGCTGGGCCCGTGAGCCATGGCCGCTGAGCTTGCGCGTCCGGAGCCTGTGCTCCGCAACGGGAGAGGCCACAGCAGTGAGAGGCCCGCGTACCGCAAAAAAAAAAAAAAAATAAATAAAAGGAAATAAGAAGTAGTTGGAATTGAATGCAAATGAGTACACATAATTAGAATTTGTGGATGTTGTTAAAGCAGTGCATAGGGGGAAAGTTTTAGCACTCAGTGCCTGTATTGGAAATGAAAAAAAGGTCTCCAATCAATGACCTTAGGTTCCAACTGAAGAAACTAGAAAAAAAATCACAAATTGAATACCAAGTAAGTAGGACAAAATAAATACTAAAGATCAGAGAGGAAATCAGTGAAATAGAAAACGGAAAAAACAATGGAGAAAAATCAGTGAAACCAAAAACTGGTTCTTTGAGAAAATCAATAAAATTGATAAACTTCTAGCCAGATTGATAAGGAATAAGATTGAATATGAAATGACTAGTATCAGAAATGAGGGAGGTAACAGCACTGCAAATGCTACATGTATTAAAAGGACAGTCAGGAAATATTCTGAATAAATTTATGCTAATATATTCAACAACTTAAATATAATGGACATATTACATTTGGTCCTCATTGAAAAACCAAAAAAGCTCAATCAAGAAGAAATGAATAACCTGAAGAGCTCTTTATATATAAAGAATTTCTAGTTCAAAACTTCCAACAAAGAAAACTCCAGGCCCATAAAGCTTCATTGGTAAATTCTGCCAAAGATTTAAGGAGGAAATGACGCCAATTCTGCACAAACTCTTTCATAAATTTTGAAAGAATACTTCCCAGTTCATTCTTTGTGACCAGCGTTGCCCCGATATTCAAAACCAGACAAAGACATTGCAAGAAAAAACAAACGTGAAAGAGTAATATCCTTCATGAACATTGATACAAAAATTCTAAATAAAAATTCTAGAAAATCTAATCCAACAGTAAATTTAAAAGATAATCCAAAATGGCAAATAGGATTGTAATATAATGTAGCTCACCATATTGACATACTTTTTAAAAAATCATCATTTAAGTAGATACACAAAAAGCATTTGACAAATCCAATATTCTTTTCAATAAAACTCTGAGCAAAGTAGGGATAGAGGAGAAACCTTTGAGCTTGATAAATGGCATCTACAAAAAAGCATCCTACAGCTAATGTCATAATTAATGGTAAAAAAATCACAAAACTGAATGTTTCCTGGAAAGATGAGGAACAAGAGAAGAATGTTCACCCTCATCAGTTCTGTTCAGCACTATATAATGATTCTAGCCAGTAAAATCAGGCAAGAAAAGGAAATAAAAGGTGTCTTGATTGGAAAAGAAATAAAACTGTCTTTATTTGCAGATGGCTTTATTGTCTTAGTAGAACATTTGATAAAATCAATGAAAACAATAGTAGAACTAAAAAATGCAATTCATAAGGTTGCAGAATATAAAATAATCAAAAAATTAAATATACTTCTATATGCTAGCAATAAACCATATGGTATTCAAACTAACAAAGCAAAACCATTTATAATAGACTGAAAAATATGATACAGTTTGGGATAAATATAACAAAAGATGTGAAAGAAGTATACATTGAAACTTGCAAAATACTACTGACAGAAAGAAGACCTCAACAATTGGGGGAGATATGTCATGTCTGTGGGTCAGAAGATGCAAAGCTGTTAAGAAGTCAGTTCTCCCCAAAGTGATCTATAGATTCAGTGAAATCCCAGCAGGATTTTTTTGGGTAGAAATTGACTAACTTATTCTGAAGTCATATGGAAATGTGAAGGACTTAGAATAGCCCAAGTAGCTTTGTGATGGAAGACAAGTTGAAGAACTAACATTACCTGATATCAAGACTTACTATAAATCTATAATAACCAAGACAGTATGGTATTGGCACAAAGATAGACTAATATATCAGTAGAACAGAAGAGAGAGCTCAGAAATAGGCCTACGCAGAGACAGACAGCTGATTTTCTACAAAGCTGCAAAGCCAATTCAGTGGATAAGGGATAAGTTTTTTTCCCCCCAAAATGGTGCTGGAACTATTGGATATCCATATGCAACCAAAAAAAGAAGAGAAAAGAAAAAGAATTAATTCAAAATGGATTATAGACCACTATGTAAAATGAGAACAATAACATTTCTTGAAGGAAGCATAGGAGAAAATCTTTGTGATCTTGGGTTAGGCAAGATTTCCAGACATGACACCAAAAGCACGGGTCTTAAAAATTATTGATAAGTTAGACTTCACCAAAACTAAAAACTTCAGTTGTTGGAAAGACACTGTTCAGAGAATGAAAAGATAAGTCACAAAATGGGAGATTATTTTTATGACGCATACATCTAATAAAGAATAGGTATCTTGAATACATAAAGGACTCTCAAACATCAACAATAAGAAAACCTAATTTTAAAATTTGGCAAAGATTTAAATAGATACATCATGAAAGAAGACATACAGATGGCAAATAAGCACATGAAAAAGTGTTCAACATTATGTCATTCAAGAAATTCAAATTAAAACTATAAGGAAATATCACTACACACCTACTAGAATGTCTACCATTAAAAAGACTGACGATGTTGGCAAGAATGTGGAGGAACTGGAACTTTCATATGTTGTTAATGGAAATGTAAAATCGTGCAACCAATATGTAGAGTTTGGCAGTTTCTTAAAAATTTAAGCACACACCTGTCATTATCACCCAGCCATTCTCCTGGACATTTACCCAAAGAAATGAAAGCATATGTTCATACGAAGATTTATACATTAATGTTCATAGCAGCTTTATTTATATTAGGCATAACTGGAAGAAAACTTAGTTTAGCAATAGAAGAGTGGAGGAAGTGCAATAAATTCATACAATGCAATATGATTCAGCAATACGAAGGAATGAACTATTGATACACATAGCATGGATGAATCACTAATTATGCTGAATGAAAGAAGCCAGACAAAAAAGAGACATACTGCAAGATTTCAATATGTAGAATGCAAATTGATATTTAGTTGCAGAAAATAGATCAGTTTTTGCCCGGTGGGCCTAGTTGGGTAGGGGAGAGAGCCTAAAAGGAGCAATTACAAAGAAGCCACTAGGAAACTTTTGGGGGTGATGAATGTGTTCATTATGTAGATTTTGATAGCGATTTCAGGAGTATATACATTGTCAAAACTTATCAAATTGCATACTTTACATGCAGTTTGCTGCATATCAATTATACCTCAATAACGCTGTTAAAAATGCTAATTGTGAGGGCTTTCTGCTGCCTTTTGCTAGCTGTAAGGAATATCTTCCCAAATAGACAATTTTAGCTTTGAGTAAAATGAATAAAGATGCATAATTAGTGTCGCTTAGTACCAAGCAGCTATCTTCTCTGTTGAATCCTTTTTCATCTTTGGAAGTGACTCTGTAATACCAAAAAATTCTGCAAATTCAGTTTTTAGTCCCTAGCATACATGAGACCTTAATGCCCTCATCAACCACTTTGCCAGGTGCTCTGTCATTCCAGCTATGCTTGAACAGGGAACTCACTTCTTAACAGGAGTATGTACTGTTCTTACTCTTAGAAAGTTCTTGGATATATTGATAAGTTTCTACTTATATTGTTATTGATTGGGAAAAAAATACAGATTGTTACAGAAAATCTTTAATACTTGAAAACACAAATCTGAGAATGAGATAAACCTTAAAATCGGCAACATGATATGCTGCAGTGATTGCCCAATGGCGTCCCTCCTTAAGTTACACCAGGAGAGGGGTTCGGTATGGGGAGTGTCAAGGGAATGACCCAGTCAGTGGGGTGATGCTTCATTCGAAATAGAATTCTTTTTATCTGTTTTAATATCTTGCTTTTGTGCAA
This sequence comes from Lipotes vexillifer, assembly GCF_000442215.2. Lineage (NCBI taxonomy): Eukaryota > Metazoa > Chordata > Mammalia > Artiodactyla > Lipotidae > Lipotes > Lipotes vexillifer. Next base: position 4,092,433 of record NW_006770909.1, read on the forward strand.
GTTTTCTTTTGACAACTGTTTTGTTTTTTTAAATCACTGGAGGGGTGGAAAGAGCATGTTCTTTGAGCAGAAAAGAATGCATTTACATCTTTCTCGCCCATTTCCCAGATGTTTTACACAGTAGTAATGTTGGTAAGTGAGTTTAAGTGAAATAATTGGCTGTTAGAATTGAGAGTTACTACATCAACATTGTTTCTATATTAATTAACTAGGGCTGCCATGACAAAACACCACAGACTGGGTGGCTTAAACAGCAGAAAATTATTGTCTCACAGTTCTAGAGGTGGAAAGTCCAAGATCAGGTGTCCATAGGTTTGGTTTCTTCTGAGGTTTCTCTCCTTGACTTGCAGGTGGCCAGCCTTTCACTGTGTCCTCATGTGGTTACCCCATGGTTTGCATATTGTCTGTGCCCTGATTTCCTCTTCTTGAAATTGACACTGGTCATATTGGCTTAGAGCCCACCGTATAGCCTCAGTTTACGTTAATTACTCCTTTAAAGGTCCTATCTTCAAATACAGTCACATTTTAAGGCACTGGGGATTAGGACTTCAACATATGAATTTGGGTGTGTGTGTGTGGGACACAATTTAGCCCATAACAGGGTTCTCTTTTTATAAAATGAGGACCTACTTTTTTTTTTAAAACAAGTTTCTTTTCTTTTTTTTTTAAATTTAATTTATTTATTTTTGGCTGTGCTGGGTCTTTGTTTCTGTGCGAGGGCTTTCTCCAGCTGAGACGGGCGGGGGGCCACTCGTCATCGCGGTGCGCGGGCCTCTCACTGTCGCGGCCTCTCTTGTTACGGAGCGCAAGCTGCAGACTCGCAGGCTCAGTAGTGTGGGGCCTAGTTGCTCCGCGGCATGTGGGACCTTCCCAGACCAGGGCTCGAGCCCGTGTCCCCTGCATTGGCAGGCAGATTCTCAACCACTGCGCCACCAGGGAAGCCCAAGGACCTACTTTTCAAGATTCTTTTCAGCAATGATAAGATAATCTATATAAAGCAAGAGTAAAGCATGTGACACATTTTAGGTACTCAGTAGATGATGATTATTGTAACTGTGAAATAAATGCATAAATCTGTGCTTATACAGATAAAATCATTTTTAGACCATTGATGTCCTGACTGTAAAGTGTACTAAGATATAATAGGAATCTATAAAGACACAGAAAATGCTATTCTGGTTACAATGCATGTCTATTGTTATTTTATTTTATTTTATTTTATTTTATTTTTTTTTTGCTGTACATGGGCCTCTCACTGTCGCGGCCTCTCCCATGGCGGAGCACAGGCTCCGGACGCACAGGCTCAGCGGCCATGGCTCACGGGCCCAGCCGCTCCGCGGCATGTGGGATCTTCCCGGACCGGGGCACGAACCCGTGCCCCCTGCATCGGCAGGCGGACTCTCAACCACTGCGCCACCAGGGAAGCCCTATTGTTATTTTTAACAAGTTGAATTGAATGGCAATGGCAAGACTCAACTTTTATTTACACAGCTCTTTGCTCAGCTGAAGAGAAACAATAGCCCTCCATGCTCTAGAGCAGGGGTCCCCAGCCCCTAGAGCAGGTACTGGTCTGTGGCTTGTTAGGAAGCTGGATGCACAGCACGAGGTGTGCCGCTTCCCATCGCTCCCCATCGCTCACATTACTGCCTGAACCATCTCCCCCCGCCCCCCCATCCGTGGAAAAATTGTCTTCCACGAAACCGGTCCTTGGTGCCAAAAAGGTTGGGGACCGCTGCTCTAGAGCGCTTCGATTACGAAGCCAATGAGGAGCACAGGTATGCAGAATGTATAGGAGGGCAGTGGTGGCAATTTGCACAGCCTCCAATTTCCCTCATGTTTACCTCCATTCCAGAGGAGAAAAATGAGAATTTGCTCCACTGCTTTTTAAGCTGGGGTCATAGGAACAGTTATTTTTATTTCTTTCC
>NW_006770909.1:4094441-4124871 GCF_000442215.2 Lipotes vexillifer
TTCCCTAGTGAGAAATTTAATAAGTCTGAAATTCAAATACATTTGTGAAATGCAAATAGTTTTATTTATTAATGGTCACTAATGGTCTGTAATCATCACAGATGATTATGTAAATAAATCATTTATGAGAAGAGTTTGCAGAGTTGAATTCACAAATTTTCCAATTGTTTTCCCTTCGTATGGGTTTAGCCATATCTGATCTTGAATTGAGTTAAGGGACCAAGCTTCAAAAGAATACAATTTGAAGGAGCAGAGGAGCATCTTGTAATTATAAAACATGATGATACTCCTTAAAATTCTATATATTACTCATAATTTCTAAGCTCAATGATCTGTGCTGTTATATTAATTAACTCTCAAAATTCTAATAGCTGAGCAGATCACTTGATTTCACTTGCCTACACTACTTTATGTTAATTAATGAAAACCATAAATTCAGAGCCCTTGCAAATTGTGCTGCTTCATTGCATTTAGTGCTCTTGTAATTCCTACTCTTAATTAAATAATGAGCCTCTACAGCACATTCCTAGTTGTGAGTTATACTATGTTGTGGATATAGCTGGGATTCCCACTAGCCAGTCAGGTCAGTCAATGTGTGTCTTTTCTAACAAGTAGAAGAATTTATTACTCAGCCTTGGTGCCTGATATGGTGAGAGACATGTTATGGGGAAACCCACCTTTGTTTTGATCAGGTTGCCAGAATTGGATTTCCATTTGCTCTTTCCTGTTGAGGTCACCTGAATTAGAAAGGGTGAATACATTTCTTTCCTTGCTATTGGCGCAAGCCACACTTTTCTAGAGACAGAGCAATCAGGGTGTGGTGCACTCTTTTCCTGCTTTGAAGACACCTCCTTTTGTAATTCATTTGGAAGTCAACAAATACGGATTGAGCATCTAAATTGTACCCCAGGGGATACAGCAGTGAATAAGACTGTTCCTTTGAGAAAGCAGTTAAATCTCCATTTACATCAGTTCCAAATCCTGAACCATTTCAATGGAGAAAACCTGTACAGTATTTTGAGAGTCTCTGCATACAAAGGAATTTTAAAAAACACAATATTTATAAGAAGTTGTCATAGTAAAAATGCATAGTAGAGGAATAATAATTTAAACTGAAAGATCTTATAACTAATGACAGGCTTGGGTTTTGCCTATGTTTATGGGATTAATCCACTTTCCCCCTCATTTTCTAAATACATTTCCTGACTGATTTATCATATTTTACTTTTTATTTTCAGGATCTTTCATTATATATGGGGTTGTTTAGCACAGAGTGAGATAAGGCATATTTTGTTTTTTATGGCATAAGTTACTCAGTTTTACCATTAGGAAGTAAACATCAGTTACAGTTTATTTTTAATGAGTGACTAAACCATTTTTCACACACAAGTTTTACTGCAGAATAACAGCAAGTGATCCACCAGTGGCAAGATAACTCAAGGACCAAAGTAACCCCGAATAGCAGGAGGTGCTAAATGCCTACACTTGGAAGCAAGAAATATTTAATTTGACTGACATGGCTAATTCTTGATTGTTCATGAACCATGTTTCAAATTGGTGGATTATCCAATATTCTTTCTCCTTCTTCTTGATCCCTGCCCTCAGGCATTTAATTTATTTGTGGCAAAGAAAGTGAAGTAAGCCAATTTTACTACTTGTCCCAGTATAAGAAAATATATTGATAATCGAGATTCAAAATGATGCATGATAAAATATTGATTAAAAGGGATTCAAACTTATATGCAGTAAACTTTAGTTATGACAATATTTCATTGACTCTAACACAGTGATACTTAAAATGTGGTTCACAAACTGTTAAAAGAAGCATTAAAAGAATTTGAGAGAAGCATTTAGAAGTGTTAATAGCAATTTGCCTTTTCAAACACATGCATTTTTTTTTTAACATCTTTATTGGAGTATAATTGCTTTACAATGGTGTGTTAGTTTCTGCTTTATAACAAAGTGAATCAGCTGTACATATACATCTATCCCCATATCTCCTTCCTCTTGTATCTCCCTCCCACCCTCCCTATCCCACCCCTCTAGGTGGTCACAAAGCACCGCCCTAGCTGATCTCCCTGTGCTATGCGGCGGCTTCCCACTAGCTATCTATTTTACATTTGGTAGTGTATATATGTCCATGCCACTCTCTCGCTTTGTCCCAGCTTACCCTTCCCCCTCCCTGTGCCCTCAAGTCCATCCTCTACCTCTGTGTCTTTATTCCTGTCCTGCCGCTAGGTTCATCAGAACCATTTGTTGTTGTTGTTGTTGTTGTTAGATTCCATATATATGTGTTAGCATACGGTATTTGTTTTTCTCTTTCTGACTTACTTCATTCTCTGTGACAGACTCTAGATCCATCCACCTCACTACAAATAACTCAGTTTCGTTTCTTTTTATGGCTGAGTAATATTCCATTGTATATATGTGCCACATCTTCTTTATCCGTTCATCTGTCAATGGACACTTAGGTTGCTTCCACGTCCTGGCTATTGTAAATAGTGAGGCCGTGAACATTGTGGTACATGTCTCTTTTTGAATTATGGTATTCTCAGGGTATATGCCCAGTAGTGGGATTGCTGGGTCGTATGGTAGTTCTAATTTTAGTTTTTTAAGGAACATATTGTACTCCATAGAGGCTGTATCAATTTACATTCCCACCAACAGTGCAAGGGTCCCCTTTTCTCCCACCCTCTCCAGCGTGTATTGTTTGTAGATCTTTTGATGATGGCCATTCTGACTGGTGTGAGGTGATACCTCATTGTAGTTTTGATTTGCATTTCTCTAATGATTCGTGATGTTGAGCATCCTTTCATGTGTTTGTTGGCAATCTGTATATCTTCTCTGGAGAAATGTCTATTAGGTCTTTTGCCCATTTTTGGATTGGGTTGTTTGCTTTTTTGATATTGAGATGCATGAGCTGCTTGTAAACTTTGGAGATTAATCCCTTGTCAGTTGCTTCGTTTGCAAATATTTTTTTCCATTCTGAGGGTTGTCTTTTCATCTTGTTTATGGTTTGTTTGCTGTGCAAAAGTTTTTAAGTTTCATGAGGTCCCATTTGTTTATTTTTGTTCTTTTTTTCCATTTCTCTAGGAGGTGGGTCAAAAAGGATCTTGACTTAATTTATGTCATAGAGTGTTCTGCCTATGTATTCCGCTAAGAGTTTTATAGTGTTTGGCCTTACATTTAGATCTTTAATCCATTTTGAGTTTATTTTTGTGTGTGGTGTTAGGAAGTGTTCTAATTTCATTCTTTAACATGTAGCTGTCCAGTTTTCCCAGCACCACTTACTGAAGAGGCTGTCTTTTCTCCATTGTACATTCTTGCCTCCTTTGTCAAAGATAAGGTGACCATATGTGTGTGGGTTTATCTCTGGGCTTCCTATCCTGTTCCATCGATCTGTATTTCTGTTTCTTGCCAGTAGCATACTGTCTTGATTACTGTAGCTTTCTAGTATTGTCTGAAGTCCAGGAGCCTGATTCCTCCAGCTCCATTTCTCTTTCTCAAGATTGCTTTGGCTGTTCAGGATCTTTTGTGTTTCCATACAAGTTGTGCAATTTTTTATTCTACTTCTGTGAAAAATGCCATTGGTAGTTTCATAGGGATTGCACTGAACCTGTAGATTGCTTTGGGTCATTTTCACATGCTGATTCTTCCAATCCAAGAACATGGTATACCTCTCCATCTGTTTGTATCATCTTTAATTTCTTTCATCAGTGTCTTGTAGTTTTCTGCATACAGGTCTTATGTCTCTTTAGGTAGGTTTATTCCTAGGTATTTTATTCTTTTTGTTGCAGTGATAAATGGGAGTGTTTCCTTAATTTCTCCCTCAGATTTTTCATCATTAGTATATAGGAATGCAGGAGATTTCTGTGCATTAATTTTGTATCCTGCTACTTTACCAAATTCATTGTTTAGCTGTAGTAGTTTTTGGTAGCATCTTTAGGATTCTCTCTATAGAGTATCATGTCATCTGCAAACAGTGACAGTTTTACTTAAGCTTTACTGATTTGGATTCCTTTTATTTCTTGTTCTTCTCTGATTGCTGTGGCTAAAACTTCCAAAACTATGTTGAATAATAGTGGTGAGAGTGGGCAGCTTTGTCTTGTTCCTGAGCTTAGTGCAAATGGTTTCAGTTTTTCATCACTGAGAGTGATGTTGGCTGTGGGTTTGTCATATGTGGCCTTTATTATGTTGAGGTAAGTTCCGTCTATGCCCAGTTTCTGGAGGGTTTTTATCATAAATGGGTGTTGAATTTTGTTGAAAGCTTTTTCTGCATCTGTCGAGATGATCATATGGTTTTTCTCCTTCAGTTTGTTAACATGATGTATTACTTTGATTGATTTGAGTATATTGAAGAATCCTTGCATTCCTGGAATAACCCCCACTTGATCATGGTGTATGATCCTTTTAATGTGCTGTTGGATTGTGTTTGCTAGTATTTTGTCAAGGATTTTTGCATCTTTGTTTATCAGTGAGATTGACCTGTAGTTTTCTTTTTTTGTGACTTCTTTATCTGGCTTTTGTATCAGGGTGATGGTGGCCTTGTAGAATGAGTTTGGGAGTGTTCCTCCTGCTGCTATATTTTGCAAGAGTTGGAGAAGGATAGGTGTTAGCGCTTCTCTAAATGTTTGATAGAATTCGCCTGTGAAGCCATCTGGTCCTGAACTTTTGTTTGTTGGAAGATTTTTAATCACAGTTTCCATTTCTGTGCTTGTGACTGGTCTGTTCATATTTTCTATTTCTTCCTGATTCAGTCTTGGTAGTTTGTGCATTTCTAAGAATTTGTCCATTTCTTCCAGGTTGTCCATTTTATTGGCATAGAGTTGCTTGTAGTAATCTCTCATGATCCTTTGTATTTCTGCCGTGTCAGTTGTTACTTCTCCTTTTTCATTTCTAATCCTGTTGATTTGAGTCTTCTCCGTTTTTTTCTTGATGAGTCTGGCTGATCGTTTATCAACTTTGTTTATCTTCTCAAAGCACCAGCTTTTAGTTTTATTGATCTTTGCTATTGTTGCCTTGTTTCTTTTTCTTTTCATTTATTTCTGATCTGATCTGTATGACTTCTATCCTTCTGCTAACTTTAGGGATTTTTTGTTTTTATTTCTCCAACTGCTTTAGGTATAAGGTTAGGTGTTTATTTGAGATGTTTCTTGTTTTTTGAGGTAGGATTTTATGGCTGTAAACTTCCCTCTTAGAATGCTTTTGCTGTATCCCATAGATTTTGGATCGTTGTGCTTTCATTGTCATTTGTTTCTAAGCATTTTTTGATTTCCTCTTTGATTTCTTCAATGATCTCTTGGTTATTTAGTAGTGTATTGTTTAGCCTCTGTGTGTTTGTATTTTTTACAGATTTTTTTCCTGTAACTGATATCTAGTCTCATAACGCTGTGATTGGAAAGATACTTGATACGATTTCAATTTTCTTAAATTTACCAAGGCTTGTTTTGTGACGCAAGATACGATCTATCCTGGGGAATGTTCCGTGAGCACTTGGGAAGAAAGTGTATTCTGTTCTTTTTGGATGGAATGTCCTATAAATATCAATTAAGTCCATCTTGTTTAATGTGTCATTTAAAGTTTGTGTTTCCTTATTTATTTTCATTTTGGATGATCTCTCTATTGGTGAAAGTGGGGTGTTAAAGTCCACTGCTATTATTGTGTTACTGTCAGTTTCCCCTTTCATGGCTGTTAGCATTTGCATTATGTATTGAGGTGCCCCTATGTTGGGTGCATAAATATTTACAGTTGTTATATCTTTGTCTCGATTGATCCCTTGATCATTACGTAGTGTCCTTCTTGGTCTCCTGTAATAGTCTTTATTTTAAAGTCTATTTTGTCTGATATGAGAATTGCTATTCCAGCTTTCTTTTGATTTCCATTTGCATGGAATATCTTTTTCCATCGACTCACTTTCAGTCTGTAAGTGTCGGTAGGTCTGAAGTGGGTCTCTTGTAGACAGCGTCTATATGGGTCTTGGTTTTGTATCCATTCATCCAGTCTATGTCTTTTGGTGGGAGCATTTAATCCATTTACATTTAAGGTAGTTATTGATATGTATGTTCCTATTACCATATTCTTAGTTGTCTTGGGTTTGTTATTGTAGGACTTTTCCTTCTCTCGTGTCCCCTGCCTAGAGAAGTTCCTCTAGCATTTGTTGTAAAGGTGGTTTGGTGGTGCTGAGTTCTCTTAGCTTTTGCTTGTCTGTTAAGGTTTTAATTTCTCCGTCGAATCTAAATTAGATCCTTGCTGGGTAGAGTAATCTTGGTTGTAGGTTTTTCCCTTTCATCACTTTAAATATGTCCTGCCACTCCCTTCTGGCTTGCAGAGTTTCTGCTGAAAGATCAGCTGTTAACCATATGGGGATTCCCTTGTGTGTTATTTGTTTCTTTTCCCTTGCTGCTTTTAATATTTTTTCCTTGTATTTAATTTTTGATAGTTTTATTATTATGTATCTTTGCTTGTTTCTCTTTGGCTTTATCCTGTATGGTACTCTCTGTGCTTCCTGGACTTGATTAACTATTTCCTTTCCTATATTAGGGAAGTTTTCAACTATAATCTCCTCAAATATTTTCTCAGTCCCTTTTCTTTTCTCTTCTTCCTCTGAGACCCCTATAATTCTAATGTTGGTGCATTTAATATTGTCCCAGAGGTCTGAGACTGTCCTCAATTCTTTTTATTCTTTTTTCTTTATTCTGCTCTGCAGTAGTTATTTCCACTATTTTATCTTCCAGGTCACTTTTCCGTTCTTCTTCCCAGTTATTCTGCTATTGATTCCTTGTAGAGAATTTTTAATTTCATTTATTGTGCTGTTCATCATTGTTTGTTTGCTCTTTAGTTTTTCTAGGTCCTAATTAAACGTTTCCTGTATTTTCTCCATTCTATTTCCAAGATTTTGGATTATGTTTACTATCATTACTCTGAATTCTTTTTCAGGTAGACTACCTATTTCCTCTTCATTTGTTTAGTCTGGTGGGTGTTTACCTTGCTCCCTCATTTGCTGTGTATTTCTCTGTTTTCTCATTTTGTTTAACTTACTGTGTTTGGGGTCTCTTTTTCACAGGCTGCAGGTGTATAATTCCCATTGTTTTCAGTATCTACCCCCAGTGGGTAAGGTTGTTTCAGTGGATTGTGTAGGCTTCCTGGTGTAGGGGACTGGTTCCTGTGCTCTGGTGGATGAGTCTGGATCTTGTCTTTCTCGTGCAAACACATACATGTTAGTGGACTCACATTGAACAAGATTGCACTGTATAAGAATCAAGGGTAAACACACAAACATTTATCTTGCACTTCAGAAAATTTTGGATGTACAGTTACAAGATGTCCTTGATTGATAAATGTTTTATCAACTTTAAGATGCATCTCCAGTTTAGAGATGCTTAAATGTGAGGAAACTGGTATCTCAGGATTGTTGATATGATAGTTTCCATTATTAATTTATTGGTTTATTTCTCCATAGGGAATTTCCTTTTGGGGGTATATCCTAACGGTGATTATTCCATATTTTTTGCAGTAATTTCAGTAATTATGTGATGTAGTAGAAAGTGAGTTGGCTTTTGACTGCGCACAGACTGACATTTACTGGGTTTATGACCTTGGACAAGGCTCACATTCCTTTCTGATGAAGAGGAATAAGAAACACATCTCAAGGTTATTCAGATTACTTTCTTATCTCAGCTTGAGTAATGGAAGAGTGTACTTGAAACATGTTTCCTTTTATTTATAATTTTAACAAATCAAACATGTGCACACACAAATAATTTTGGTGCCTCAATAGTCTATAAATTAATAGTTTCATTATGTAGCTATGATATTTTAAATATTTATTCTAGAAAACTTAAACTCTAATTATATAAATACGTGGTCAAATTTTAAAAAATGAGGTGAAGAATTACCTCTCAGAGTTTTGACTCCTCTGACTCCCATTACAAGTAATGGCTCATTGAATAAATATTGTAAATAAAGTTTGAGTATTCTTTTAATTTTAGCTAGTTTTAAATTTATTCATCTGATGAACCAAAACTTTTGATATACATCTTCTAGATAAATAATATTTTGTAACTCTGTTTTATTATTTAAAATAATCATATGGTCCCAATTTCTTACTAATATTTTAGTTAGAGTCCTATTTCAAAAATTTCAACACTAATGTTATCTAATGAAGATTTCTTTGAAGTGTATAGTGTTTTCTTTAAGAAAGTACAGCTCTAACAGATTTTCTTTAAGTAAATAAAGCTAACTAAATAATATTGAATACCACACTTATATAAACAAATTCATGTTTAGGTAGCCTTTATTTTGAACTTTTTATCACCAGAATTGTATGCTAGTATCTGAGTTCATTAAATGAACTAGACTCATATTATATTTACCTTATGCTTGATAGTTATCTAGCATATCTCAAATTGTAATATTAGAATAATTATTCTTTGATTCATCCTAGATTCTTAAGAAACTTGAATTTATATTTGGAAATGAAACCAACTGCAGAAAATTGACTTTCTTATTTATCTTAATATTTATTCAAGTAATTAGCATATATTTTGGTAGCATATGATGGTATACAAAGTATTTTGCACATATTTTAAAAACTTACAATTATAGAAATATGTATTTATTTTGGAAAAGTAAAGAAAGAAAATTATTATTTTCTGTTGCATGTGACTTTTACTTATTATTTATTTTCCCAACTTTATTTAAAAATTATTATGTTTTAACTCAGCTATTATCAATACTACCCAGTGATAGCTATTGTTAACATTATGGTGTGCTGCCATTTAGGATTTTTAAAAAATATATATTTTTTTACCTAATTAGATAATACTTTATCCTTTAAAATAATATTATATAACATTTATTCAGTGTAATTACAGTCTCTTAATAAACATCATCCATCACATGAATGTATTAACAGTTAGAAAACCATTTACCTTTTATTGAATATTTAGGTTGGTTTCAAGTTTTAAGCACCATAAATAAAGTTGTGCTCACATCTTTAGGTGTGCTTCATGTGGTCTCTTTTGATTACCACAGCAGCTCTGTGGGGTAGGCACGAATTGGTTTATAATTTTTTTTTCCATTGCTATCAGGAAATTGAGAGGTCAAAATCCTGACCCAATGAATGCCTCAAAAGTAGGAAGTCTAGGGCTTCCCTGGTGCGGCAGTGGTTGAGAGTCTGCCTGCCGATGCAGGGGAAACGGGTTTGTGCCCCGGTGCGGGAGGATCCCACATGCCGCGGAGCGGCTGGGCCCGTGAGCCATGGCCGCTGAGCCTGCGCGTCCGGAGTCTGTGCTCCGCAAACGGGAGAGGCCACAACAGTGAGAGGCCCGCGTACGGCAAAAAATAAAAAATTAAAAAATAAAAAAATGTAGGAAGTCTAGGTGCCAGTTGGTAAACTCAGATGTTTAATATTTAATTAATTGCTTATTCTCTTAAGACGTCTTCATAATTAAAAGGGTTTAAAGTAGGGGTGGTGCTCATAAAACATGTATGTATATGTATATGTACTCAGAACATATATCTTTTAGAAAAACCAAACATATTTCACCCCTTAGTTAGGCTAGCGTTGTTTTTTTCCCTAATACCCAGTAAAAGGTGTAGTGGTACCATTTCCCCCTAATGGTATGCATTTAATCCTATATTCTCTTTTACTGGCTGCTCTTTAATTGAATCATGGAAGTTATTTGTGTTTCACACAAGGAAAGTTGGCACATGGCAGTGGACAAGCATATAGGGTGTAAGGAGTGTACACTTAACCCTGAGCAAAAAGGTAACTGGCTCATTGGGACCTTTCATTTCCCAAAATGCTGAGGGCAGCTGAGAAGATAACCAGGTAGAGAAGAGTGATTTACAGTATTTGTAAGTGGGAAGTGCTGGCGTGCTTTTGGGTCCTACCATGACTGCCACATGAGAGAACAACACCAGAATACTTCACATAAGAATCTTCTTGTGCCCATCCTGGCTTGATCCCTGTGACCAGGTGAGCTCTCTTTGCTTTATTTTGCCTTCTGAAATAAGAATTCTGACTTGATTTTTCGTGTACCAAATTCTCCAAATAATAATTCTCCAAACAAATACCTTCAAAGTTATTTGAAGGCAGATTTCACACAATGTCTGGCCAAGTCACGGATATAGTGATTTGAAGTAATATATATTTTTTGTTTGTTTGTGAGTTGCTAATACAATACATTTAAAATTTTCTGAGCCTCAGTTTCCTTTCTGCAAAATGGGAAAACTAAATCTATCTAGAAGGGTTGTGATGAAAAGTAATTATGATCATATGGATAAAGTACAGTGAAAACTCAGTGCTTGGTAGCTATTGTTATTTATATAACAGGTAGTCAAAATAATACCAGAAAGAAAACAGGTTTTGGTATCAGTTAGATTCATTTGGAAGTTTTATTTTTGCCACGTATTAGCTGTATAACCTTGGGCAAATACTTAGTCACTAAGCTGAAACATTATATTACTTGAGGTTTCTCTTGAGTTTTTTAGATAAAAGAGAACTTGGGCACACATATTTTGGAGAATGCTTACAGTGTTAGAACTCTAATGAAAGTATTTAGGAACAAACTAAGAAGAATTTTATAGTAGTTGATTTTTGGAAAGTACATGGTTGAATTTGGTTGTCAGTATTTTGATGATGAAGGTATGTATCATGAATGGTTGACATTCACCCTTGCAATAATAATTTAAGCTCATATAATGAATCAGTTCAAATCACTGAGCATATTTACCAAGCTGTACATATAATTAACATTTTAATTCCCCTGAATATCTTATCTTATTATCCACACTGCTTAGGAAAATATATTAAATAGACTGGCAACCAGCAAGCTTAAGCTCTCTTAGACCATAAGAGAAGGACATCACATTTCTACCAGTGACCAAGTGGGTTTTTGTTAACTTCTGAAATGAGGTTAGAGAAAGTTGTACATGTTCTTATGATTACACTCACTAATCAGAGCTTTAAAATAGTGGGGGGGGGGTCGGAATTTGGACTGAGTGGGTGAGATTTGGAAGTGGGCAGTTTTGTTTAGAAATGTTAATTTGTTCTAGTGCAAATTAAACATTTTTCAAGCCAACAAACTGGTAATTTTACCAGTGTCCTTCCCTCCTGTGCTCATCACATTCACACCCTCTACTCCTTTCTCTTCTTATTTTTCAATATTTGAACTGCCATCTAGATTCTGAGTTTTGATTTCCTTTGCTTGGTATTTCTTATTTGCTTTTTATATTACTTCTTTTTCTGAGGCTTATTTTCAAAAGAAAAAAGTGAATGTTCAGTAACAGGATCAATTGTCAAGTAAGAAGCGAATATTCAAGTTTTCAGGTGAAGTGACATGCTGTGAGCAGTCCCTGAATTACCATTAAAATTCCCATTAGGAAATAGTGGGGAAAAAAGCCAATTCATAACAGTGAAAGCCAAGATTTATAGTCAAAATCTATTGCCAGAATACGGGGACAACTTGTGATAATTACTGAAATGAAAAAACAAACAGATTAGCTTGGATAGGGCTCATTGTAATTCACAAAATTGTTGAGGAGATATGTTAATCTACCTATTCACTAGTAAAAATTTTGGAAAGATAAATAGAAATAACTGTTTTGAAAAATGTAATCACTTTAAGGAACACTTCTGCCAATTGAGATGCCCTAAAATTGAGATGTTAAAAACGAGGAAATCTTTTTGTTTTAAAAAAAGGACATAAATTTGAGTTAAGGTTCAATTAAACACTTAAATCTAAAAAATAATGATTTTTAAAAATTTGATAATGGGGGCACGAAGCCGTGTCGCCTGCATCGGCAGGCGGACTCTCAACCACTGCGCCACCAGGGAAGCCCTACACAATGTGTTTTGATTATTGCAAATTTTGGATCTATAGTTTGAATATTTAAAGATAACCATTAGTGGAGTTAAAATACTTAGTCCATTTCACAGATTACTGGAGAATATTAAAAAAATATTAAAAGTAATAAATCAAAGTAAGCATTTAAAAACAGCATAGAACGATATAATGGAAGACTAAATAGAATAGTTCTGGCAATAAAAATAAATAAGTTAAACTCCTCAATTAGAATGAGACACATACATTTGGTTAAAAACTAAAGTGTGACTCTTTCCTACTTGTCCAAGGACAGAGAATTTTAAAAAGAATCAATGGTTAGGGTAATATCTTAACACATACAAACAGAAAGAGAACAGAGGTGGCTAAATTAATTTCAGACAAATTTATTTTCCAAGAAGAATTTATTTTTCTTTGATTTAAAGAAAAATTACAATTTCAGTGAAGTTATATTCACTAGTTTGTAGTTTTTAGAGTCCACATATAAGTGATATGATACAGTATTTGTCTTCCTCTGTCTGACTTATTTCACTTAGCACCTCCAAGTCCATCCATGTTGCTGCAAATGGCAGAATTTCGTTCTTTTTTAATGGCTGAGTAGTATTCCATACACACACACACACACACAGACACACACACACATATGTACTCCATATATATATAGTATGTGTGTATATATGTACTTGTATATATATAGTGTGTGTGTATGTATGTATGTCTAATATATATATATATATATATATATATATATATATATATGATGGAATACTCCACCTTCTTTATCCACTTGTCTGTTGATGGGCACTTGGCTTGCTTCCATGTCATGGCTATTATACATAGTACTACTATGGACATTGGGGTGTAAGTATCTTCTTAAATTAGTGTTTTCATTTTTTCCAGATAAATACCCAGGATTGGAATTGCTGGATCATATGGTAGTTCTATTTTTAGCTTTCTGAGGAACCTCCATACAGTTTTCCATAGTGGCTGCACTAATTTACATTACCACTATCAGTGTACAAGGATTCCCTTTTCTCTACATCCTTGCCAACATTTGTTATTTGTGTTCTTTTTGATGATAGCCATTCTGATAAGTGTGAGGTGATATCTCATTGTGGTTTTGATTTGCATTTCCCTGATGATAAGCAATGTTGAGCATCCTTTCATGTGCCTGTTGGCCATCTGCATGTCGTCTCTGGAAAATATGTCTCTTCAGAGCTTCTTCCCATTTTTTAATTGGGTTGTTTGTTTGTTTGTTTGTTGATGTTGAGTTGTATGAGCTGTTTATATATTTTGGATATTAACCCTTATTGGTTGTATCATTTGCAAATATTTTCTTCCATTCAGTGGGTTTTCTTTTTGTTTTGTCAGTGGTTTCCTTTGCTGTGCAAAAGTTTTTAAGTTTAATTGGGTCCTGTTTGTTTATTTTTGCTTTTCTTTTCTTTGCTTTAGGGGACAGATGCAAAAAAAATATTGCTACGATTTAGGACAAAGAGTGTTTCACCTATGTTTTCTTCTGGGTGTTTTATGGTTTCAAGTTGGTGAAACTATAATAACAGAAAAATAAATGAGGTAATTCCTATTAGATATACAAAAAAAATTGATAAAAATAAATGTTTTAGAAGAATGTAATAATCAATTTAACTAATAAAAGATTAAGTAAAATAAAATAAACACAACTAGGATAAATTAACCAGGTTAAGATAAT
The DNA here is from genome assembly GCF_000442215.2 of Lipotes vexillifer. Lineage (NCBI taxonomy): Eukaryota > Metazoa > Chordata > Mammalia > Artiodactyla > Lipotidae > Lipotes > Lipotes vexillifer. The sequence continues at coordinate 4,107,996 of NW_006770909.1, forward strand.
ATATGTAAGGGAATTCCCTGGCGGTCCAGTGGTTAGGAGTCTGAGCTTCTGCTGCAGGGGGCACGGGTTCCATCCCTAGTCCAGGAACTAAGATCCTGCAAGCTGTGTGGTGTGGCCAAAAAATAAAAAAATAAACTAGTATCTCTTAAAAAAAACATAATGAACATAAAATTGAACTTTGTACCTTTCAAAGCCTGTACGCTTTTTTAAAGAATAAAGAAATAGTGATTTACTAATTTCTCAAACTTCATTGAAATTTGTACAGGGTACATTCTTTGGTAACAAATATTTATCAAATGAATGTTAAGTATGACAAACAGATTAGAAATAATGACTTTTTTTAGAGAAAAAAACAATTCTTCAAAATTAAAAAGCTATGCCCTAAGTAAGGAAAATGGGAACTAGAAGTAGTTTAATTTAAGCTGTGTAGCCAAAATAAAATGTAAGGGAAAAATCTTAGTTTTATGTCCTTTCAGTGTTAAATAGGAATTAGTAATATAAATTAATTAAGGATTTAAATCACAAATTTAGAAAGAGTAAAACAAAATAAGCCTAAAGAAATTAGTAAAAATAATGAAACTCAAGGCAGAAATCAATAAATTATTAAAAAGAAATACAAAACGTTCAAGAACTTGTTCTTTAGAAAATAACAGTATATTCAGGAACTTGTTCTATTAAAAATCAGTAAGAATAAAAGATAAAGCCAATGTTGAAAATTAGAGGGAGCATACAGATATTATAAATGAGATATTAAATTTTTTTCAGTAATATCATTTTAAACTCCAAGCTATAATACTTGAAAACATAAGTGAAACAGTTCTGAAAACGTACCAATTATCAAAGTTTACTCTAGCAGAAATCAAAGATTAGATAGACCAATAATCTTAACAGAATAGTATAAAATAAAAGTCAGATTATTCCCTCCACAATAGTTTCTGGAATCAGGTGATTTAACCCAAGTTCTGAAGACATCCTTGTACATACCATTGCAGAACATGGAACATTTAGAATACTGAACATCCTGTTTTAGGAAACCAGCATTAATTTTGATTACTGAAGATGATAAATTCAGTACAAAAAGACTATGGACCTGACTTACAAATAAAAATTGAATAGATAGAAATGAATAGACATGTTATTAATTTTATCCTTGAACCATCTTCATTCCATCTCTTTCCTTGCTAATAGAATCCTTATTTTCTGTGTGCTGAGATCTTCCCAGCCCAAGCTGATTAATCATGATGGGTTTAACTCTAAACTAAGGATGACAATTATGTTCCTCTTTGCCAGCAATTCATTTTCCCAGCCCTCCTTAGGGCATGAGTACGGCTGACTGACTCAGTTCTAGCTAATGGAACTTAAGAGGAGCTTTGCTAGAGAGCATCTGGGAAAAGCTAGATTGAAGTCCTAATATTAGGATCAGATGGAAGAGGAAGACTTGTTAGTATGGTCTGGATTGCAGCAGACATTTTGCACACATGAGGTGTCAAGTGTGAAAAACAAAAACCTTTGACTGTTAGAGATGGTGGAGGAGAGACAGATAAAAAGAGCTTAGGTCATTGATGACATAATTGACCTACTGAAGCAGGTTGAGGTCTCCTCTATGTTTTTCCTGTTAACTGAGATAATATACACACACACAGGCACACACACATACTACTTGCCACTGTCACTGTTACAGGGTTTTTTCTTTTTGTTTTGTTTTTGCAGCTGGAAGTGCTCATCTAAAATAAAGGCCAAAATCCCAAATAAAATACTGGCAAAGAGAAATAAAACAACAATTCATGCAAAGAACTATTCACCACACTTTAATAAAATGATTCAAGACTAAAAAGTTATTTTAAGAAGCAAAAAGTGGTCTAATATTAGGAACCCTATTAAGGTTATAGCATATCACTAAGTCTGATGATGCTACAAAAATTAACACCCATTATTAATTTTTTAAAATGCAAGTAAATTTGGAATAAATGTATTAATTATCAAGAATAAAATTTTAGTGACTTTTCCATTAGATGTAGTTGGGGCAAGTTGAGGGTGCTCGTTATTATAATTTAAATACTGTTCTGGAATTTCTAGTCAATGAAATATGTGCTGAAATAGAAATACAATTATATGTTTTGAAAAGGAAGTTAATATTGTTAATTGAAAAGAATATGATTATATGCTTAGAATTGATAAGAATGCTCACTGAAGTGGCCCTAGGAGAAATAGATATTGTCTGATCTAAGGGAATTAACAGAGTACACACAGACCCCATAGAACATAGTGACAATAGCACTGACACATCTAAAATTGAGGAAGTTTATTAAGAGACAAAAACTGTGATGGGCATCCATTTCTATCCAGGGGAGACAGACATTGGCTCTGAAACAAAATAATTTCAGTCACTATGAAGGTCTGTTGAGCTATGTTGTAAGGTTATTTTATCATCTTTCATCAAGACTTAGATGAAATATCCTTAAGAACATTTATCATCTTTCATTCTGACTTCATTTCCACCTAGCAACATTCTGGTGAATTATTTCGCTTCTCATATATCTTGGTCCTGGGAAGGTATGAACATGTGTGTCCTATGAATAAAGTCTTTGAGTATTTTCATTACTAATAAAAGTCTAATTCCATAAATACATTAAAAAATTGGAACTCCAGTTTACCACAATAGAACTAGAAAGATATAAATTGTTCAATAAATGACATCATGAAAATTTGGTTATATGGAGAAAAGTCAAGTGACATATGTATATATATTTACATATATATATTTATATATTGTCAAAATGAATTTACATAGATTAAACAGAAATATTTAAAAGAAATAAAAAGAATTTTTTTTAAATATAGAAAGAACATAGTATATGTGAATATTTAACTTATATCCTAAGTTTAGGAAGAATTTCCCAATTGGGAAATCATGTCACGTGTAATAAGATCTTGCCTAGCTTAGTAGATAATATTCACCAAAAATGTATTTGAAATTTAAATGCCCCAAAGTAGACCAGTAGGCCCACTTATTTGGGGAGGAATGTCTCCTCTTATAAAGCTAAAAAAGAATGATAAAATTCCCAATAAGGTTTCTGCACTCCCTGCCCCTCTTGGATCAGGGAAACCTAGAGGACGCTTAAGATCTTTTACAAGCTATGGGATTCTTTGGTTGCTGCCCTTAAGTCCCCTAGTCAATCTCGTTTTCCTCTAGGATTGATGAAGTTAAGACAAACATCTCCTCTTCCTGTCCATGATTGTCCTCTCATTTCTTCACAGTCAGAGACCAGATAAACCTGTTTTTAAACCTTTGTTCCAGGACCTGCTAGGTGCCCGGAGCAGGGAGAGAGGGAAAGGTGGATTTTCTGTGTCTTAGGCTGAGGTGTATTCTGTGAGTTTCTCCCTGACTCTTCCCCCAGCACTTTTCTGTACCCTGCAGTTGAAGCCTCCTGTCCTATTGTGCCCTTGCTGTCACCATTGCATGTGTCCTCCTGGTGTCGCCCCACAATGAAAATGAAGAAAAGAATGACATGAGGAGAAGGGTAAGGTAGTTGAGTCTCCTGGATATAATCAGTGGTCCTGCTTGAGTAAGCCAGCTGCTGGAAGACCCCAAATATCCAGAGGCTTTGTGGGAGACAGTTACCCCCCTCATCTAAGCTTTGCCTGAGAGACAGGTCTGGATGAAATCCTATCCTTATATAATGTCACAAAACCAAGTCTTCCCTGTCCTACTCTGGCACTCTAGGTACCTTGTCAGGTACCTAGAATTTTATCCCAATCTGTGGAATGGTTCAGAATCAGCCTTCATCACCTAATGTATAAAATGCAGGTTCAGGTATAGGGAAGGTATTTTAAGGTTATCAGCATATAATGTATAAACGTGCAGGGTGTCTGAAAATTGTCCATATCTTTGTTTATCAACTTCAGACTAAAAACTAGCAAACATGATTGAAAGTATTATGTTATTTCAATCATGTTTGCTGCTTTTTAGTTTTTAGAATCAATCTATAGGCAAAACACAAAATAAATATACTTATAGAGGATAATTTAAATATTACAAAACTTGATATAATAACAATAATAATGTAGCAAATTTTATAAAGTGGAGGATGAGAGGGAACATAATGAAGACAAATCATTTTTTTAGATTGTGATAAATTATATGTATATAATAAAATAAGAAACCTAGAATTGAAAATAATGAGTTTACAAAATTGGCAGGAAGTTTAGGTGTTTTAAACCTCTCATTTAATAAATACTGTCTAAAATTAGCAAAGATATGAGGTCATTAAGATTTTAATAGTAGTCTCCAAAAAGCTGTAAAAACTGTAACAGTGATTATCTGTAGTGAATGGGACTGGAAGGATGAAGGATAGAGAAAAAAAAATTATCTTTCATTTTTTTCCTTCTATACTATTTGGATTTTTTTAACCATATGTAAGTGTGTGGGTATATATACATATATTTTCTTTTTTTTTAAGAAAAAGATGGATGTTGTGCCTCTTCGATTTTCCATCTGTGGCTCTTATTACTCTTTTTATCCATTTCTTTGCTTTTCATTCTTTGACATGTTCTTACTTTTATCCTACAGGTTACTCCCTTCAGTTAATTTGTTTTATTCTATCATTAAATCAGCTGTTTCCAAACGCTGGATCACAGCACATCAATAAATCATGAGTCCTTTTTACAAAATAAATAGAATTATCATAGAATAATGACTGTATGAGGAATTATTATTTAGTGAAGCTTTATGCATATAACATATACATACATATACACTATGTGTCATAATGTTAAATGTATTTATTGGTCAAGAAAGCTTTAACACTACTGGTTTGGTCTGTAATTAATTAGTTGTGTTAAAGAATTTCTAAATCTTACCTTTTTTGCCCTTGAATTGCTTCCTAGTCATAGGAAGACTCTTCTTGATTTATAGATATAATATCCTCTTGGATCTCTCTGAGGACACTATATTTATGAAGAACTATTTTCCACCCTGATTTGACTCAGTTTTATCCCAGGTTGTTAATTTATTTCTTTATTTTGATTCCTTATTTTCATGCTTTTAATATTCCTCCAATATCTGATGAACCTTGTTTGACTGTTTAGATTTATGAATAAAGGACTTGTGCAATTAGTAGAGCTAGCTTGCTTGGCATTATGCAATTTTATAGGTCTGTGTTCCCAACAGCCCTTGAATGTGAGATTCTAAGTTCAAACTCTAAAAGCACAGTCTGGGGAATTCCCTGGCAGTCATCCTGCATGCGGCATGGCCAAAAATAAATAAATAATAAATAAATAAATGCACAGTTTGCTGACAGTAGGCACTGCACAGCAGAGTGGTTGGGCAGCATATACTGTCCCGTGACATTCTCCATTGCCAAGAGAAGGCTTTACTTTGGGAGTAGGAATCTTAGTGAATCTTATTTCTGAGTTAAACAGTGTATTCTTTGTTGCCGTATGTTATAGAGCTTTGACATGACCTTAAGCCATGTTCTTCTCTCTCTCAGACTTCAACACCCACGTGTGGAACTGTCCTCTGGGAGATGACCCATTTTCTTCGGAGAAAAGTTCTCTGGGCATAATCCTGAGGGAAAAGCCACTAGCTTCTATATGCAAAGCAGGAGAAGGGGCTCTCTGGTTCAGCTATTCTAAATACACGTAGTGCTTTAATTAATCTACTCATATGATGTATCGTAGCTCCTTTCTGTCATTGTACTCGCTGACTTTGAATTTGACAGAGCTCCCTTGGGGAGAATCCAGCTAAGCAGTAGTGTTTGATGCTGTGGTTTTCTCTATTCTGTATTATTCTATAATCAGATTACATCTGATTTTTATGTTTCAGGAATTTCTCAAATCTATGGAGTAGGTTGACACCCTTTCTTCCATTTTCAAAAGCAACCTATTGAATGCAAAAGCAGATATAAGAATCCAGCTGTCTTCTATTAAGTCAGAACACTCAAGATATTTACAAAATATAAAACATGATATTATTCTCACTGTTATTTGGCCAATATATTTATTTTTCATTAAAATGTGTTATAACATATAATGGGTTTATTATTATTTTATTCAAATAGTGACTAAATAGTTTTTTTAATTCTCAGTTTAAATTTCTAATACAGTGAATACTGGTAGATACACACATCAGCTGAAACTCTTTGGGTTCTTTAATAATCTTTAAAATGTAAAGAAGTATTCAATATTTCCACAGTTTCTTTTAACTTGTAATATTGTACAACATTAAGTGACTTGCCCAAAGCAACACGCTACTAAAGGGCTGAGGCAGGACTTGAACTAATATCTGATTGCTCCAAAGTCCTTCTTCCTAAATATTTCTACATTCAGTCTTTGAAAGCTAATGGTTTTTTTCAGATCTCTGTCAATGTCTCATCCTGAATAATTTCTTTTTTTTTTTTTTTTTTTTTGGTACGCGGGCCTCTCACTGTTGTGGCCTCTCCCGTTGCGGAGCACAGGCTCCGGACGCGCAGGCTCAGCGGCCATGGCTCACGGGCCCAGCCGCTCCGCGGCATGTGGGATCTTCCCGGACCGGGGCGTGAACCCGTGTGCCCTGCATCGGCAGGCGGACTCTCAACCACTGTGCCACCAGGGAAGCCCCCTGAATAATTTCTTGCTTGATTGTCACTTTCATCCGTCTAGCATCCAGCAGATTCTGAGTAGTGACGGGGTGTGTTTATGAGTAGAACTTTTGAGGAATCTTGTATACATTTCTGAAATATCCTTGACATCTCAGCAGCTATCAACCATTCTTTCTTCAGACAGAGCTGACTTTCAGTCGTCACACCTGTGCCTATTCAGGCTTTCAGACACTCTGTAAACTATTCTTTTCATTTCTTTGTCTCTTCCGGATTTGAATGCTCTTAATTCTTAGTGAGTATATTGTTATCACAATTGTTGTTAATGATTGCTGTTGTAGGTTACAAGTAAAACAGGTATTGTTAAGTGGCTTCTCTAATTTGCTACTAATCACTATTCAAATATATCTCATGCAATATTAACAATCAGTATTGTAATTTCAGTGTTCCTATATAGCACTCATTTGACAGTTCAGTCTCCAGTGGTTTGTAATAGCTCTCTCTTGCTCATAGTTTCAGTTTTCATATGAGAATATGCCAAATTATGGTACCCACCAATATGGCTTCCTTCCCAAGTCATGAATTATACAGCTCTGCAGCTACTGCTGGCGCTTCTGGGAATTTCTTGCCTGTGGCCTATCCATCCCAGTTGGATCACTTGCTCTCTTCCTGCCAAACCCCTCTCTCTGCCTGGACTCTGGCTCAGTTTTCCCTTTGTGGCCCCCAGAGCTCTGCCAGCTGTTTTAGAGCATTTGTTAAAATTAGAAAATTGTGCCCCTTCCTCAGGTCACATGTGATCCTGAAACAGAGACCCATAGAACCCCTTGGGCCCTCTTCCAGGCCATGATAGAGACCACACTCCTTGACTCTGAACAACCTCTGAGAGGTCATATTGGGAAATTGGTGGAAAGTTTAGTGACACTGATTTTTGAATACCACTGTTTCAAATGCCTTCTGGGTAGTCTCCCACTTTCTAGGTAAGAATGCAAACCATACTCTTTAATTTTCAAAAGAAAATGTCAGCTTCGCCACTTGCATATCTGGTCTCTATAGAAAAATGTGTGTTACTTCAATACAGAATAACTGTGTATTTCAAGCGTTCACTCCCTGTGATTTCAGTCTCAAATTGTCCGCTCTCTAGATTTTTACAAAAAAAAGCCTAGATATCATTTTGCTATATATAATTGTCAGTCCAGAGAGATGCTACAGAGCTCAAATAAAATGAATGTCCTCAGGGACTGATCATCATTTGTGTCCTCTCTCTGGAATCTATCCTATTTTCACATTGATGCATTTGCTTGCTTCTCAGTGTCAACCCTTGCTTGCCCAGACCCTTCCCAGTTGGTTATTTCTTGACCCTGACAGTTTCTTCTATCCTTCTGGCCTTCTGATAATTGATTTCTCCATCTGGCAAATTTCTGTGGAGATTTCTACTGGCAGCCTTATCCTCACTCAGGAGGTCTGGTTTCTTTCCCTCATAGATACCTCCTTGTAGGCAGCCTGCTACCAGGATTGTTTCTGGACGTGAACGTAGAGGTGCCAAATCTCCATTCGTCTGAATTCTCAAGCCAGGGTAAAGTCAGACTCCCAAGTCATCATGTAGTTGGTCATCATGCAAATGATTTTACTGTGCTTTAACATAATGCCTTTGACTTCACTGAGAGAGTAAGATATGTTCATATGAAGAAGGTTCATATAGCTTTTATTAATAGCATACGAGAAGACCTTGCACATTGTAATTATTATTATTTTTAGGTTATGTTTCTACAGACATCCACATGATATCTTAAAATATTGTGCTGGGCAAGCTGTGTCTTCCCTAATGAAATGGTACTTGTAGATTATTACATAATTAATGGTGACTAGTCTGTCATACACCGTGTTTTGCACCATCCACTAGGAAGACTAGAGCTATATGTTGGGATCATTTTTCTGTAAGTATATTTAGCCTAGGTTTATTGATACCTTTTTAATTTATGTTTATGAGATTCCTTAACTCAAGCTGATGACTTAACTTACTCTTATGATTTTATGCTTTGCTTCATTCCAAAAGTCACCTAAGCCCAGAAATATAAAAATAATGATAACAGAACAAGAGCCATGCAATAAAAAGAGGATATAGTTATAGAGACCCTGCAGGGTTCAGAGAAATTAAAGGAAATTAGAGATAATAAAATAAGTTAATTTTATCTGGGCCAGTAAAACTCCAAATCATCTTTTCTGCAGCACATGAAGTATTTCCACTGGCTTGACTTCTCCCTCAGTGGCACTACAGTCCTCTCATCTGGACTCCTGATAAGTGCACTCAGATGATGGCTTTTCCTGGAAGTCTTTTCTTTCTGGCCTATCCTGCTTGGTCATGAGAGGGAGTGTCACAGAAGGAAGAAAGTGGCGCTAAGCAGTCCTATCCAAGTCACAGGCCTAATGCAGATTGCCATGGCACTAAAGTGTATAAAGATGTATATACAGTTACCTACATCAGTATGAGAATATTTGCATACCTTAATTAAATCTCTTTCTAAATAAAACTCAAAAAAAGATGTATATGACTGATGATTAGTAGAGGGGTTTGGATCTTGTCAGTACTGTCTTATTGCATAAGGAGTTTATACACTACGATTGTTTTTTTTCTCTGCCATATTTTATTCATCTTTATGGATCCCTTATGATTGCTTTTCAGTTGTATAAGAAACTCCTTCTTTTTCTCTTTTCCTCTTCGGCCATCTTCTTGTAGGGCCCAGGAACTTCCTCTGAGGCCACGGCTCTTATGTCATTAGCTCCCGTTATCTTTATGTCACAGCTTAGATGATTTTTTTAAAAGTTGATTGTTATTTTCCATAAAGTGAAATGGGGGAAATTTATGTTTAAAATATAAAACTAGGGCACATAAGAGTTAAGTGTTTATCAAAGCTTCCTAGCAAGGAGATCAGAGTGAGAAGTCACAGCTGTGAGTGATGAGTCTACTGCTTACCTCTGGGGACTTGTGGTACAGGTTTCTAGCCTGTTTCTTGACATTTCTGTGGACTTGTTTGTAACCTTGATGGTCACAGTGTGGGAGGGAGAAGGAGGAAGAGGCGAGCTAAGTAAACAACAGTCTAATGCATACTATCTCTCTCTTCCTAGAGGACATTTTATGATCTTTAATATATTCCTACAAAAGGAAATAACATTTTTAGAAATTCAGAGAATCACCATGTGCAACATTATCTTTTTTTTTTTTTTTTTTTTTTTTCTGCTGTACGTGGGCCTCTCCCTGTTGTGGCCTCTCCCGTTGCGGAGCACAGGCTCCGGACGCGCAGGCTCAGCGGCCATGGGTCACGGGCCCAGCCGCTCCGCAGCATGTGGGATCTTCCCGGACCGGGGCACGAACCCGTTTCCCCTGCATCGGCAAGAGGACTCTCAACCACTACACCACCAGGGAAGCCTGCAACATTATCTTTTAAATCTCATATATATGTATGTATATGGAGAGATGTATGTACATTATCTTTTAAATCTCATATATATGTATATATATGGAGAGATGTATGTTTTTCTTTTTCTGTATCTCCACATCCTTCCTGACAAAACTCAAATTGTATTTTAAGTGTTCTGTGCTTGGTTGTGGCTGCTACCATTTTCAGAAAATTTTTCATTAAATTTTTTTTTCAAAATTGGTTGCTTTGAAAGGCTCCCTAGGGTTATGTAGGGTGTAGGTCTGCACAATTATTATCTGCTGTCAGCAAAACTGAATAGCTGGGAGGGAATAATTATACACTCCCTGGTGCCATACGCCACTTCTGAACATATTGCAGTACACACTGGATTTCTTTTCAAGTGGTTGTAACTGAACAAATCACAACCTTTTGGGGATAGGGTAATAGTATGTTAAGACTATGTATAGTCTGTAAGAAGTCAGTATATTAAATTCTGTCAGAAAAGGTCATCGACTATGGGTTAATATCTGTAGTCAGTACCTTGAATAGTGCCAATATGTGTTGGCCCTTATCTTTCTCAGGGTTCAAGGCAGGAAATGAGATCTGAAACTTTAGCTGAAGGGGTGTGATCCAGATTGCTAACTTCCTAGTGGAGAGAAGTTTCTGGGTTTTTTTGTTTGTTTGTTTTTTAATGATTCTGGGTATCTTAGTGTTGAGGTATGTATAGGATTTTATAGTCTCTGGACTTTTGGATTCAGGGAGAGAAAGGATATGCCCTTTTCCTCTCAACCTACCCCCAACCAATTACCTTTGGAGAGGTATCAGCTGTGTTTTGCTAATGAGCATTGCCAGAGGACGATCTGGAAGCTCACTGAACACAGACATAAGCGGCATAGTGGAATCAGACAACCTGTCAGTCTGTTTATATGTGTGCTGGTGTTTTCTTTGCAAGGCATGCAAACCAATTAGAGTGAGGCTCTCTTAGAACATTTCTGAGGAGGTGGTTACTTCTTTTAATGTTTGGCGTGGGCATCTGTTGTATCGGGGAGAGTGAGATCAAGAATTTTCTGATCAAGTTTGGGAGGAAAATTAGGATGAAGGTAAAAACCAAGTTTTGTTTAACAAGGATTTAGTAGAGAAAATGATCTGAGTCCCATATATCTGTACAGTTGGAAAGTTCAAAAGAATGAGGACAAACATGTTTCCTTGACTGTGCTTTTCATTAAGTGCCTATTGTTTTGATAATTAGTTCATTACAGAGGAGAGATGTGAATAGTGACCTCTGTCCAGTCTGGCTCATGAAAAACAAATGGACTGATTTCCTCTGGGCAATATGATCAATTACCAGTAATGAAGCTGAAATGAATGATCCTGATATGCCTTTGAGCATTTTATTTTGCAAGGCAATCAGTGTCTTATGCAGCTTGAGAGACAGCTAGGACTTAATATTAACAACATAATGTTCAGCCTTCCTACTCTCGCCTCACCAAATCAAGACTTACTGTCAGATAAATTCAACTGGTGCCTTAAGGAGGCACTGGTGCCTTAAGGAGGCAGAGACAGCAGAGTTACATTTCGAAGCTTTCCTACTATGTGAAGAAGCAGTCAGTTATAGAATAGGTAACCATCAGCAGTTTTATTTTAATTCTTTGCTGTATGGAACCTCAGGGAGGAGATGTGCTTGTATGTAGTGAAGAGTTCTTTGTTTCTAAATTGTACAATGACTGAAAATTGTGGCTATCATTACCTGTATTTGCACTTATAAGAAAGTGATGGCAATGCTACTTAGAAGTTGATACTGAGGCTCTATAAACATTTATTGCAAAAGTTGGTACTTAGCATCCTCATTCCAGAATTACTGCCACCACATCCCATTGACAAACTGTCAAGGGTCTCTAACAATGGATGGTACCTGGGTATTGCCATCTCGTTCTTTGTCTGTTTCCTTCTGGCTGGAAATGTTGGAGCTAATAACTGTAACCCTCTAATTAAGAAATGTGGGACAAATGAGATAAATTGCAATCTCACTCTGGTTTTGTGTGTCCTGTCCGTTTCCTGCTTGGACCAAAATCTACTTATAAAAAATTACGTGCCTGCTTTGTTATAGCAGTGTTGTAAATATGAAAGGTCTGTAAAGACGTAAACTCATTATTTGCTTCTAATGGTTGGAGAAAGAAAATTTGGGGGTCTTTGAACTCCTGGTCCGTGTTCCTGTAGGATGAGGGAGTAATACATGTATTGATTTAATACCGTTATTTATAAGAATAGCTTATTAAAATTGTGAATTTCAATATAGCAGTTCATAGTGTTTTAAAAGGGAAGGAACTGAATAACTGTCATCAGTAGACCCAGTCTAAGTCTTCATGGTTCTGTCATTTGCTGGCTATGTGATCATGAGAGAGTTGTCTAACCTTTGAATATAGTCTCCAGATGTGTTCCATAAGATTTTTGTGTTAAACAAACTTTAATATCACTTCTAGCTCTAATATTCTATGCTTTAGTGATCATTAACTGTAGTCATTCATTATTATGCTCAGTAGACAATATTTATAGTCACCTGGGTAGCAGGACTTTACTAGTACTATCTGCTAGTACTGATGAAGAAGGTTATAAATGAGCAGCAACAGACTCTGCCTTTCAGAAGCTTGTAGCCTAGAGGAAAAGACAGAGAGGCAGTGTGTGGCAGATACTGGGTAAGACCCATCTGCTTGTCTACTTCTGAGATAGGTAGTTAAGGAGGTATCTCAGCCTGTGGACCTCACGCATCTTTTGGGAAGACAGATGAGAAGACTTAGGGTCTGACCCTCTGGCTCTAGGATTCGTCTTGATAGAAGTTTTCAGAAAAGGCAAGGAGCTCATCCTGGGCTAAAATAGATGCCTGCCCTTTATCTTAAAAAGCAGGTCGATTTTTAGAATTGACAGATATTTCGTTGTGACTCTGAATGATGCCCTTCTAAATGTCCTGCAACCTAGCTCTGAAGAGATAAGTTCAATTTTATCAAGAGAGTGAGAGAGAGAACTGAAAAAAAGACAGCATCAGCAATGGAAGAGTTGCTACACTAGTAGAAACAGAAGGTTTCCTTTTCTGTGAGGGCTGCATTAATGAATACGGAAATGGCATGATTGGATTAATAGCTATGGAGACAATACCCCACAAATGAGATCAAGGCCAGGGAAGTGGCAAGAAATGGTGATAGCTTCTGTGGGAGCCCTCGGGTACTATACCAGCAGAGATACAAGGAAAAATTTTAATTTCCTGATCTTAAAAATTTTTTATGTGTGCCATAGCCCATTTAAGAGGGCCAAAACATCCTTTGCTCCTCCCTTCCCAAGGATTCAACTTGCCAGGCATAAAGTTTGCCACTATCCCCTATATTTTATCAGAAATAACATGCCGTTAAATGTAGGACATGCCATTATTTTAGGTATCATCAAAAAAGAAAAATACACCAAGTAAACTAAAGTTTTGTTATCACTTTATTTTCTGTGTACTGAAAGAGCTCTTTAGAAGGCCTCTGAGTGCCAGGTAAGTTTTCTGATTCTGCTTTACTCAACGTAAAACAAAAAAGAGTCTCTAATGGTTATACAACCTCAGCTGGCAGATATCAGAGCCCAGCAATGGTGCAAAGAAATCTACCTGGCCCTGCGGTGTGTTTGTTTGGCATTACAACTCCCAAGTTTATAGTCCAGGGGTTCAGAAAGGGAAGGAGAGAAAAAAGGAACAGCTCTAATCTCACAGGGGAAGGATTAGGAAAGTAGTAAATTTTCAATTGCCCGAAAAGGCTCCCGTGATTTCAGAGATATTAAAATGTTGGGAAAACTGCATTTTTGAACAGAGAAAATAGGATGTGTGTGTGTGGTGCAATAATTTGGAGCTTTGTAATGTCACCAGGTATTGAGTGTTGAAAGGCAACTAGGCCGCAGAAAAAAATGAAAATTGATAGAACTGCTCATTCTTCTCTGTGAATGAGAGAGGGGAGAGAAAAAGAGACCAGTGATAAAGACTCACTATCTTCTCCTTTGAGGACAAGCTTCCTGGGCTGATTTTCAAACATTTGTAGAGCCTAACAGTGGTCAAGGATCTGACTTTGAGAATCATTTGGTGGTTGAAAAGACCACTGTGGTGCCTAAGAGCCATCTGGGGCTATTGAGAAAAGAGACATAGGATCTGAGTGGTGTGGTAGATGAAGGACGTAAGTTAAAAGAATTATTATTTGTGCTTTTGTTGGAATTCATGTACTTCATAGATTTATCTCAGATTTTCTTGGGCTGTAGAATCATGGATGATATGAGAGAAAAAGATGATAATGTATATTCCTTTCATTCCCCCCATCCGCCTTTGAGTAAAGCTTTTGTGTGCATTTAAACTAGGTTGGAATTTTTAAAAATTAGGTATTAACACACATTTTCTTTGCATAGAAATAAACTTCTTCCTAGAAATGTTTAGATTTTACATTGTGGAGGCAAGCTAAGTGCCTAGAAATACTTTTCATTACTCACTGTAGCCAGGCACTGCTGGGCTGCCCAATTGCAAACATCATTCCAACATGCAGGGCTCCTTAGCTTTGAAGGCTACCAAGACACATTCAGTCTTTTCTGAAAAAATAACAGAAGATGCATTCATGTGTTAAATTATTTGCTTGGTAATACATTCAGAGAGAAGAAGAAAACATACAATGACATTGTTAATTGGGTGACACAAACATTTGTGATAATGAGCACATTGTGCAGAGTATCTAAGGTGGATGGTTGTGTGGTGTGGATGGAAGAATGTCAGCTGGCTTTTAGCCCATTGGCGAAAGGTTTGGACCATTTGCGTTTTTTATTTTTATAAAAATTTTATGGTGGATTTAAGAGAATTTGTTTTCCTTCAGGAAGGAAATGGTGCATGCAATATTCCATATGTAATTCTTTGAGTAAGAGATAATTGCACTGCAAATTAACCAACTATTTGCATTTAATTAGCAACGGTTTCTACTACTGTAATGTTTCTTTTAAGTAAATGTTTGGGAATGTGTTTGCCTTATTTAGTAACTTTTTAAAGATGTTGCCACACCTCAGTGCTTCTCAAAGGTTATCTAAATGTCCTACTCAATGAAAACATTTTTCAGTTACTCAGCGTCTTAGGCTTCAGTTTCCTCATCTACCTGAGGGCTTGCACTAGGTGTTGTGTAATATTCTTACCAGCACAGACATGCAATTGCAGTTATGTATATGGTATTATAGAACATATTTTAGAATTGCAATCAGTTACAGTTAAGTTTGTGTTCCTTTTAGGAAGGATGTGTGGGAATAGATTCTAAAGCGAGACCTGTCAAAGCCAGGTTCTTGGACTACCTGCCTCAAACTCACCTAGGATGCTGGCTGAAAAATGCAGATTTCCATGGTGCTGTGGACCAAATTGTGTTCCTGCCCCCCTCCCCCATTCATATATTGAAGCCCTAAGCCTCAACGTGACTGTATTTGGCAATAGGGCTTTTAGAAGATAATTAATGTTAAGTGAGCCATAGGGTGGGCTCCTAATCTGATAGAATGGGTGGCCATATATGAAGAGAAAGAGAGAGATCTCTTGTTCCACATGCCCCAAGGAAAGGCCACGTGAGGACACAGCTGGAAGGGGGCCATCTGGAAGCCAGAACGTGAGCTCTCAACCAGGAACCAAATCAGTGGGCAACTTGATTTTGCACTTTCCACCTCCAGGACTGTAAGGAAATAAATTTCTGTTGTTGAAACCATCCAGTCTATGGTATTTCATTATAGCAGCCCGAGCTAACTACAACACTTGGTTCTACCCCAGTTTTACTGGATTCAAAACACCAGAAATGAGGTGGCTCTGGAATCTGTATTATAAAGAAGCCCCTACCCTGCACACCTGTAGGCAGCAAGTACATGGTGAGCATACAGGAGAGGATAAATGGTGTTACAGCAGCAGGATGGCAGGGGTTGGGGAGTGAGGTATGGTGGGAGAATTTGGTCTCAAGCTTTAAGTGTCTGAGTGTCCAAGACCCCAGGCATGGCCAGGGATCTGAAGGTTGGCTATGGTCTCTCAATAGACAGCCAATCAGATATTTAGATGGTGTATGGAAAACTCTGATGACCTCTGGGGGAAGCCAGCCACACCCTGAGCGAACCTTGCTTGCTAGGGAATAAGACCCCAGATACTGCAGCCACAGACTCTGACAGATCTTTGGACATCGACTTTGCCTTCTCTTGTGCAGGGTTGTATATTCTGTGAGAGCCGTCTGGGGTAAACTTGTTAAGAGATTGGATTTGATACTGCAACTGCCTCTGAAGGTGCTTTTATGTTCCCTCCATCCAGGTTCTTGGCATTTTTATACTGTCCCTGACTCAGTCTTCTCAGACAGTGTTTTGTGTTACAGACCTTGTTTCCTTCTCTATCTGTAACATCCTCCTCTTCCACAGAACTCTGGGCTTGTGTCTGTGTGCACACACTCACGCTCTCAGCACCATCACAATAGACTTGTCCGGCCACAGGGATTTGATAAACTAATCCTTGCAAATACATGAATGGATTTGCAGGTGATGACATTTCAGGTAACTTATTTACATTTTAATAGAGAGCCTCCAGGAGGCAAGGCCTCAAAACACCAAGGAGTTATTCTACTGACAAAAATTTCAGGCCCTTTCTCTCAGATTATTTTGTAGGCAGCTGTCTCATTGACTTAAGTCCAGAAACAACCTAACTCAAGTTATAAATAAAACAGAACCAAACTAGTTCTATTCAAGGTCATAAAAAGTACTGAAAGAGACCCACTATCCCCTGACCCAGTCCACACGCACCTAGATACTGTCCCTTCCTTTACATGTTTATTCAAGGATCATGCTTTACCAAAATTCAGTGTGTGTGTCTCTCTCTCTCTTTCC
>NW_006770909.1:4124881-4125582 GCF_000442215.2 Lipotes vexillifer
CTCGGGCTTCCCTGGTGGCGCAGTGCTTGAGAGTCCGCCTGCCGATGCAGGAGACGCGGGTTCGTGCCCCGTTTCGGGAAGATCCCACATGCCGCGGAGCGGCTGGGCCCGTGAGCCATGGCCACTGAGCCTGCGCGTCCGGAGCCTGTGCTCCGCAAATGGGAGAGGCCACAACAGTGAGAGGCCCGCATAACGCAAGAAAAAAAAAAAAAATCTCTTCCTGCTTAAGACCCAACACCTTTCTCTCCTCTCTGTGCTTTTGAGCAAAATGTTTAGAAAAATGAGTCTATAGGATTCTGTCCCTATGTTTTCTCTATTACTCATTCTTTACTCTGGCTTCTGCTTACAACTCTCACCCTTTACACAGCTCCAGCTCAGGTCATCGAGCACATCTGTTTCTTTAAACAATCAACACGTCCCAATCTTTAGACCTTGAGAGCCATAGCCCACTGCTACATCTTCCCATGTTGTCTAGAACACCACCACCCATACAAACACCCACAGCAATTGTGTGTCCACCACTTCCAAAAGATAAAAATTCCAAATTATCACTGTAACAACTCTAAGAATATGTTCTTGATTCCCCAATCCCTTATTCCCCTGTACCCAAATATGAGGATCAGAAACTACTGGGAGGAGTGGTAGGGAAATGAAGTTAAGACAGAAGGAGGAATCTTAGCACCGCCCCCCCCCCCCCCCCC
>NW_006770909.1:4125592-4128156 GCF_000442215.2 Lipotes vexillifer
CCCCCCCCCCGCCCCGCCCATTGCCTTTGCAGATTTCCAGGTCTAAAGTAAGCTCCAACTAGGAGGCAGCAGTTCTCTTAAGGCTGGGTTTCTCAACTTCAGCACTACTGAGATTTTAAGACAGAGAATTCTTTGTTACGGGGCCTGTTCTGTGCATTGATCCCATAGCATCAGCCCTGGCATCTACTCAATAGCTGCTAGTAGCATCCACCCTCCCCAATTGTGACAGAGAAAAATGTCTTCTGACACTGCCAAATATTCCCTGAGGGCAGAGTACCCCTCCTCTTTCATACCTCTTTTCTAGTTGAGAACCATTATTGATGGAAATGAAGTTTGGAGTTTTAATTACTGCACTGGACAAGATATTCAAATTACTGAAATGGACTTTTCTGGTGGTGAAAGAAGATAGGAAAAGTTATGAGATCTGCCAAAACTTCACACAGTGATAGGGAAACAAAGTTTAAAAAGATCCATACAAGAAATAGTTTTTTAAGGATTGCCCCGCCTCTTGTTCATCTTTTGTATAAAATTATTACACTTATTTCCTTACCTAAAGGGTAAATATATATTCTAGTTTGCCCCAGATAATTTTGTCCCAGTTTAATTATTAATAGAACTTCCTTTCATTCTCAAAAGTGTCCGACTTTGGATGAAAATAACATGGTCACCTACTATTTTCTCAACTACACTAAAAGGGTCGGGAGGGAAATGAATTCTTTCTTGTGTGCTAATGTATCCCTGTGGTACTGTCGTTGTGGCTAATGTTATGTGTCAACTTGACTGGGTCAAGGGATGCCCAGGTTAAACATTATTTTGGGATGTGTCTGTGAGGATGTTTCTGGATGAGATTAGCATGTGAATCTGTGGACTCAAAGTACCTTGATCTCCCCAAAGTGGATGGGCATCATCCAATCCACTGAGGACCTGAGTAGAACCACAAAGCAGGAGGAATTTGCCTCTTTTGCTTCCTGCTTTGCCTGCTGAGCTGGGACACTGATCTTCTCCCGCCTGCCTTTGGACTGGGATTACACCATTGGCTCCTCTGGTTCTCAGGCTTTCAGACTCAGGCTGGAATTAGATCACCAGCTGCCCTGGGTCTCTGGCTTGCAAATGGCAGATCGGGGCACTTCTCAGCCTCCATAATTGTGTGAACCAATTCTGCACAAAGCATCTCTTTTCATACATATGTCCTATTGTTTCTTTTTCTCTGGAGACCCTGCCTAATACAGTCATGTAGTGGTCGATCAATAAATATTTGTCAAACCTACAGTAAAAACAAAACTCAGTTATGTTACGTAATCCATCAGTGGCATTGGCCTGGCCCCTAAGAAAATGAGGCAAGCATGTACACAGGGAGTTTCCCTCTGTCATGGTGCAGTTTAGAAGTCCTTTCTAGGAGATACTTGGGTTTTCTGGTTACATTTCAGCTAGATCACCTTGCCCAGATTCAGTGAGGAGAGTAGGCTGGTTATACACACAGTTGAATGCATTTCTCCGTCATTGCTGTACAAGCTTAATTATATTTTGAAAAGATAATCGCTATTAATACTTTATTCCTTTTAGGCAGGTCAGTCCATTTGATTTTTCCCTAAGGGAAATAAACGTGTCTAGAACTTAGATCGTGAAGGGTATTTCTTATACAAGAATACAGTGCTAAAGAGATGTGCCTAAAAGAATTGTTCTAGCTTAACAAATTTGTTCCCTCATCTTTACTCTGTCCATCACTACTGAGCATGTACTGGCCCACCCATACCTACACACTCTCAGAAACTTTTACATACTTTACTTTACCTTGTCATTTTCGAGTTCCTATTTTGGAGTTACTTGCTGAAGAAACTGAGAAGAGCTCTTCATTTAAGAACAAATCAGGAATGATATGTAATATGACTGGTAAAATCCTCAACTTGGCCTTTAATAAGGACTAGATGGCATAATTGGGATGCCCTTATCATCTCTTTGAAGAAAAGCTTAACATGCTAAGATTATAGCAAACACATACCTGTACTAATACCCAGAAAAATGCCTTAACACCTCTGGAATTACGGATATGTTTCCTTCCAAAAATAATGGTAAACTTCCGGAAACATTTATGATTCAAGGAGATGGAGAGTGAAATAATATTATTTTCCTGCTCTGTCTTAGAGCTTTTGATTGTGTTCATTTTGCTTGTATTAATTATAATGCCTGTGAATCAGGTGTTAGTAGCCTCATTATATGTTTGAGTGAACCGTGACTCTTGAGAGTTTAGGATTTGACTCTGAGCCATTGCATCTTTCAGCATTTCATTAGGAATCTTTTGGCCAATATTACGAGGTAAAAGAACAAATACTGTAGCATATTTATTGCATTTAATGTGGGCAAATCCTTTTGAAAATTCTTGGACAAATTACTTAACCACGCCAAGCCTCTATATTTTTAATTTTTTTAATCTATAAAGTGAAGACAGTAAGAGTAACTACGCTTATAGGACTGTTAAGAGACTAAAATTAAATAGTGTATTTACAAAACTTAACGAAGTCTGTGCACACAGTGAGGGTTCAGCAACTTTTTATTAAGAGCAGAGC
>NW_006770909.1:4128166-4128705 GCF_000442215.2 Lipotes vexillifer
ATGCACTTGATACATCAGTAAATTATTTTTAATATATATAAGAAATAAATTAGGGAAATAAATAATTCTTTAAAAATTATTTGGTTTTGTGTCATAGTTAGGTATTTAACAAAAATCTGTTACTTTTGCAGCAATATGCTAGACATCACAGAGACTGTAGAGAGGCATCTTGTCTGATGTTGAACCCCTTGTGTCCTGGTTATGAAGATAAAACATATACATAAGTTAGAGAACACTGAGTTGTGAGACTGCACCTGGAAGAGCAATAGGAGTTTGGTGGAGGGAGCAATTATGGACCCCAAACAGATGGGGTTGATGTTGTGAGTTGGCTCCTTAAGAAGTGTAGTCTAGGGCTTCCCTGGTGGCGCAGTGGTTGAGAGTCCGCCTGCCAAGGCAGGGGACGTGGGTTTGTGTCCCAGTCCGGGAAGATCCCACGTGCCACGGAGCGGCTGGGCCCATGACCCATGGCTGCTGAGCCTGTGTGTCCGGAGCCTGTGCTCTGCAATGGGAGAGGCCACAACAGTGAGAGGCCTGCGTAC
>NW_006770909.1:4129003-4135959 GCF_000442215.2 Lipotes vexillifer
AGGGAGGGGAGGGGAGGGAGAGGGGAGGGGGGAGGGAGGGAGGAACAAAGTTTCGGGGGATATGAAGAGCAAGGCCCTTTGGGGAGAAGCAACGACACAGAACCAATGACACTGCCTTATAGGAATAAAAAAGGAAAGAAGGCTTTTTTTTTTTTGAGTGTTCACTCTGTTAAGTGTTCTATCATTTCCTTACAGAAATCTTGAGAACTAAATTTGTAAACTAGGCCTATTTGGAAATGCCTGTTTTTCTCCGTTCCATGCAGCCACCCTTAGAGCAGTGAAAGAAATGGGGAGTCTTGGGGGGTGGCGGGGCTAAACAATTAATAGACTCCTAGTGTGGATTTTCTTCACATAAATTAGCATATACAAAACTGCAAAGGCTGTGCTGTCCTCTGAAATATTTTATATTTACATGTGAAATAACTTAAATTGTTTGAAAATGTTACTCAGTTATTTATATGCATTTCCAAGTAGCCTGCACGCCTACCCTTTGAACTTTGCTTTCACCAAACAGGTGTGGAATCTTTATTAGACTGACTAGATTCCTTTGTTCCTTGACTCCAATACTATCCTATCACTCATGTCTTCAATTGCCTATTGCAGTGGATGGAAGATTACTTCTCTTTAGATAAACTTCTGGAGAGATTTTAATAACTTTTAAGCCTTTGTACTTGCATTCGTCTTATCTATGCTTTCAGCTGTCCTTTCATATTATCTTATAACATTCAACTCATTCATTTAAAGTATACGATTCGGTGACCTTTAGTATCATCATAGAATTGTGCAACCATTACCACAATCAATTTAAAACATTTTCATCATCTCAGAAAGAAACCCTGCACTTTTTAGCCATCATCCCCCCTCAGCCCTAGGCAACCAAGAAACTCCTTTCTATAGATTTGCATATTCTGGACATTTCATGTAAGTGGAATTGTGTTAATAAGTGGCTAGCTTCTTTCACTCGGCATAATGGTTTTAAGTTCATCCATGTTATAGCCTGTATCATTACTTCATTTCTTTAATTTAATATTTCATTGTTTGGAAACACCACAATTTCCTTATCGTTTCATCAGTTCATAGACATTTGGGTTGGTTCAACTTCTTGGCTGTTATGAATAATGCTGCTACGAACATTCATGCGCAGTTTTTTTGTGTGTGAGCTTATGCTTTTATTTCTCTTGAATATAATTCTAGGAATGGAATGGCTGGATCATATGGTAACTAGGTGATTAACCCCTTCATGCGCTTTTGAGCCGAGATAGCCTCACGACCCAACCTATATCCAGGCATGCCAAACATAAGCATCGGCCCTCACATGCTCTTGTTTTGCTTGGCTCCATGGTAGGCTCTCTGTTCTTCTTGTATTTATATTCTTCTTTATGTCTTCTCATAAATCCAGTGCTTAGAATACCACCCAAATATTTGTCTCTAACCCAGACTGCTTCTCTGGACTCTGAATCTCTATATCCAAATGTTTGATACCAGATCTTTTTGAATGCTCTATAGGGACGGACTTCTAAATCAATCTTTTATTCTTCTAAATCCCTTCCAACATGCTCCTTCTTCTGTATATTCTGAGTGGGGGAATGGCACATCCTAATAAGAAATCCAATAGCCATACTAGCCTCATTCTTTCCCTTAAACAGTCCATCACCAAACCCTATTAATTCAGTCTCCTACGCATCAAGACTCTATCCCTCATTCTTAACCCTCACTGTCATTGCTTTGGTTTGAGCTCTCAAGACTTCTCCATGCAGTAGCCTCTTAACATATCACTCTGTAGTTCATCCCCTTTCTCCTCTATCTGTTCTTCCTGAGGCTGCCAAAAGAGTTGCTCTAAACACAAATCATATCACTCCTCTGCTAAAATCTCTCAGTGTTTCCCCATAGTCTACAGCAATGCAAACTACTGGGCTCGGTGCACCAAACCGTTCATAACCTGACCCTAACAATCTCTCGAGCTTCTTTGATTAGTGCCATCCAGTGTCCAGACACACCAAAATCTGTCAAGGACCCCACATGAGCTGCAGGTATTTTCACCTTCATGTCCTCACATCAGTTTCCTCTACCTAGACTGTCCTGGCCCTAAGCCTCTTTGTGGTCTGACAGAATTCCACTACAACTCTTTGTGGGGCAAACAAACATGTATCATAAAAAAATCTTTTTGCTCTTTAGGACATCTTGAGCCTTTAGCAAGAATTTTCCATAATCGCAGTTTGCATTAGTTTGGTTCCCAAAGCATCTTGTACCTTCTTTCATCATAGATATTACTGGGCTATATTTTAAATAAATCCCTTTACTAGCCTGACTTCCTCATTTCACAGTTCTTTGAGGTATAAAGCCACATCTGTTTTGTCTTTGTCATTTCAACAGTCAGTACAATAATAGGTACTGAATAATATGTTGAATGAATGCATGAATTCTACCTGCTCCAAATATTCTAAGAACCCTCAGATGACCTTTTCTTACACCTGCTTTCTTGCCATCTGCTCAGCTTGCTTTTCTTTCTGGTTCTCATGGTTATTCTTAATGTTTTGCCTCAGTTTGGCAAGAATGGCTGCTTAGACTGATCTCCAAAGGCCATGAGACTGGAACTCACTCTGTGATTTGTGAGGGCTCTGTGTGTGCCTAGCCTTCATGCTGCGATCTTATTATTCTGTGTAGCCCTGCAGGTGATTCTCTTTGCAAATGGACATGATGGGAAACCAAACGTTTGCCTCTGTAATGGCTATTATTTAATGGCCAAAGAAAAGTGCAAGTAGTTTTATAAGCTTTCCATGAGTTTCTTCTGATTCTCCCTTTAAACAGTTGAATTTATTAGTTAGACTTTTAAAAAGGAAGGGGAGTGGAATGATACAGGAATTCAAGCCCTGCGTACCTCTTTCCCCACACATAGTTTGTAGAATCGCTTCTTAAACGTTTGCTTCATTGTAAGAAAAATAGCTTTTTATATAGTATCTTGCATTGGACTTCCAATTCCTCTCATTAAAATGAATATATTTGCAGTTTGGAGGAAGAATTAATAGGACCATCATTTTGAATGTGGAATGGAAGAGTAAATGCATTTAAGGCAGAAGAGGCGCTTGCTGTATATATGTAAAATGTGAACTATTGTATAAAAATAGAGCTGACATCTAGTTTCAAAAAGGTATTACTAGGATCTTAATCAATCTAACAAAATATTTCAGTGTTTGTTTTTTTGGTCAGTTGAGTTTTGATTGGTAGCTTTACAATTCCTTGTATTTGAATATTGATTAGCATGAAGTACAGAATAAAACAAGAAAAATTTTAGCCTTTTTTGTATTTCATACAGTCTTCGGAATGGACAAAATAAACAATTACATTGGTGATTGTGTAATTCAGTGTTTATCATCAAAAAGCTGTATTTCCATGCTTTTTATCTCTGGGAAGTTTGTGGCTTAAAGACATTTGTAAAGATTTCAGACAACAAATGGAAAATCTATTTCATAAAGCAAAAAGAGATAACTATGGTATTGTGAGGATTGGAAGTAGTTACTCCGCAGAATTGTTTTCAGTTTTAAATACAATATTTTGAAGAAAGACGGATAGGTTTTCAAGCCTGCCATTCCTCCCAGACATTGCCAATAAGGTCAAGTCTGGAAGAAATGCAAACGAAAGTTATAAAGCAGTAACTTTCATAATGAGACTTTGTTTATTCCAGGAGATAAATGAGATTCACAAATGGATACAAAAGACATCTGCATTAAGTGTAATATGCTGAATGACTAGTTTGTAATTTGCTTCAGAGGTTTCTTTTCTGAACATCTGGAGTAATTCTCAACTCTGAAAATTCCTACAGGCTGTTTCAGAATTGTTTCCTTCATTACTTGTAAATATGTTTCTTGAAATTACCACCCAGATCATCTTAAACGTAGAAAAATCAAACAGAATCAGTTTTCTAACTCTTTTGGAAAAAATCCAACATTCCTCTAAGTTCTTTTTTTGGGGGGGGTGATATTATTATTATTATTAATTTATTTATTTATTGATTTATTTATGGCTGTGTTGGGTCTTTGTTTCTGTGCGAGGGCTTTCTCCAGTTGTGGCAAGTGGGGGCCACTCTTCATTAAGGTCTTTTTGTATACCTCTCCATCCTGGAAAAAGGGATAACTAGGAGAAATTAGGGTTCAGAAGCACAGAGTTATTGCATAGACCTGTGATCCACCCTTTATTGGTTATCACAGTGTGCAAACAACAGCAGCAATCATTCCAAAAATCAACGGAGTTGGATAAGGGTGAGGGGCTAAGAAGCAGCTTCTTCTGTTACTTTCGTTAATGATTTTGTCAAATGAAAGTCTGTAAATACAACTCGGGGTGTAGAAAGGTCAACACGGAGGTGACTTTTATAGCATAAAGTATGAATACAGAACACACTGGGAAGGATGTTTTATGAGGAAGGAGTCTTTTGACGGAAGGCATCCCTTAAATTTTATGTTCACTGTATAAAAAGAGATAAACTGAAAGTTCAAGTCATTTTCTAAGTTAAGAGCAAAGCCTTATTGAAATGACACATTTTTTCTTTGCACTGGAGTTCACACAATGAGGCAGGGCTTTTGGAGAGTTGGGTTAGTGCTTTCCAAGTATATTTACAATAGCGAGAAATGTTTTGTTTAGCTTTTGAGTAGATTTTCTTTCTCTTTTTACGTGTTAGTGTTAAGTAGTATTTCCTATCTGTTGTATCAAAATGGAAATGGCTGTCAGTAACTCAGTTCTTAGCACCACTGGTGTAAGTTTGATGTAGGAATATTGACTTAGATGAAACAACAACAGCGACTCTGACTCGTGGTTGAAAATGATGATTAGCTGCACATCAGACATGTAAGTAGTATACCATGAAATTTGAAGGCTGTTAAAAGTTACCTAACTAACTCCCTTCTTTCCCAGCCAATATTTCACAGCAATCTGAAGTCTAATATCCCCAACATGTATATACTTACTTGTTTGTTTGCTTTTATTTAACAAACATTCATATGGCACTTATTGTATATCAGGCACTGTCCTAAGTACTTAAGAGAACCCGACGGGATAGATATTCTTATTATCCTTAATTTGCAGATGAGTAAATGGAGACAAAGTAGGGAACCATTATTCTTCCAAGACCATACACTGTAAGTGTCCAAACTCATGTAGCCCGACTCCAGAATCTGTTCCTTCAGCTACTAAGCTATATACTTCAACTTCTCCAAGCTAAGAGTTTACGCATACAGGTTATTTTTTAATGATGAAACTGCCATAGTGAAGAGCGACAAAGGTCTTGTAAAGAGCTGACGGTTTTTCCAGAGGGGAACTGAGACCTAGATAGTTACCAGAGGGAAGGAGGGGCAGAAAAGTTTAAAACCTAGGATGTAAGTGGAACGAGAAGGCTTCAGAAAAGTTCTAGGTGTATTTGGGAAAGGGAATTGTGAGAAGTAAGGTGGGCGCCCACATGGGCTTCTGAACAGACTTGACCGTTTTGTAACATCAGCCAGGTCTGGCCATCCTAATCAACCTGTTGTTCTGTCCGCTTTGTTTCCTTCATGACGGTGTTTGTTGTTCTCCCCTCCCTCAACCCCTCCTTCCTCTCCTCATCTGGTCTTTGCCATCCTTCTACACTAATTAATGCCACGATCATACATTCTATGTAGCTATCTAAGATTTTTTGTTGAACTCAAAGCTCTCATATGAAGCAGCTCAGTGTGATCTGTGGTCCATGGGTAAATTCTGGCTCACTTTGGTATGTGGATTTGTGTTCATTCACGTTGTGCTGTATCTGTGTTTTTGATTGAGTTAGTGGCTATATCAACCAGGATAAGCAATTTACAGCAAACCCACGAGTGCACACACATGCATACACACACAACCTCAGCAGTTTGAAATAACACAATTTTCTCTCTCACTCATGTGGCACATATATCATGACAATTGCACTGAATTGTCTTGGCTCTGGACCTACTTTGATGAAGCAGCCACTATCTGGAATATTAATAGTTGCCAGAGCAGAGTGAAAAGAGCCTTGGAAGGTCACACATCCACAATTAAAATCTGGTTTACAGGTCACTGAGCAGAGCTACTCACATGGTCCCATCTCGTCAGGAGGAGGCTAGGCAGTCCAGTTCTACTGTGTGCCCAGAAGGCTGAAAACCCCATGACTCCTATAGTTGTAGACATTTAAATTCAGAGAGTTCACATAATGATTGGAAATTTTAAGAAAAATCAGAATTTGACAACATTGCTCCCCAATCCCTGCTAGGAAATAGTTTGTTAGAGCTAAAATAGCATATGTCCCCTTGATGTCAGTTTTGTGGCAAGTCTCCCATTTACCAAATCCCCTAATTCCCCTTGATTAGGTTCCTGTAACAACATTTCCTGTTCTTGTACTGCTCATTTTCTTATAGAGGGTTTATAAGAGAAGTATTTGTAGCCACATCTATCAAAAGTAAAAATAATAAAAGAGAAAAAAAGAATCCAGGTTTCTGGATTTGTGGAATCCAGAATGGAATTGTTTCGTCGTTCTTGTTTTTGTTTTGTTTTTTTTTTCCCTTTGGAAGCTAAAGAAAATGTTTCTGGTTGCTTAATATTATTTATTTTGAAAAAAAAGTTGGTCAAAATTTATTTGATTTTTCCCTTGAGGACTTCATTGGTCTAAATAAATCTAGGATGGGGTACATGTGGATTAATTTATTTTTTTCTTAAAATATCCTTTAAAGTTTCACTTTGGACTTAGGTTTAAAGATATTATTCAGTATATATGTTTTTTGCAAACATGAGGTGACAGTAGTTCAGATTTGAAAAGAACAGTAGCCCAGGTGGAATCTAAAATAAACTGTGTATGATGTCATGCTTTTTTCCTCCTGCTATTTTAGATGTTTAAGAATATCTTATTTTCTTAAAAAAAATTCTCCAGGAAAATTAATTTACCTTCATATACATTTTCATCTTGACAGCAATAGGGAAAG
>NW_006770909.1:4136002-4150219 GCF_000442215.2 Lipotes vexillifer
GGAAAGAGTTGAAGTTAGTTAATATTTACTTGCCAGGTAAAACAATTATTAATGTAAATAGACTGAATGTGAATTTTGTTAAAAAAAAATGGGTCAACCTAATGTTTTGAAGTTTAGATGAATCATTTTTGGGATTTTTGAATGCATAGTTGAAAGAAAGATTAAGTCAAACCATAATCTTTGTTTACCATTTCATATCAGAAGATGATCAATTCTAAATGACCTGCATTTCAGGAATTGGTTCAGAGTCTAAAAACTGGTGTTTCATTTCCCACTATGGTGAGAAGACCTCTACATATTGCAGAGAACAAAAATTTTTTAACTTTTTACTATTAAATTGGGATGAAATATGCTATTTTACTCTGAATATGAAGTGTCACACTTTAAAGTATATTAAAATTTAGATGGTTCAATATGTATTGCCAAAGCATATGAATGGTCACGGATAGCTGAGTGAGTAATTTTGAGGAATGACAACTCAATGTGTTATTCCTTTCAAATGAAAGCTGTAAAAACTCACTCTGCCTAGTCTACTTTTAGAAGTTAATATAAGTTCAATCTCATTTCGTGTTTCAATTGTACCTGAATTTAAAATGCCAGGTTTCATCCATCTCTTAGGGTAACTCTCAAGTCTAACCATTTCCCAAAATATTTTCTAAAGTGCATATAAAAGCCTATAGGAGAAAAGAAACCTTATGGTATATTGGCTCTTGTGCAGGTTAATCAAAGTATGGATAGTTAAAAAGACTCTCCTTAAAACAAGGTTATTAACATTTTGAAAGAAAGTACATCTCATAGTGAAGTGTGATAGGCTCCGTTTCTCTTTTTCTAAAAGAGTAGAGTTGAAGTCACAGCATATTTAGGGAAATATAAGTTATCCATTGTTTCTGGAGGGGAGGGAATTTTGGGATTTGTGTCCTAAGGCAAAAGAAACAAAAGCAAAACTAAACAAATGTGACCTAATTAAACTTAAAACCTTTTGCACAGCAAAGGAAACCATCAACAAAATGAAAAGACAGCCTTCAGAATGGGAGCAAATATTTGCAAATGATAAGATTGACAAGGGGCTAGTATCCACAATATATAAACAGCTCATACAACTCAATATAAAAAGAAAACCCACAACCCAATCAAAAAATGGGCAGAAGACCTGAATAGACCTTTTTCTAACAAAGACATACGAGGGCTAACAGGCACATGAAAGGGTGCCCAGCATCACTAATTACTAGAGAAATGCAAATCAAAACAACCATGAGATATCACATCATACCTGTCAGAATGGCTATTATCAGAAATTATACAAATAACAAATGTTGACGAGGATGTAAAGAAAAGGGAATCCTTGTACACTGTTAGTCATAATGTAAATTAGTGCAGCCACTATGCAAAACAGTATGGAGGTTCCTCAAAAAGCTAAAAATAGAACTACCATATGATCCAGCAATTCCAATCCTGGGTATATATCTGGAAAAAATGAAAGCACTACTTTGAGAAGATATATGCA
The DNA here is from genome assembly GCF_000442215.2 of Lipotes vexillifer. Classification (NCBI taxonomy): domain Eukaryota; kingdom Metazoa; phylum Chordata; class Mammalia; order Artiodactyla; family Lipotidae; genus Lipotes; species Lipotes vexillifer. The sequence continues at coordinate 4,137,507 of NW_006770909.1, forward strand.
CCTCAGTGTTCATAGCAGCACAATTTACAATAGCCAAGACATGGAAGCAACCCAAGTGCCCATCAACAGACAAATGGATAAAGAAGATGTGGTTATGTACATATTACTCAGTGCATTAAAAGAATGAAATTCTGCCATTTGCAGCAAGGTGGATGGATCTAGAGAATATTATGCTTAGTGAAATAAATCAGACAGATGAAGACAAATACTATATGTTATCGCTTACATGTGGAATCTAAGAAGTAAAACAAACTAATTTATATAACAAAACTGAAACAGACTCAGAGATAGAGAAAACAGACTAGTGGTTACCAGAGGGGAAAGGGAAGGGAGGAGGGCAAGATAGGGGTGTGGGATTAATAGATACAAACTACTATGTATAAAATAGAAAAGCAACAAGGTATTATATAGCACAGGGAATTATAGCCATTATCTTGTAATAACTTTTAATGGAGTACAATCTGTAAAAATACTGAGTCACCATGCTATACACCTGAAACGAATATACTATTGCAAATCATCTATACTTCAATTAAAAAAATAATGAAGCATAGCAGAAAGGCAAAAAGAAAGGTGGTTATTATGAATAAAAAAAGAGACATCTCTCACCCCTATCGTTCAGGGGTTTATGAACTCTGCCAGGAACTGGGAATGAAGACCGAATACATATTGTTTATTACATCACGATATCACAGTTACTTACCATCTTTGCATATTAAGGATAGTTTTATCACAATATGGAGAAATCCCTAGGCAACTATTTGTTTCCTGTTGTTTTTCCCACATATTTATTATCATCCATAATACCCTATGTACTATTTTTTTTGCTACTATTTCTTCACTGAATTTTAATTTCAGCATTTAAATCTCTTTGTTGAATTTCTTGTCATATATAGTCTTACTAGTTTTGTGAAGTGCGTATAATCTCTTGATAGGAACACACCCATCATTACCTGAAACATGGTCTGAAAAATGTTGAATCTTTCTTTTTACAGTTTTTTCTTACTTTTCCCCTGAGATCTTTGAACTTTATTTTCCTGAATTTTGGAACTTTTATAAATTTCATGTTATACACAGCTATTTAATATCCTGTACAATGGTGTTAGCATTTTTTCCCAAATTCTCAATCTTTCCAGGTATTTGTAACTGAGAATGGGTGAGATCCTCCTCCAAGTTGTTATTTTTAGGGATGTGTGTGCTGCCTTTCATAACATCCAACTGTATAGTTTATTTGAGCATTTTATCACTCCTCTTCCACAGTTCAGTTTAAGAGATTCTACTGAATGTCCACTTTATGATCTCACGTCTCTGAATGTTATGTAGCTTTTACAATCAGAACACAGTAGAATTACCATAGGAATTCACACATTTATAAGATGCTTTCCAGCATGTAAAAGTGTCAGTGTACTTTCATTGCACAAGTAGTTAAAACATGTGTGTTGTGGATTTGAGCAAAGACCTTTCACCTCAGACTCAGATTATCTGATTATTAAAACACCCTCACATCTCAAATCCCCAGTTCTCTTATAATGTCATGACCTTTAACTGGAAGAAGACATGCAAATACCACTTGTTCTCACAAATACTTAAGCCATTAGAGGAGCATTTTAGATTTCTCTAGGCTTTTCCACTTATTCTCAGAGGATTACCTGAATTGATGAGCATCTGATGGGTTTCATGCACTTGGGCAGGCAGAGAACAAACCTCTCTATTAGCTGTCAAATCTATAATAATGTGTGATGCCTTCCCTGTATTTAGCAGCCATTCACTAAATCATCACCCACAATTCTCTTCATCTGCTGGCACGTTAAAGTTGTGTGGCATATAGAATGCTGCGGCTCAATCAAAAAGGTCAGTGGCAACCTTCTTTGAAAAAGGCCGCAGTCTTAGACCTGTAATGTAACTTCAGAACTCCAGGAATATAAAGTAGTGGCCTTCAACCTTGGCCACACATGGAGAGCTTTAAAAAAAGTGCTGGTGCCTGGGATCTATTCCCAGATATTCTGGAGTGAAAATTTGGGAGCATCCAAAGTTTAAAAAGCTTCCCAGGTGACTTTAATGTACAGCCAACATTGAGAAACACCGAGGTAACTTAGTGCTTCTCAAACCTTAGCGTGATTACACATCATCTGGGGATCTTGTTAAGATGCAGATTCCTACTCAGGAGGTCTTTAAGTGAGAGCATTACTTAACGAGTCTGCATTCCTAACAAGCTGCCAGAGGAAGTTGACGCTGCTGATTCAGGACCACACTGTGAGTAACAGGCATGTAGAATTTCTCTCTCTTTTCCTTCTTTGTCATATTTTTCCACTCTCCAGAATTTTGGTGCCAGTTTTAACCCTATACTGCTCTCCTAGAATCTTTTTCTTTCCTACTTTGTGGGTTGCTGCTCAAAGGTTTTTCTAAGAACTTGTTCCTTTCTAATAAACCAGGGCATAGGGAGGCATTCCTCGAGCCTTGTGCCTTCTTTTCTAGCAGGGAGGCCAACTTGCATTTATAGTGCACATAATTGGTGAGTGCCTTAGGCCGGGAGATAAATATAACTCTGGTCACTGGAAGGTTTCCTTCAGTGGCCCTGTCTCCCAGGTCTAGTGTTGAAAAACTACCTTTTATAACTCCCCTGGGATTCCTTTTTGTTAACTTCTGGGAAAAACTGCATCCAAGTGAGCTAGACTACCTTCTTCCCCTGTAGCTAACCTCTGCTTAATTGCTCATTGTTGATAATTAGCGCTAATTTACCCCAGCTGTCTTGAACTTAGAAGGCAGTATTCCAGTATTCAGTATTCTGTTTTAAAACTCATAGTCTTTTCTACCTCTTTTGCTCCATCTGACTCACCAAGATCTAACACTCAGATCTCTGAATTATGTTGAATGGTGGTTCTCAAATTTTGCTGTAAATGGGTATAACCTGGGCTGGCTGATTAATAACGATGATTCCTGGCTCCATTTTCAAAGATTCTAATTTGGTAACTCTGAAGTAGGCCCAGGTATTTACATTTTTAGTAATCGGCCACTAGGGTGACTTTTAGTTGGTGATCCATCCTTCGAGAAACACTGTTTTTGACCCGGCTTCTTAAGCTTTAATGTATATTCAGATCACCTAGGGGTTTTGTTACCACACAAAACAGATTCTGGTTTAGCAGTTTTGGGGTGGGATATTTCTAGCAAGACTTTAGGTCCTAGAAGCCACAATATCTTGAAGAGTAAGGTTTCAGATCATATATTTCATATCATACTATTCATACTTATAAGTATACACTACCTTTAATATAATGTACTGTATGTTTAAAATCTTAACTGTATGGTTAAAACATAAGCTTTTTAAGGGCAAAAATCTCAAATCATAGAATATCAAACTTAGAAGAGACCTTCTAGATAACTAATCCAGAGATATTTTGCCCAGTTTCAACCCAAGGATCCAAACCTTCGGCTGTGTTTAAAGGAAACATTACATTTGAATGTCTTTATTTATTTACTTTTTTATTCAAACAGAAAGTCACAAAAATTATAATCATCCTCATCAGTTCACTCAGTCCCATGTAATTAATTTTTTTCATCTTGATCTTTTGTTACCACTTTTATGAATTCATCAGTTTTCCATTAGAGTTCTGAAAATGCTTATTCATTCAGCTCAGCAGTACAGTCAGTTACCAGAAACCTGTACTTGTCAGAGTCTTTTCCATGAATTCCTTGAAGATGAAACCCTTTTATAGGAACATTTTTGCAAAAGCATCAGAGTACACCCAGAACTGTCTGTAAATGACAAAAGACTTAAAAATGACCACGGTTAAAGATGTCATGAAAGTTCATAATGATGCAGTTGACAAGGAAATTTAGTTAGTTCTAAAATATACACTTTAAAGTAATAACTAGAATTATGACTTATAACATTAAACCAGAACATATAAGATTTTTAGAAATTTCATGTAACGTCTGAAACATTTATATTAACATATTTCCATACAAATAACCCAAAGAAAGGTTAGTATTAGTTGGTTTTTTTGTTTGTTTGTTTTTATACTGCAGGTTCTTATTAGTCATCAACTTTATACACATCAGCGTATACCTGTCAATCCCAGTCGCCCAATTCAGCACACCACCATCCCCACCCCACTGCGGTTTTCCCCCCTTGGTGTCCATACGTTTGTTCTCTACATCTGTATCTCAACTTCTGCCCTGCAAACCGGTTCATCTGTACCATTTTTCTAGGTTCCACATACGTGTGTTGATATATGATATTTGTTTTTCTCTTTCTAACTTACTTCACGCTGTATGACAGTCTTTAGATCCATCCACGTCTCAACAAATGACTCAATTCCGTTCCTTTTTATGGCTGAGTAGTACTCCATTGTATATATGTACCACAACTGCTTTATCCATTCATCTGTTGATGGGCATTTAGGTTGCTTCCATGACCTGGCTATTGTAAATAGTGCTGCAATGAACATTGGGGTGCATGTGTCTTTTTGAATTATGGTTTTCTTTGGGTATATGCCCAGTAGTGGGATTGCTGGATCATATGGTAATTCTAGTTTTAGTTTTTTAAGGAAACTTCAACTGTCCTCCGTAGTGGCTGTATCAATTTACATTCCCACCAACAGTGCAAGAGCGTTCCCTTTTCTCCACACCCTCTCCAGCATTTGTTGTTTGTAGATTTTCTGATGATGCCCATTCTAACTGGTGTGAGATGATACCTCATTGTCATTTTGATTTGCATTTCTCTAATAACAAGTGATGTTAAGCAGCTTTTCATGTGCTTCTTGGCCCTCTGTATGTCTTCTTTGGAGAAATGTCTATTTAGGTCTTCTGCCCATTTTTGGATTGGGTTGTTTGTTTCTTTAATATTGAGCTGCATGAATTGTTTATATATTTTGCAGATTAATCCTTTGTCCGTTGATTCATTTGCCAAACATTTTTTCCCATTCTGAGGGTTGTCTTTTCGTCTTATTTATGGTTTCCTTTGCTGTGCAAAAGCTTTGAAGTTTCATTAGGTCCCATTTGTTTATTTTTGTTTTTATTTGCATTACTCTAGGAGGTGGGCCAAAAAAGATCTTGCTGTGATTTATGTCAAAGAGTGTTCTGCCTACGTTTTCCTCTGAGAGTTTCATACTGTCTGGTCTTACGTTTAGGTCTCAAATCCATTTTGGATTTATTTTTGTGTATGGTGTTAGGGAGTGTTCTAATTTCATTCTTTCACATGTAGCTGTTCAGTTTTCCCAGCACCACTTATTGAAGAGACTGTCTTTTCTCCATTGTATATCTTTGCCTCCTTTGTCATAGATTAGTGGACCTTAGGTGTGTGGGTTTATCTCTGGGCTTTCTATCTTGTTCCACTGATCTATGTTTCTGTTTTTGTGCCAGTACCATATTGTCTTGATTACTGTAGCTTTGTAGTACAGTCTGAAGTCAGGGAGTCTGATTCCTCCAGCTCCATTATTTTCCTTCAAGACTGCTTTGGCTATTCACGTTTTCTTGTGTCTGCATACAAATTTTAAGATGATTTGTTCTAGTTCTGTAAAAAATGCCATTGGTAATTTGATAGAGATTGCACTGAATCTGTAGATTGCTTTGGGTAGTATAGTCATTTTCACAATATTGATTCTTCCAATCCAAGAACATGGTATATCTCTCCATCTGTTGGTATCATCTTTAATTTCTTTCATCAGTGTCTTATAGTTTTCTGCATACAGGTCTTTTGTCTCCCTAGGTAGGTTTATTCCTAGGTATTTTATTCTTTTTGTTGCAGTGGTAAATGGGAGTGTTTCCTTAATTTCTCTTTCAGATTTTTCATCATTAGTGTATAGGAATGCAGGAGATTTCTGTGCATTAATTTTGTATCCTGCAACTGTACCATATTCATAGATTAGCTCTAGTAGTTTTCTGGTGGCATCTTTAGGATTCTCTATGTATAGTGTCATGTCATCTGCAAACAGTGACAGTTTTACTTCTTCTTTTCCAATTCGTATTCCTTTTATTTCTTTTTCTTCTCTGATTGCCATGGCTAGGACTTCCAAAACTATGTTGAATAATAGTGGTGAGAGTGGACATCCTTGTCTCATTCCTGATCTTAGAGGAAATGCTTTCAGTTTTTCACCATTGAGAATGATGTTTGCTGTGGGTTTGTCGTATATGGCCTTTATGATGTTGAGGTAGGTTCCCTCTATGCCCACTTTCTGGAGAGTTTTTATCATAAATGGGTGTTGAATTTTGTCAAAAGCTTTTTCTGCATCTAGTAAGATGATCATATGGTTTTTATTCTTCAGTTTGTTAATATGGTGTATCACGTTGATTGATTTGCATATATTGACGAATCCTTGCATCCCTGGGATAAATCCCAGTTGATCATGGTGTATGATCCTTTTAATGTGTTGTTGGATTCTGTCTGCTAGTATTTTGTTGAGGATTTTTGCATCTATATTCATCAGTGATATTGGTCTGTAATTTTCTTTTTTTGTAGTATCTTTCTCTGGTTTCGGTATCAGGGTGATGGTGGCCTCATAGAATGAGTTTGGGAGTGTTTCTTCCTCTGCAGCTTTTTGGAAGAGTTTGAGAAGGATGGGTGTTAGCTCTTTTCCTGAATGTTTGATAGAATTCACTTGTGAAGCCATCTGGTCCTGGACTTTTGTTTGTTGGAAGATTTTTAATCACAGTTTCAATTTCATTACTTGTGATTGGTCTGTTCGTATTTTCTGTTTCTCCCTGGCTCAGTCTTGGAAGTTTGCGCTTTTCTAAGAATTTGTCCATTTCTTCCAGGTTGTCCATTTTATTGGCATAGAGTTGCTTGTAGTAGACTCTTAGGATGCTTTGTATTTCTGCAGTGTCTGCTGTAACTTCTCCTTTTTCATTTCTAATTTTATTGATTTGAGTCCTCTCCCTCTTTTTCTTGACGAGTCTGGCTAGTGGTTTATCAATTTTGTTTATCTTCTCAAAGAACCAGCTTTTAGTTTTATTGATGTTTACTAGTGTTTTCTTTGTTTCTGTTTCATTTATTTCTGCTCTGATCCTTATGATTTCTTTCCTTCTGCTAACTTTGGGTTTTGTTTGTTCTTTCTCTAGTTCCTTTAGGTGTAAGGTTAGATTGTTTACTTGAGATTTTCTTGTTTCTTGAGGTAGGCTTGTATAGCTATAAACTTCTCTCTTAGAACTGCTTTTGCTGTATCCCATAGGTTTTGGGTTGTCGTGTTTTCATTGTCATTTCTCTCTAGGTATTTTTTGATTTCCTCTTTGATTTCTGCAGTGATCTCTTGGTTATTTAGTAATGTATTGTTTAGCCTCCATGTGTTTGTGTTTTTTACATTTTTTTTCCTGTAATTCATTTCTCATCTCATGGTGTTGTGGTCAGAAAAGATGCTTGATATGTTTTCAATTTTCTTAAATTTACCGAGGCTTGATTTGTGACCCAAGATGTGATCTATCCTGGAGAATGTTCCGTGCGCACTTGAGAAGAAAGTGTAATCTGCTGTTTTTGGATGGGTTGTCCTATAAATATCAATTAAATCTATCTGGTCTGTTGTGTCATTTAAAGCTTGTGTTTCCTTATTTATTTTCATTTTGGATGACCTGTCCATTGGTGTAAGTGAGGTGTTAAAGTCCCCCACTATTATTGTGTTACTGTCGATTTCCCCTTTTATAGCTGTTAGCAGTTGCCTTACGTATTGAGGTGCTCCTGTGTTGGGTGCATACACATTTATAATTGTTATATCTTCTTCTTGGATTGATCCCTTGATCATTATGTAGTGTCCTTCCTTGTCTCCTGTAACATTCTTTATTTTAAAGTCTCTTTTATCTTATATGAATATAGCTACTCCGGCTTTCTTTAGATTTCCATTTGCATGGGATATCTTTTTCCATCTCCTCACTTTCAGTCTGTATGTGTCCCTAGGTCTGACGTGGGTCTCTTGTAGACAGCATATATATGGGTCTTGTTTTTGTATCCATTCATCAAGCCTGTGTCTTTTGGTTGGAGCATTTAATCCATTCACATTTAAGGTAATTATCGATATGTCTGTTCCTGTGACCATTTTCTTAATTGTTTTGGGTTTGTTTTTGTAGGTCCTTTTCTTCTCTTGTGTTTCCCACTTAGAGAAGTTCCTTTATCATTTGTTTTAGAGCTGGTTTGGTGTTGCTGAATTCTCTTAGCTTTTGCTTGTCTGTAAAGCTTTTGATTTCTTCATCGAACCTGAATGAGATCCTCGCCGGGTAGAGTAATCTTGGTTGTAGGTTCTTTCCTTTCATTACTTTAAGTTTCTTATGCCACTCCCTTCTGGCTTGTAGAGTTTCTGCTGAGAAATCAGCTGTTAACCTTATGGGAGTTCCCTTGTATGTTATTTGTCGTTTTTCCCTTGCTGCTTTCAATAATTTTTCTTTGTCTTTAATTTTTGCCAATTTGATTACTGTGTGTCTCAGCACATTTCTCCTTGGGTTTATCCTGTATGGGACTCGCTGTGCTTCCTGGATTTGGGTGGCTATTTCCTTTCCCATGTTAGGGAAGTTTTTGACTGTAATCTCTTCAAATATTTTCTCGGGTCCTTTCTCTCTCTCTTCTCCTTCTGGGACCCCTACAATGCAAATGTTGTTGCGTTTAATGTTGTCCCAGAGGTCTCTCAGGCTGTCTTCATTTCTTTTCATTTTTTTTTCTTTATTCTGTTCCACAGCAGTGAATTCCACCATTCTGTCTTCCAGGTCACTTATCCGTTCTTCTGCCTCAGTTATTCTGCTATTGATTCCTTCTAGTGTAGTTTTCATTTCAGTTATTGTATTGTTCATCTCTGTTTGGTTGTTCTCTCTTTTTTTTTTTTTGCGGTACGTGGGCCTCACTGTTGTGGCCTCTCCCGTTGCAGAGCACAGGCTCTGGATGCGCAGGCTCAATGGCCACGGTTCACAGGCCCAGCCGCTCCACGGAATGTGGGATCTTCCTGGACCGGGGCACGAACCCGTGTCCCCTGCATCGGCAGGCGGACTCTCAACCACTGCGCCACCAGGGAAGCCCCTGTTTGGTTGTTCTTTAATTCTTCTAGATCTTTGTTAAACATTTCTTGCATCTTCTCCATCTTTGCCTCCATTCTTTTCCCGAGGTCCTGGGTCATCTTCACTATCATTATTCTGAATTCTTTTTCTGGAAGGTTGCCTATCTCCACTTCATTTAGTTGTTTTTCTGGGGTTTTGTCTTGTTCCTTCATCTTGTACATAGCCCTCTGCCTTTTCATCTTGTCTGTCTTTCTTTGAATGTGGTTTTTGTTCCAAAGGCTACAGGATTGTCGTTCTTCTTGCTTCTGTTGTCTGCCCTCTGGTGGGTGAGGCTAAGAAGCTTGATGGGAGGGACTGGTTGTGGGTAGAGATGACTGTTGCTCTGGTGGGCAGAGCTCAGTAAAACTTTAATCCACTTGACTGCTGATGCTGGGGCTGGGTTCCCTCCCTGTTTGTTGTTTGGCCTGAGGCAACGCAACACTGGAGCCTACCTGGGCTCTTTGCTGGGGCTAAAGGCAGACTCTAGGAGGGCTCACACCAAGGAGTACTTCCCAGAACTTCTGCTGCCAGTGTCCTTGTCTCCTTGGTGAGCCACAGCACCCCCTGCCTCTGCAGGGGACCCTTCAACACTAGCAGGTAGGTCTGGCTCAGTCTCCCCTGGGGTCACTGCTCCTTCCCCTGGGTCCTGATGCACACACTACTTTGTGTGTGCCCTCCAAGAGTGGATTCTCTGTTTCCTCCAGTCCTGTCGAAGTCCTACAGTCAGTTCCCACTAGGCTTTGATTCCTGATTCTCTAGGAATTCCTGATTCTCTAGGAATTCCTGATTCTCTAGGAATTCCTCCTCCCATTGCCAGACCTCCAGGTTGGGAAGCCTGATGTGGGGCTCAGAACCTTCACTCCAGTGCATGGACTTCTGTGGTATAAGTGTTCTCCAGTTTGTGAGTCACCCACCCACCAGTTAAGGGATTTGATTTTACTGTGATTGCACCCCTCCTACCATCTCATTGTGGCTTCTCCTTTGCCTTTGGATGTGGGGTATCTTTTTTGGTGAGTTCCGGTGTCTTCCTGTCGATGATTGTCCAGCAGCTAGTTGTGATTCTGGTGTTCTCACAACAGGGAGTGAGAGCACATCCTTCTACTCCGCCATCTTGGTTCCTCTCTGAATGTCTTTTTAAAATATCTGATTTTCTAGTTTTTTCTCAGATTCCACGTAGCCTGTGAAGACCTTTGTGTTTGGCAGTCTGTGAAAATCTATTTACTTTACCTGAGGTTCAAGAAGAGAAGGTTCTTGGTCAATATCACACTGTTAAGTGTTGAAGAACAGAAGATGAGCTTAAACGTGTCACAAGCCAGGGCACGTAGTGGCCACACAATGCTTGTTTGTTTATTGCTTACATAAAATCTGCATCAGAGTGATGATTTTTAAGTTTTTTGGGGCTTATAGCTCTTATATAAAGAACATGGTCCTGGTTTTGCTTTAGTATTAAAACATCAAAAGTTATATTAAAAAAACTGTCCTGGATTCATTGTTGATGGATATAAGGTTAGTCTTTGCCTTTTTCTTGCTTTAGTAGCTTTAGCATAAGACTGATCCATCTAAAGCATCAATAAAATGGCATTTCTCATGTTGAAAAGAAGCCTCGGTTTTTCAAAACATCCTTTATAAGTAAGATAAAATTCTTTTCCATCATCTCCTGAGGAATTTATTAGAGTGAAGAAAAATAAAAGATTTTTATTTGAGAGGAAAACTGAATCTAAAAGCCTGGTATGGACTGAGCAGACACTTTGGAGCTGGGTAAGGCTGAATTTAATCAAGATCCTGCCACTTGGCTCTGTGACAGGCCCTAAACAACTTATTTTAGCACTTTTGAACTGATTTTCCCATCTGTGAAATGGGCATGATAATAACTACCTGCAGAACTGTATATAATTAGAAAACATAAAAATATCTATAACATAATTCATAATAAATAGTAATCATTATTTTTCTTCCTAGATTTGTTTTCTTACATATTATTGCTACTATAAATTCTCATTATTTTCACGTATTTGCTCTGAGTCAAACATATAGTATATTTAGTCTATTAAGTCTTGGAAATTTAACACAGATGACTTTAAAGACATAAATATAGTTGGAGGACTGTGGTAAAAATATTCAGAATTACATATTATTACATAAAGTTTTTAATAAAAGCTGGTCAGATATTCAGAATACAGTTTATGAGAGAGGCAAGGTGATAACATTGTACTGAATTATAAAATGGAAGATTGTTAGCTTTTAATACAATGATAATTTACTAAGATAAATCATTTCTCTATAGCATTTGCTATAAACTGAATACTGTTCTTCTTGAGCACCTTTGTGAGAAGTGGAAAACCACTAGTTTATAGTGGAGAGTTTTCTTATTTTCTTGTGCTCTTGGAAAAATAATTTAATTCCCTTATGCCCATTTTTTTTAAACCCAGAAATTCTCAACTAGGGAAAAATTTGCTCCCCTTACTCCCACAGGGGACATTTGGCAATGTCTGGAGACATTTTTGGTTGCCACGACTGGAGGGGAATGCTACTGGCCTCTAGTGGGTAGAGGCCAGGGATGCTGTTCAACATCCTACCAGGTACAGAACAAACTCCCCACAGTAAATATTGGCTCAAAAGGTCAATAGTGCTGAGATTGAAAACCCCTGTTTTAATCTATAGATTGATTAAAGTAAATGGTACAGTATTAAAAATCTGTGGGTCTAAACCACGCTTTCTCAATGGGGGCAATATGGTTTTTAAGGGAACAAACATTGGTTCTCGGTGGGCAAAAAACATTTTAGATATTACCATGGATTATGGCCCTCTGAAGCTCAATCCTACTCAACAACATAAAAAGATTATATATATATATATATATATATATATATATATATATATATATATATGTATGTATAATTTCTGTGATGTTAAAGTTTCATAGGGGTGGGGATGGCATAGTCAGAAAAAAATATCTAAATAGACTCCTTAGAGGGTGATATTGAAAAAAAGGTTGAGCAACATTTCTCAAACAAATGACCCTGCACAGGTCATTTCAGCTCTTTGTGCCTTAGTTCCCCATGTGTACTTTAGCTCATAGGGTTATTTTGATGGTTAAAGTAATATTAAGCACCATTTATTTATTGAGTATACCCGCCATGTTTTAGTCTAGACACCCTCCTTATATTGGGAGTAACTGACACAACAACCCTGTAAGATAGGTATCACTATCGCTCTTTTCAAGATGAAGAAACTGAGGCTTGTGTAGAATACTTATGATCCAAAACAAGCGAATAGAGAGGACAACATGTGATTTTGTATCTGACTTCAAAACCTTGTCTCTTTCTCACTCTATAACAGGTGTTATGGCAACATTGCACGTAATAAAATAAGCACATGTGTAGGAGTTTTCTCTGGGGAAGTAAACATTATGGTTAACACTTGTGGCTTTTTAAAATTACACCCAGCCTCAGGAAACATGTCCTTTCTTCCTTTCAAGGTTTACCTTCCATCTCTCTTCTTGATGCCAGCATTTCCGTCTCCTCTGGGACCTAGAACAACTGCCAACATTTTTTTCTCTCTCCTTTGCCTGCATTTTTCACTCTGTCACTTTGCTGGCTCAATATCTACTGCCTATAACTTGCTCAAGTCTTTTGAATCTTACGAAACCCTTCCTCAAACCCATGACCCACTGAAGATACCACCTTATTCCACTCTTTCCCTTTCCA
>NW_006770909.1:4150246-4170073 GCF_000442215.2 Lipotes vexillifer
GTCTGCCTTTCTCCTTAGCCTCTGTTTGCTCTTCAACATCCCCGAATTATGCTTCCACTCCTAAGCACCAGATCTCATTGGACTTGACTTGCTTCTGGTGTTTATACTGTGGACCCTCTCTTTTACTTGAAACTCCGTACTCTCTTAGTTCCTGAGACATGCTTCTTTCCTGGTATTTCTCCTACTTTTCTGACCATTACTTGTCAGCCTCTTATGCCCATACAGAAGGGAAGGTAGTCCACAGGGCTTTGCCTTGGCTGTCTTCTCACTGCTTATTCTCTCACTGCTCTCCTTGTGGTCCAGTCTCATAAATCTGAATCTCCAGCCAGATAACACTGGTGAGTTTGCAACCCATGTAGTATTATCCTGTTACGCGCTGAATATCTGTCTCCACGGGGGGTCCCCAGGCTCCCCAGATTCATCTTCTCTGAAACTAGACTTTTCCTCCCCCTCCCCTGCATGTTTACTTCTCTACTGATAATTTTTATCTTGGTATTGACACCACACCACCCTTGAGGCAGTCACCCGAGATAGCACATGTACCAGGTGTAGTCCAACACATGGCAGCCACTAAGTAAATTGTAGTTATTATGAATTTAATCCTCACACAATGCTGTAAGTACTATTATTATTGCCATTTTATATATGAGAAATTGAGGCACAAAGTGGGCAGGTCACTCTTGCTTTCTGCATTTCTCTAACAACAGCCAATTAATTAGTAAGCAAGTTCTTTTCATTCTGCAGCATTTTCCCATCTCCTACTGCCCGTGTTCAGGTTCATTTCTCAGTGACCTATGGTAATAACCTTCAAGGGATGTTTCTCTCTGTGGTGCTGTCCCACTCTCATCAATCTATCTACACTCTGGTGAGGTCAGAGTGAGTGATCTTTCTAAAAACATTAACCTGTTCATGGTACTACTTTTTTTAAAACCCTTTGATGGCTTTTATTTCTTGCACTTCAATCCAAACATCATATCATATTATGTTGGGCCCTCCTGAGCTAGCCTGTCCTGGCTTCATCTCTCCCCATTCCCCTGCTTTAGAACTCATGCCCAGACAGCACGGAATAATGAAGTAATTCTCAAATGCATTATGCTGTTTCACATTTCCAAGACTTTATTCACACTGCGTCCTCTATTCAAAATGCCCTTTTCTTCTTTGTCTTCCTGAAGAACTCCTACTCATCCCCTATGGCTGACATAAAATGTCAAGTACTTTAGGAAGCATTTCAATCTAAAATCTCAAGGGCACCTGAGCACTATTTACTCCCAATGAACTGCGCGTGTACATTTAGCCTCTTGTTTTTAACAGTGAAGTTGTCCTAATGTGGGTAGCAGTGTGGTTCAGAGGTTGGACTCTGGGTTTGAACCCTTAGTCCAACTCTTGATAGTTGCTAGGCAAATTTCTCTTTCCTTTCTCTACATCTACAAAATGGAAATCAAATAGGGCCACTTAGGCTTGTTTAGAGCATTCACTGAGATAATCACAGAAAGTTTTTGGCACCTTAGGTCATGTGCCTTTCCTAATCTCAACCTTTGTATGGGTTCCTGTAATATTTAGCATAGAATGTAAACTATTGTTATATTTTGCTATCTAAGTAGATTCAGTTCTGATTTGAGAGAGAGAGAGAGTTTGGAAAGCGAGGGATACCTGTACTTAACGGTTGCCCTTACAGTCTTGCAGGACCCAGCCACTGGCTCCCTTTCCGACTAGATTTCTTACAGCTCTTGCTTTGCTCTCTCACTCCACCTGTTGCCAAACCTTGACTCCCTGTCCACTGAATGCTGAATAGAAATACAGAGACAGACTTTGGAGGAAATAGAAGAGTCGCTTTATTACTTTTGCCAGGCAAGAGGGGAACACAGTAGGCTAGCGCCTCAAGAACTGTGTCCCCCCTTCCCTGGGGAATAGGGAAAGGTTATACAGCCCGGGGCTCCTGGTCTGGGGTAGGTGATAAGGCTGAAAGCAATTAAGGTCTTGCATTTCTTTTATTCTGCAAATTCATGGCCAAAGCTGGTGTCAGGTGGCTCAGCAACTGGGTCTGGTGTCCCTGAAGTTATTGGGCTGGCCATGACCTTCTTCCTGAAATGAAGAGTGCTACAAGGGAGTGTAGGGGGAGAAGAAATGCCAGGTACAAAGGGTAATTCATATGAAGTCAGAGAGTAATCAGCTTTGTGAAGGACAAGTCTAGCTACAAGTGTTTGTTAGTAGTAACAGCTAAAGAATAACCAAGATTGCTTAACTCTTTCAGGCCTCTTTATGTTGTTTCCCCAGCCTGTTCATTGTTTCCTTATTTTCCTTGTTTATCAGAAAAGTCTAGTTTCTATTTTTGCTGCAACACACCCTCATTGGCATCCTTGCTCTTCATTGACTGTGGCATCTCAACTCCTGCCTCAGAGCCTTGTTCCTTGCTGTTTCCTCTACCTAGGTTTTTGGTTGCTAATGTCCAAATGATTCCATACACACGGTTGCTCAAAGGTTACTTAAACAATTTAAAGTAGAACCCACTTCATTTCCCTTTGACCTTTATAAATTTTCTTCATCACACTTATCATTGCTTGACATATTAATCATTCTTTTACTTGTTTTTGGCCTCTCTCACTCACTGCAATGTAAGCGTCATGACTTTGTCGGAACTTTTTGTTTATTGCTGTATCTTCAGATTTAGAATAATGCTTGACTTATAGTAGGTACTTAAATACATCGGTTGAATGGACAAATTAGTAAATTAGTGGATGGTATTAATATTATTACTATTTATTGAAGGTTCCTGAATGGCAGAGGTAAATCCTTTTTGACTTTATACACCAAGTTCATTGGTTTGTAAACTGTTCCTTGACCACACTTAAGGGTGTCTACCAACATTCTTCTGGGATTTAGGTGTCCTGGCTTTAAAGTTAGAGTAGTTCCAATTTTATTTGTTGTATAATTTGATCTGTGGTAGTGGTTTCACTGCTAAAAGGCTTTGAAATCCACTGGTCTAGTGTAATTCTTAACACATTTCAAAAGTCAGTCAGTAAAAATTGGCTGGATGAATAAATAAGGTAGAATGAAATGCCAGAAGTACGATTTCAACACGTAGAATAATACAGAGCTGACATATTCTGCAATATCCTGTCCATAATAAAATATCCTCAGTAGCATTAACCTATATTTATTCATCCTTGCAAAGCTAATTTAGATTTAAAAGTTAAAATATATATTTAAAAATGTTTTCTTAATACAGCCCAATGGCTTTTCTGCTTTTGTGGCATGACTTTTATTGTTTTCTTGATATTATTAAGTAGTCAGTGAATACCAGTGCCTGATATGTTAATAACACTAATTTAATTACCTGCCGTAAGATAATTGCTTTATTATTAGCAAACTAAAAGGAGATGATGATTCAATATTCTCCACATCTTACTGAAATATTTCTTACTAAAAATAT
The DNA here is from genome assembly GCF_000442215.2 of Lipotes vexillifer. Lineage (NCBI taxonomy): Eukaryota > Metazoa > Chordata > Mammalia > Artiodactyla > Lipotidae > Lipotes > Lipotes vexillifer. Next base: position 4,153,677 of record NW_006770909.1, read on the forward strand.
TCTGCATCTTCAAAATAGCTGGTAATATTTGGATGGAGCTAATTCTTTTATTTGTATTTGATGATGCCTTTGAAAAAATTACACAGTTACACTTGACTGATGTACATATCTAGTGCAATTAAACTCATCTGGTTTGACAGAATTAGTAATTGTCATAATGAAGTAAAATTTTAAGTTTATCTTACCTATTTAATTTAGTTGAATATAATATTTGAATGGTAACAATACAAATGTTATGGCCATAAAAGGATCAGAAGAAATTTCATATTTTAACACAGAGTGTATTTCTGGTATTTGTGACTCTGGAATAATTCCTATCCTTCAGGATCTTTCCACCACAGTAATTTCCAAGAAAGTGTTTTGATTCTCCCCAGGTCCTATCTTTTCCTTTTTCTGAGGAAGAAAGAAAAGGAAGTGGTGGTGATGCCAGTGGGGATTTGAGATAGAATTTGAGAATACACAGAAATCAGGAGAATGTAATGTGAATGTATGTTATGTAAAATATTGGAATGCACAGAGTTATTAGTTCCTGAGCCTATCATAACAAATTACCGTAAACTTGGTGGCCTAAAACAAACAAATTTATTTTCTCATAGTTCTGGAGGTCTGAAGTCTTTTATTAAGGTGTTAATAGGGCCACACTCCCTCTAGAGTCTCTGGGGAGAATCTCTCCTTGCCTCTTCCAGTTCTGGTGGCTCTCCTTTTCTTTGTGGCTGCCTCGCTCCAATCTTCTGCCTGTGTTGTCTTCACATGGCTTTTCCCTCTTCTCTGTTCATGTATTCTCCTCTGTCTCTTGTAAGGACACTTGTCATTGGATTTAGGGCCCACTTTGGCACCCTAGGATGACTGCATCTCATCCTTTTTCCAAATTAGGTCACATTCACAGATTCTGGGTGGACATGTCTTAGGGGAAGGATTAATTCACTACAACATACAAATTCATGTTCAAGTATAAGTACCAATACAAACCGTGATATATAAACGAGAGTAGGTCTGAGGGCTTACTTACATTGCCCTAATGTGAATAACGGAGAGTTGTCATGGAGATGAATAAACATAAAATGCTCAGTATTTTGCAATGCGTATTATGTCTCCAGGACAGCGATTCTCAAAATGTTAATGTTCATATAAAATCATCTGGGGTCTCCTAGATATTTTAGGCTTCATTCCCAGAGATTTGGATTTAATAAATCTGGCGTGAGACCCAGGAATCTTCATTTGGATAGACGGAGAGGGGGAAAAAATATCTAAGTTTTGTAGGGCCAGGAAAAAAAAAATCTAGGACTTAATACAGATTTTTAAGGGCTCTTCTGAAAGAAAATAACATAAACTTATAAGTATAAAATTAGGTACAGTGTCACAGTAAATATCCCAGAAGCTTAAGCTTGACTAGTAGCTTTTCGGTAAATCTGCCCCAGCAGGTACCCCCGAAATCTAGCACGTCATCTATGGACCACACTTTGTAGAATGCTGTTTAAGATTACTCCTTCCACCTCTCTTTTGTTGTTCTTGTTAAACATCATCTCTTGCTGGAATGCAGGGCTTTTACAAATGGCACTTCCCTTTATAGTCTTAAAGATAATTATTTAGAGGAGGTCCTTAATGTTATTAGAATTATGACTCTATTAGGGGATGAATTGATCCCTGGTATTAAATGAAATGTAAGACTTGTGAACTTCAAAAGTTCCTCTGATATAGTCTTATTTCTACTATTAGTATTCTATATTTATAGTTTATTTCCTGGACACATAATTGGATACAAAAATGGGCATGGGTTAAAATCCTGGGTATCCTTCAAGACTCCTCATGCATGAAATGAGTATCTCATCAGATTGATCCAAGGATTAAATGAAATAATATATGAGTGTCTGACACAGGGGCTGTACAGATTCTTGGTAAATATTTCTTTCCTCACTTTAGGTGTTTTCTATTCCCCCTCCTCTCCTCTCCCCAGATTCTGGAAAGTAGTTTGCCCCTCGGTTACTAAGAATTCTTAAGAAAGAAACTATTAAGTTCACTAGGGAGCTTTGCATTTTGGTTATTACCCGTTTCACACATAAACAGACCAATGAAATTCTGTTACTTTTCCTATATGATAGAAAAATTGGGTTCATGATAATAATAGTAATAGTAAAGGTTTTTACTTAGGGCTATCTGTAAGCTAGACTCTGCAGTCAGTACTCCATACTTGTTACTGTATTCAGTTCCCACAGAACACCTATAATGTAGACACAGTTATCTCCCATTTTTACAGTGAGAAAACTGAGGCTTACAAAACTTTATGTAGCCTTTCCAAGAAGTCTTACAATGAGGAAGTGGCAAAACAAAGACAACTACACTGGCCTGAACTGGAGCCCACCTCTTGGCTGTAATTCTGAGATAATATTCCATAGACCTGAATCAACTTATTCATAATAACTGATTTCTCTTAGCAATAAACTTCTCTTGTGTATTAGCAGCTAGTGGTAATAGAATGCTGTTTGCTTCATTTAAAATACTAGTACAGAGATACTGTAGTCGTGGGCACTTTAACCCAGGAAATTACTGAGAATACAATTCTCAGTGATTGGGTAAAAATGCTTTTAATTTCCATCTTCTTTTGGCAGTTATACTTTTTAAATAAAATTCTTTGCTGTACATTTCAGTTTTACTAATGTGATTATGTGGTCTAACATCAAAAGGGTTCATTGCTTAATGACTAAGAAGCAAGCATGTCAGGATGCAGGAGTTGGAAATGGTTTTAAATAAATCAATTTCAAGTGAATTAATCTTTGAAAACAGTGCTTGAGCATTTTCCATATGAAAGTTATTTCCATTATGACTTCATAAAGCCATTCAAAGTGTCTCTTTGATGTTTATTGTCTTTATGGTACTGAGAGTAGCTACATTGTGTTAAACTAACATGGTTTATTTCTGCCTCTGAATTATCTACGGACAAGAGTGGATTTATATAGCTGTGTATATTTGCTGAGCGTCTCTTCAGTATCCTTCCAGAATCATTCATACATCGCCTTTGGTTGTATACGTATCTTTGTGAAAACAACAGCAAGCACTGAATCAGAGTGATGCGCCATTTACTCTGTGGTGCTTTATGTATTGTCACTACATTGGCACGTTCACAGGCAGCTTGGTGTACTTAAGATTTACTAGTCATTTGTCTGCTTCCAAGAAGTCGTCAGTGATGACACTGTGTATTAAAGTTGCTAAACAAATTATATTTTATATTTTTTGTGCCTAAAATTTCAGTGATTCAAGCTATATAAGCATCTTGCTTTTTTTCCCTTCATCTCTTCTTTTCTTCCTCCCTTCCTTCTTTCCTTCATTTCTTTCTTGCTTTTATTTTTCTTTCCAAAAAGCAATATATCTTTTGTAATTTGTTGGGTAACTTCACTGAGAACCTGAAATCATTTTTCTTAGAAATCTCCTTCCTTCCAGTTTTTGCCTTTGCATTTATATTGTCTCTGTGGCCCAACTTAATATTTGTCTCAAAGCAATTCACATTTTTCAAGCATTTTCTTTATTGGTATTATTAAACTTAGATTTTATCTTTCCCCATCCAGTCACTAAATTGATAAGATCAAAAGCTCAGTTATAGATGTGAGATTTCTTTAAGAATAAATTTTCTATATACGTAGTATATACAAAAAATAAAAAATGAAGCCAGGGTTTGAAAAAAAAAATATTGCTAGAAAAACCTAATACTCTCGACAAACTAATAAAAAAATTAATTTCCATTTTAAAAGAACACATGGAATTCTTACAGATGTTTTAGGTAAACATTACAACAGCCACTTATTAAAGTGATACTTTTTTTTTTTGAGTCGTCTTAGGTGATTTTACTCAAGCCAGGTTCCTGGCATTAACCTGGGAAGTATCCATGTTGTAATGTTAAGTTGTGATATTTGTTTTTTTGCTTTTTTTATTTCTCTTCCTTTTGCATTTACTTAGAGAGTTTCTTCTCTCTCTCCCCAGATGAGAAATCTATTGCTTATTGTTTGATTCAAAGTAAAATTGTGCCATGATGATAGTGCTTTATGTAGAACAATACAGTGAATGATAACTTGTGCCACAGGCAGAATTGTAGACGCCTATATAATATTTGTAATTTGTGCTCATGACAAACGACTTCTAATTCTGATAGTCCCAGGTAGGTAAATAAAGAGAATGTAATAAATATCCTTTTACATCTTCTTCTTTGTTTATTCCTGCTTCCTTCTTTATTCCCATTACAAATATAGTCTTGAGTTAGAAAAAATACATACAGGTATAGAAAACAAACTTATGGTTACCAAAGGGGAGACGTCGGGGGAAGGATAAATCAGGGGTTTGGGATTAACATACACACACTACTATATACCAGGTAGATAACCAACAAGGACCTACTGTATAGCACAGGGAACTCTACTCAATATTCTGTGATAACCTACATGAGAAAAGAATCTGAAAAAGAATGAGTATATGTTTATGTATAACTGTATCACTTTACTGTGCACCTGAAACTAATACAACATTGTAAATCAACTATACTCCACTAAAATTTAAAAAAATAATTAAAATTAAAAAAATAAAAATATAAATGAAAATACAGAAGTGATTGAACACTCTAGAGTGGCTTTCAGATGTAGGTTTCTGGTGCCTATGAAGAACTTTGTCACATAATTCAGTCTTTTTTGAATTGTATAGGCTTTGAATCATCAAATTTGAAAGAATTTGGCCATTATTCAGTCCTACATCTGCCTCCAATAAAAGCTGCTATTATTAAGTCATCCAAGTGAGATGGGAATCTATGCTTTCTTTTAGGCTTTGAGAGAAAATGATTCAATGATCTCTTTTATAACTTATTTCAATGTTTAATAACTTGAACTGTCACAAAAGATTTTTTCATCGTTAGCCTAAATTCTTTTTGTTGTCATGTAAGCTCAAGAATCAGATGAACAGCCTCATAGAATTAGTCTACGAATGCAACATCAAAGGACACAATAATTACAATCCAAGCTGTTTTTTCAGTCAAGCCATTCTAATTCTAAAAGTCTAGAACTGGGACTCCTATTAATAGTGATTAAATTTTAGTATTTAATACTCCTAATATTTATAAAGACAAAATATGCTGGATGTGCCTCCGAATATCTGTTAACTTGTTTAAAGCCCTATTAAGAATGCTATTTCTTAATAATGTGCATATTGTTACCCTTTCTGCTTACTGTGGTTGAAATTATGAGTCCCCAGTCTAGATCTGTTTCCTCTGATCAGCTTCCTGAGCCCTTTGACTCAGAATCTAATCCTTCTCGTCTGCCTCAATTCCATCCTAGTTCTGCAACTTCAAGCCTATTAGTTTTCCTTTCTCTCTATACCCAGTTATGGGCCTTGGTCCCCCAAGTTCTCCCATTATTGTTGTCATACTGTTGTCTGTCCCTGCTTCCAGTCCTGGAGAACCTGTAGCTAATGATCTCATTCCTTGGCTACTTTCATTGCTGCTGCTACACTTATGCCACCTGGTCAGTAGGTTCCAGAAGCATGAATTGTGCTGGGCCTGATCCTGGGACATGAAGCAGAACCAGAAATGAATACACTATCTAGATGTTTTGCTTTTACGTATTATCCAAAATAGATTCTATTATGTTTTAAAGAAAAAAATAATACTTATTAGAATTTACCCAAGAAAAGAAGGCAAAAGCTTTATTTTCTGATTTTAAAGTTCATCCAAGAGTATTACACATTGACTGGCGTGCTTGAGATTCCATTAAGTGAGAGAAGCCCAGTTCAGAATAGCTCAGGCAGAAATGTAGATTGTATTAGCCTAAGTAATCAAGTGATGGGAAGGAAAACACACATACAGCATCAGGAACATCAAGACTGGTGATACCGAATGACACCAGAATTCTCTCTGTCTGCCCTCTTTCTTTTTTTACTGAGGGATCTCTTTTCTCAAGACAAGTTTCCTACACAGGGCAGCTCTGGTGCTTCACAATTCATAGCTTTGCCACTCGTTGGGTCTTAGAATTCTTTCCTTAGCTACAGTGTAGAAAATTCTGATTTTAATGAGTGATTTTTGGTGATGTTGAGCAGGAGTGTGTCTTGATCTGTGTACATCAGAGAAGAATCACCTTGGCTGCTCTGTTTGATCGTGGAGGAAAGAGGCTGGGAAAAGAAGGAAGCCAGTTAGGAAGTTATTACTGTACTTCTGGTGAGAAATAATGGTGGCTTGGGATAGGATGGTCAAAGTAGAGATGATGAAAATGGTTCAGTTGGGGTGTATTTTAGAAGATAACAGGTCAGAGTGATGGCTTGGTAGTAAGATATGAGGAATCAGAGAGAAACCAAGGGTAACTCCTGTGTTTTGGGCCTAAACAATTAGATGGATGGTGATATCACTGATGAGAAAGAAAACAGCGTGAGGAGCAAGGATGGGGAACAGCATTTGAAGATTAGTACGCTTAATAAATATTCAAGTGGACATTCAAGTGGCCAGTTGGTTATCCAATTCTGGAGCTCAGATAAGAGGCAAGAATGGAGATACAGTTATTGGAAAGGAGTTATATGATTATCATCATATGAAAATAATGTAATTCTTTACCCAGAAAGTCTAACAGAATCATCATGAAACGTCTTAGAAGTGGAATAAAGGAATTTAAGAAAATGGCAAAACAAAAATAATAATATTTTTCTGTATGCTAGTAATACTCAATAACCATAAAAAATGTTAATCTATTCTAAATTGCAGAAAAGCATCCAAGAATTGCCCTAATATGCAATATGTAGTACATTTCTTCCAGTAAAATATTTGCAGATTTCTTTTTCATAGATTCAGACAAATGGAGAAATACCATGTCTTTATATCCAAAGGCAGAATATTATAAACATTCTAATTTCAATTGATACTCAATTTTGCCTTTTAACAGAACCGGAATGAGGCAGAACAACTGGTAGGAACAGCTTTATAAAATATAAGACCTTACCCCTCTCTGCCCATAAATGATTAGACTGGTCATGAGCCCATATAAAACCAATACTCTGCTTAGTATACCAACTGAATATTTTAGCATTCGATTTTTACTAAGTAATGTAGAAACTATTCCAGTTAGAGGGACGGAGAAGAAAGTTGGTCTTAATATGGGGCTTCGGTTCATGCAAGAAGGCTGCAATCACTGGAAAACTGAATTTGAGGGTAGGAGAATCACACGAAACCAAATAAGTGACTCAGGAGAAACTCAAGACAATGCAGCAGCCTGCAAGTGAGGAGCAAAGACAAGACACGCTCCATGCCGTGAGAGAATAAGAAGTTGCCTCCGTGCCCGAGTTTCCCTTTCAGATCCTGTTATGGACTGCCACATTTTTGTTTCCTTTCCTTGGGTATCAGCATTTCCTGTCCTAGATGTAGACTTGGAATACCCCCCGCCCCCGTCACCTTAGGCAGAGTCAGGAATTCTGATGCAGGTAAGCAAATTATCACAGTTGCAGAAAAATATCCATGTACAAAGATGTATATAGCCAAAGTATTTAATAGGAAAAAAGTAACTTAAATCCTCAGTAAATGGAAATGATTAATTTGTAGTATTCACACAGGAATATTATGCAACCAATAGAGCTATATATTTAATGACAATTTGGGGATATATACAGATGCTTATATTATAGTACTATGTTAAAAGCAAAAGCAGAATACTAAGCTGGAAGTAGATATAATGACACATTTACACATGCATTCCCATATGCCATCAGCCTCACCGCCTAAAATGTGACTATATGTTACTTCTATGAACCAGCCAACTGGCCAGGAAGCAGGCCCTTAAGTTATCTCAGAGTTTCTCGTGGGCAGAGAAACTGCTTTCATGCTTTGTAACAGGCCCTTCTCTGGCCTTTGTTCGGGTTGTTGTGTCTTGACCTCGCTGCTTGATGGACCTTGTGAGATCTGCACTTCACAGGGACAGGCTGCCCTCTAATGACCATTGTAGCCAACGCTGCTGCTGCAATCTTGGGAGTGGGGACCCTTCTCTTCCTAATACGCCACAGCACAATCCCTCCAGACTTTGCCAAAGCCATAGGAGTAATAGAAGCAGAGCACAGATTTGCTCCTATCAGTGGCAACTCACAGCATGTATAATCTGAATGTAGTCTCATATATAGCCTTCTCAGAAGGTCTCCATGCACTAGCTTAACTTCCAGAAATGGGAATTTCCAGGCAGGGTCATAGCTTGAATCTGCGTCTTAATGCACTGCAGCCTTGGACAGCTATAGTAAGAGGAAGAAAGACTTTTCTGCCTAAAGTGAAATTCCTCCCTGAATGTTCTGATCCAGAATGGTTGATGATGGAAACGTTTACTTCCTGCAGAGGAAATTTGTTTTACAAGGAGGATGCTGGATCCTCATGACCTCTATGATAATCATAGTAACCATAGCACATTTCCTGAAGTCTTAAATAGCATTGATGTGGGACAACAGTCCCATCCCGGTCATAAACCCCTAGAATATGAAGTGATGGGGGCTGATCAGGAAGACACATCCTTCCTGCCATGATTGAATCTCCCAGTTTCTTTGTGACCAGATGTTTGTATGAGAGTACACCATGCACTAAAGATAAACTTTATCATAGGGTAAACCAAATGTGTATTTAGGGGACAAGATACTTTCTAACTCTGCAAAGGTAAAAATCCTGCCAAAAGAACTAACTTTTAACACTGAAAAGAACCCCCAGTGCCTCAATCTGAAGCAAGTTTCCCAGTGACAATGGAAAGGTATCAACCAAATGCCTGATTAACTAAAAGGCTTGCAAAAGTGATCCCTTTCAAAAAGAAAATTCCCTTACAGGAAAATTCTCTTTTCTACCCTAGAATTCATAAATTGCTTACAATCTCTAAAATTATATTATCCAAATAAAATAATGTAAGTTACAGTCTTCTGTGGTCATTTGTGTACAGCGATTATCTCTGGGTAATGAGATTGTTCTTTTTAACAATTCTGTTTTTAAAATTTCCTCTGTTGAACATGTATTATTTAAAAATAATTTTAAGGAGTCTGTGTTGGAAAGTCTTCCATTTGCTGTAAATAATAGTTGCTTGCCTACCTAGCTTATTAATGACTTGAACACCAGTGATTTGATAGTTTTAATTTAAATGAAAATTTCTAATTCTGAAGAAAACCAGATGCTTCTATTAATAGAGTGATGATTACATCTGTAAGAATTTTAGTCAGAATTTATAGCAGTTAAGAAAAGAGCTGAAAACTCCTAGAAAGTAGCAAACAAGATCTCATCTTCCCCTGCCCCAATTAAATTAGAACATTATTAACTCTCTGTTGCTTGAAACTTGAAAGAAGTTCATTTTATTTTGTGTGTATTTCTATTTTGGTGATGGAGAAGAGCTTTATCCAAATGAAGTTAATTATTGAACTGTCAAATGTGCTATTTTAAAGTACAAACCCATGGATAATTCTATGGCTTGGGCTCTGAGGTCATCAAAAGTTTCTAACATTAATGAGATTATTATATCATGTTATTATTTGTGGTAGCATTTCATGTATTGAGTTTAAGTAACCATCCTAGCTCTAATTTTTGAGCCAGTTAATCTACATGCCAGCAGAATTCAAGTTGAGTTTGTTTCAAACTCAGTTCTTTTTGACTGTGGTGGAAGTAGGCAAGAAACTTTAATTCAATTTTAAGTGCTAAATACTTAAATGAATTGAACTTATGAATGGAGTCTTGTGATTGGAAATGCCAGGAGGTTAGTTAAGTAGTTTTTTAGGATTTCTGTGAATTAAAACATATCTCCAAGTATTGTAATAAATATTCACTTTATAGGACGAAAAACATTGTTGAATTAATTGTCTTTCTTTTAAATTAGTCTGCAGTAGATAATTTCATTAGATTTTACAAAAACTACTGCATTTTTGAAAGCACAATTTCTTAATATAGATTTGATGGGGAAGCCTTTATCATCCCTTTTTCTTGACCCAAATAAAACTCTTTGGAGATACTTTATTTTAATTTTCATTTCTTTTACTAATGTGATGTTTCTTTGCTTTATGTTGTGGAAGGTATACAAATCATGGAGTTTTGGATACTGAGATTCAATTCCAATGGGTACCCTTTACCTACAGTGAAACAGCTTTTTAATAAATTCTATAAAACAATGGTTAGAATCACACCAGAAATAGTGTGATCTTCTGATTCATTTGAGGTATTTTAAAACAACTTATATGCCCTGGGACTCTTACTTCCTTCCATCAGTTGAAATGTCAACTTTTAAATCATTTCTTAATTTCACTTTCTTTTTTCAGTATGTAACTTATTCATCCTTTTTTACTGACTTGATAAATGGTTCTCTTTGTTATAAGAGCAAAGTAACTGTGCCCTCTAACTTGATAATTATCAGGAAACTATGAGATCAAAGAAGAAATAGCTAATTTTATGTCGTCTTCTTTCTCTAAATCTTCTGTGCTCTTTGATGTCACTCCTTATCAGCCAGAAGAGAAAGCCTACCTTAAATGCGGGGTTACAGGTAAACACAGTGTCTGAACTCAGGCAAAGACCATCTTTTAAAATAAAAATAGAGTTTTCCTTTAATTATACTTAAAGAGGTTAATTACATTTTTTTCCCTATCAAACAAATAGCAAACAGGTCAAATTGAAATTGTTTCCATTAAAATTCACATAATTTTTGCAGTTCAATTTTGAATCTGCCTATATTAATTAGCCAAGGAGGGACTTCTCTGGTGGTTCAGTGCTTAAGACTCTGCACTTCCACTGCAGGGGGACATGGGTTCGATCCCCGGTCTGGGAACTAAGATCCCACATGCCATGCAGCCAAAAAAAAAAAAAAAAATTAGCCAAGGACAACTCAGTTTTTTACAGAATAAATGTATTAGGCCAAAAGGTATAATCTCTGTCTTCATTTTACAAGTATCTCCGTATAGATAGTTAGCAAAAGGAATGAGTTTGTCGTTTGGGATTTTTTTTTTTCCCTAGGTACATTCTTACGCATTAGGTAGCTATATGTTCTGCTGGATGATTTCTGTTAATTAAAGTTGGTAATTCCAGAAAATAAAGGCTAGCACGTTCATCTCTTGAGTCATTACTGCCTCCTCTAAGTTTTGGCTAATGAGATCAACTGCCTCTTTGAAAGGCTTCATAACTTAATGTTCCGAGAGACTGTCCATCTAAAACAGATAGCATGAGGTAACGGGACTCCTTTCCCTCCTCCTGGTGAAAGAGAACATTCTCTTTTTCTGCTTAGAAATGCTATGTGGAAATGAAATTACATATCTAATATTTTATGACTAGGCATTTCTCCTTCAGGGTTACTGTTTTTCATGTTTTTAGTCTAATGTATCTTGTTAAACAAGGAAGCAGGTAAACACTAGCATTTGGCTTTAATGACTGCCTTCTGAAAAGCGTAATCATTCATCAAATTTATTTTTAAATTATGGTTCCCAAGGCCATTCACAAATATGCATTAAAACCATTTCTTATTGTAAAGATTAATCATTGGTAATTTCATTGTCTAGGGATTAAAGAGATCTTCAAAAACTCCTTTTGATGAAATAAGTAATAAAATATAGGAACAGTTCTGTGGTTCAGTATTTGTGTGTCTGTACTAAAGTCTTTACATAAATTTGAGAACTTTTAATAGATATTTTCAGAGTGAAAATATGCCAGCACTTTAGGCACACTTATAAACCCCTCTTGTCTTCAGTCTCACTGGCTATGTGCAATAAAGTTTGATATCTCCTGAAGGACCATATGGTTTACTGGCTTAATGAAGCAAGTTGGTAAAAGTTTTGTGCAGTACCTCTTCTGTGCTCTGGGTGTTTTGTAAAGTCACAGAGTATGTTCCAATTTTAAACAAATTCCCAATGATGGGTTTATTTCTAGCTTGGGCAAAACCAGACCCGAGGGAATAGTTACATGAGTGTCTTAAACACACACACCAGCTCCATCACCTGTCTTAGACCATGTTAACTGCTCCAAAGAGACAATCCTTCAAGTAGAGATGAGCAGAGTATTAATTTCCTCTTTTGGAAATTTGCCAGGACATCACGGTTAGCATAATTGTTTGGGGAATGGGTTGGGAGTCTGATGATTGACATTTTGTCATACCGGAGAATATTTCTAAAAAATAGATTCATCCCTTATTTTGCAGATTTTCTCAATATACAGATTTTTACAGCCAGAGCATTGGTGTTGGATACTGAAAAATTCTGATTTTCCTCACTAAGATCAATTTCTAAAAGAAAAACTTAGAAATACACTTCTTAATTTAGAGAAAGGAAATAATAAGAAAATAATATACAAAGTCTGTTTAGTATTTAAATAGGAGAGATGAAGCTGGAAAATGTTCTTCCAACAAGCATGATTAGGAGTATAATCTTTTCCGCTCTTATTTATGATTATGATTTTAAGACACTGATTTCTAGGCTCTCATTTGTAGCTTAAAGGATACATTTTAATGGATACTTTATTTCATTATTTAGAAATTTGTTTTCTTAGTATATATTAAGTTATTACATTCTGGTACCATTAAGAGCTTTGTGTCAGAAAGTATGTTCACTGTTCTCTGAAAAAGTGAATAAGTCTCTAAGATAACCTATTAAGTTTATGGAAACACTTGAATGATCCGGCTAGAAAAAACTGGAAGTATACTGTTGAAGTATAATTTTTTTAAAAAAGATAAAATCACAGTTCTTATACAAATATAAAATGAACATATGTCAGAGATTTTATTTGACTCATTAATTAAAGAGAAAACCAGTAAGATGCTACAACTAGTTCAAAGAATTCACAGAAACATATATTTGAACAATAAAGAAAGTTGAAATGAATGTACAAGTAGATGCAAAACTGCTCTGTTCACGAGGAAGTAATGAATTGCATTTCACAGGACTCAATTCATTTGCATTTCTATAGAGAGGAATGATTTATAATATTTTCAGTTTTCTATAATTTACAGGGTTATCAGTTAGCTCAAAGACAATGAAAGGCAGAGGTAACCAAGAAGGGTGCGTCAAACAGGGCATTCAGCAGTCTTTTTGCCCTTTTAAAGCCTTTCCCAACGTTTCCTGAAAGTAATAAAGTTGTTTACATGTCATCTTCCCACGAGCTTGCTCATTAGGCAAAAGTCACCAGTTTTTCCTGTTAATTTTTTTTTTTTTTTTTTTTTTTCCTTGCGTTATGCGGGCCTCTCACTGTTGTGGCCTCTCCCATTTGCGGAGCACAGGCTCCGGACGCGCAGGCTCAGCGGCCATGGCTCACGGGCCCAGCCGCTCCGCGGCATGTGGGATCTTCCCGAAACGGGGCACGAACCCGCGTCTCCTGCATCGGCAGGCGGACTCTCAAGCACTGCGCCACCAGGGAAGCCCTCCTGTTAATTTTTATGAGAAAATATCTGGCAAAAAATAGTTTAATTAGATTCGAACCAATAATTTTAGGGCAGCTATTAAGAACTATTATTCTTAAAATGAGTAGAGTGTGCTACCTGCCACCAGAGACCATTTAACCTACTGAGAGCAGCAAGGTCTGACATGTTATGTGCTCTGCGTAAATTATAAAGTGCAAGGTGAATGTTGCAGAAGTTTTGACTTGGGCGGATCAGAGAGGGTGGCCTTTAATGATATTACTCATTTGACTTAACTTCACCCAGAAGGGATCTTTTATCATCCATATCTGATTTTCCTCATGTGTAACTATTGCAACTGAGGAGAGACTGTCTTCTTTGTGAAGGCAAGCTAGTAGAGTGTGCTGTGCTCTGTCTCAAACATATACCACAAATTTTAACACAAAATTGAAGTACTCTGAGTGGACAATTTCTAGATCCAAGACACTGTGCTCTGAAGATGTAGAAAAAAAAAATCATGAATGAAAAAAAACTTGAAGGGTCAGAGATGGAAAGTGGGAAACTCAGTTTGAAGAATGCTATGCCCAAACTGGGATCAGACAAGTGTGGGCATGTCTGAAAACCAGTGGACGAGGCTGCCAGTAAACATGATGAATGTGAAAGAGCAAAAATTCTTTGAAATTAAAGACTGTAAGCTTTGTATCTACTCACAAAAGAGGAAACTGAATGCATCCCGAGAGAGTTTAGTAAAGTTCAAGAATTACTTAGTTTTCAGGATGCTACTGTAATCATTGAGTTCATTAGGATATATGCATATTTGTCTTGCTTTACAGAGTTTTTGGCTGGCATATTGATATCAAAATTTATTACAGCAAACTTTACCCATGACCTTATTTTGTAACAAGATTCGAAAGCTTCCTATAGGCACTTTACTGAGCTCAAGGACTTAACAAGGTAACAGATAAAATCGGTGAGTCCTGTCCTACTCATTAGTAGAGACAGACGTTTCCCCAGGACTACTGAGAGATGTTCTTAGTAATAATAATTACAACAAAAAAATCTCTGCTTTATTAAGATGTGCTTCTGAGGGAAAGTCTTTCATTTTAAAAGATAAAGAGCTTCTAACATGTCCTATTCACCAGAATCTATATCATGTAATACATGCTGGTAAAGTGTCCTAAATACAAATGCTTGGGATCTCTTTTCCTTGACTGACATGCAATGAGTTACCAAAATGAATAAAATAAAGGTAATTAAGAAGTCAATTCTGGCTTCTGCTAAACTATTGACAAACTTTAAAATAAAGAATTGTACATGCTGATTAATTTACACTCTTGCTTTTTATAAAATTCTGCTGTTACAGTCCATCAGCTGTTGGCTAAGTATTATGGAGGCATTTGGGTCCAGTATAGAGATTGGATTTTTATTTCTCATACTGTCATTTCCTAACTTTGCAACTTTCTTCTTGACTGGAAAGGAGACAAGTTCTAAATAAAGGTGATTTTTTTAAAAAAATAAACATTGTATTTTCCAGTATAGAAGAGTAGAGCACAAGATTAAAGGGAAACATTTTTGCAAACAGATTTCTTGGAAATTTCAATATGTTTGAGCACTGCAGATATGGCTATAGAATTAATAGACTCAGTTAAAAATTATCACCTGATAAAAAGAAAGTTAATAAGAATCAATTAAAAATGTATGAGATTTACATCTGCAGAGGTATTGCAACCTAAAAAGAAAGGTTTACACATGTGTTGCTAATGGACTTTTAGGACTTATAGGAAATACAGGCATTTTCTAAATCTCAAGAAAAAAAGATAGTGGTATCTTCAGATATTAACTAAAATAGCACCAGTGTAAGATTATTCTTCCCTCTAATGTAATGTTAAAATAAATGTTCTGGTTGGCTGGTAATAAGGGATATAGAAAACTGAATAATTTACCTTTAAGTGGAGTAGAGACCCCTCTCTAGTGGATATAAGTATTTGGCAAATAGAAAAGTGTACTCTGTAGTATAAAACTGCTTTGATTCTTGAGCTGGAGTAGGGAGATGTGTTGGGTGCTATCTTGCTACTTGTTAACCATCTATCCTCAGGAATATTGTTAAATTCTATCCTCTTTCTTCATCTTTGAAGTGAAGTTAGTGATAACCACCATAGGATTGTTAGGAATAAATTAAATAAAATTACCTGACTTCATTTCTGGCATGTAAGAAGCGTTCAGTAAGTATTTTTTGGCATTCCCTCTTTCTAGAATTTGGTTGGAATGACCCATGAAACAATTCAGTTCCTTTGCTCTGATACTGTGATAGGCATCTTGTCTGTGTCACCACAGCATAGAGGTATCACTTCGTGTCATATTATTAACAGAGGCATGTGCCTGCAGTTCCTGGATGACACTAGTATGTCTGGGTGAAATAGTGAAAACTACAAAGATGTATAATTTGAAAAAAGCCTCTCAACTGATTCTCATATGATTCTAATTGGAGCATTGGCATATTATAATTACACTTTTTTCGGACGCGCAGGCTTAGCGGCCACGGCTCACGGGCCCAGCCGCTCCGCGGCATGTGGGATCCTCCCAGACCGGGGCACGAACCCGTGTGCCCTGCATCGGCAGGCGGACTCTCAACCACTGCGCCACCAGGGAAGCCGTATAATTACACATTTTTAACTGAAGTACCTTGATGACAAGAAGAGGGCCTGTGAATGAAATGCAAAATTTGTCTGGCTCTAGAAATATACACAGTGTAATTGTCACATTATTATTGTGGATTATAAATTAGTCACTCATCATCTTCAGGTGAGCTCTTAAGATTCAAACAGTAGACCTGAGGACTCAGAGCATCAAGGTGGTGTGGCCAGGGGACGGATTTTTCTCTCACACATTTTAATCTACTTTTCTGCCCAGAAATGGACTATACTTTTCCCTCAGAAATCCATGCTGTCCAATCAACCAGCCATCTCAAAGAAGAGATAGTCTTAGGCATAGTTTTAAAATAAGTGACATCCCATCAGTGGAACGAGAAATCCTTTCTTGAAGGCTACTTACTGGTTTCAACAAAAGGGGAAA
>NW_006770909.1:4170083-4172987 GCF_000442215.2 Lipotes vexillifer
GAAAGAGTTTAATAATAGAGAATGGACTTGTAAGCTTGCTGTTTTTCTTGGGCACATTGTATATGCTGAAAAGTTAATGCTGTTTTTAAAGTTAATTCATGATAATTGAATTGAAGTGCGGGGAAAGTGCTGTTAGAGAGTCTCTTTATGAACCCTGTGCCCTATTTGTCAATTCTGTAAAAGCACTGCTCAGTAAAAGAAAGAACAGTGAGCAGACGGCATGGTGTGCACTTAGCCCTACGTGCCTCCTTCTCCCCCAAAGTATCTGTTTTTCTAAGTGGTGTTTTTCTTTCGATCCGTCCACCTCATTGAGTCAGCAGGCCTGCTAGACCCAGTCTCACTCCACTTTGAAGACCAGGAAGGGCTGATGAAATGTGTTTTGGTGGTGATTCACTGCACATCACTTTGTCGCTCTGAGGTGTGTGTCAGAGTTGGCAGGATGGGTCAGGAGGAGGAGAATATGTGAGGACAAGTGAATTAAGTAAATAAGCTACTGTTTTGAGGATCACATTGAAAAATATTTTGAAAATATACAATTCCCAGTCTTCGTTGGCATGTGGGATATTTTCTCACGACTGCTGCTGGGAGTGAATCCTTTACAGGAAGCATTACACTTTTACCCAGCAATTCCATTTTATAATACCAAAAAGTTGGTAACTACTTTTATCTTCAACAATAGCAGGTTGATTTACTTGTGCTCTGTTCAAACAGTGGGATAACTAAGTGAGCATTAAAATGATCATCTAAAATAATATTTAATGACATGGAAAACTATCCTTGATTAATTAAGTGAAAAAGGAGAGTAAAAAGCATATAATAGGGGCTTCCCTGGTGGCGCAGTGGTTAAGAATCTGCCGGCCAACGCAGGGGACACGGTTCGAGCCCTGGTCCGGGAAGATCCCACATGCCATGGAGCAACTAAGCCCGCGAGCTGCAACTGCTGAGCCCGCGTGCCACAACTTCTGAAACCTGCGCACCTAGAGCCCGTGCTCTGCAAAAGAGAAGCCACCGCAACGAAGAGTAGCCCCCGCTCGCTGCAACTAGAGAAAGCCTGCACGCAGCAACGAAGGCCCGATGCAGCCAAAAGTAAAGTAATTTAAAAAATAAATAAATTTATTTTAAAAAAGACTATATAATACTTTATGTTTCTTTTAAGAAAGGTATTTATGTGAAAGAAAAGAGACAACAAGAATATGCATATATACTCTAATAAAGATGTTTAAAAAAAAAGAAGATCTACACCCTTAGCGACTTTCAAATTAAAAAACAGTATTGTTCGGTGCTTTGTGTCCACCTAGAGGGGTGGGATAGGGAGGGTGGGAGGGAGATGCAAGAGGGAGGAGGTATGGGGATATATGTATATGTATAGCTGATTCACTTTGTTATACAGCAGAAACTAACATACCATTGTAAAGCAATTATACTCCAATAAAGATGTTTAAAAAAAAAAAAAGAATATGCATATAATATTAACAGTAAATTTTTGGTGATGGGATTTTAAATTTCCTTACTTTCCTTTAAATCTCCTTCCTTAATTTCCTGATAATATTAACAGTAAATTTTTTGGTGATGGGATTTTAAATTTCCTTACTTTAAATTTTTGTTTTCCTTATTACCCTTGATAAATATGAATTATAAGAAATTATAAGAAATTTATGAGAAAATTATAAATAACTTAAAAAGAGTATGTACCTGTCAAAGGAATCATGCTTGTAAACAAAAAAATTAGAAAGCAAGAAAGGCTGATTCCAGTATATTTCTAATTAATTACCTGACTGTATTACACTGTTCCCAAGAATTGAGACTTCTGGAAGCCTCTTTGCCAATAAAACTGTTTTAATGGAGAAACATGTAATGACCAAGAACATGTAACTGAGAAAGAATGTAGAAACCTCATCAATGTGTAAAGGCTTAAAAAATAATTGAATCCACAGTTGCTTCTTATCCTGAAAATGAAATCAGATGGGAATTCTTTAGAGGTAATAAATGAGAGTGGATTATTGTGTGTGAAACTATGTTTTAAAATATTTGTAATACAAAATGTTTATAATAGAAACTATTTCATGAACCAACAGAAAATCATGCAAACAAAGACAACTTCAGCTTGTGGGGGGGGGGGAACTGGCTGAAGACTTCACGGCACCGTCTCTATGGTATAAAAGTGGGTAGTCTGGGAGGTTGGGCTGGTGGTGAGGAAAGAACAGGGAGTCAGAGTGGCTTTCTATTCACCTCATTGGTTTGTGTGACCTCTTTGGACTTTGAGTTTCTCATCTGAAAATTGCAGAAAATAATAATAAATAACTATTAAAATTGTTAAATAAAAAGCATACTTAAGTCTCCTAGGGAAATGCTTGCCAAAAAGCAGTGATTCAGTGAATATTAGCTCTGTACTTGAATTTGGAGTCTCCCTTGGTGATTCAAATTTAATTATTGAGAAGGCTAATGGCTTCAAAAGTAGCCATTTTAGAGAGTGAATTCACAGCAGGGAGGAAAATCTCAAGCAGTTATTCTTTCACAGAACTCCAAGAACAGGTCTTGGGTTAATTTATTCAATTTAGAACCAAATGGCCATGGAACAGTGAGTTTTCAAATTTCTATCATTTGTTTGGGTTCAATTTTGACTTTGATAAGTTCACAAATGTAGAGATTCTTTCAGCTAGAGAACAAGTTGAGTTTTTATCCTAGAAACTTCATATCCAGTAGGTTGACTTGATTGGCAGCCAATCTAAGGGAGAGATCAGAAGCAGAATAACAAGTCGGTGGCAATTAAAGATTAAACTACTGAATAAGGAAATTGGGTTGGAATTTCATCATCATGATATTTATTTGACTTCCATAATCTTTATGTTGAGAAAAAAAAGTCATGGCTCACTTCTCAAAAGAATAATTTTTGTAGGGAAAAGG
>NW_006770909.1:4172997-4217285 GCF_000442215.2 Lipotes vexillifer
AAGGAAATACTAAAACAGCTTTATGAAAGTACATCCTCTGAAGTGTATAAAACAGTACTCTCTGACATGTAATTTGCCTTTAAACAATTCAGAAGAGTCTGAATGGTGATTGTTGCTCGAGTCTTTATCTAAAACGTTCAGTGATAGGGCAGAATATGGACTTGGTGATGTCTCTGGTGGAACATCTATTCAACTAAGACACAGAGGTGAGGGCTTTTTCTGGGGTCACAATGATCTGAAGGTTAAATTCAGCTTGTAAAAGCAGAGTCTTATTGGCTTTCTATCTTACTTCTTTGATTCCATTTTGTTTTAAGATCATTGCAGCCTAGATTTTTTTTTTACCTGTTTCAAGTCACAATAATTCCAAAGTAATCATTTCACCAGTCACAACAAAAAATGTGCTCTAAGGCTTTTGTGCTACTCTATAAAACAAAGCAATTCTATGATCATAAAGAGCTTTAAACATCTGAATTTGGTCTGGGAAAAGAGCACTGTGTAATAATATGTTTTCAGACTTGTAAAGCACATAGAAATGGATAGTATTCAACATATGGAGTTGTTCATTTTGCAGAACACTTACTATCAGATGTTCTTAAATAACGATGAAGAACACATGCTTAATTAACTCAATTGTCTGTGGATAACCATGGTGATGCTCAACTTTTCTTTCAGTTTCAAGTGTATGATGCCTTGGAAATTCTCTCTGAAATTTGCCATGGCATATAATGCTTGCACATTGTGCTTTAATAAAATTATCAACCATACTAAAATCCTGCTGTAGTCCATCAAAATATTTCTACTCAGCAATAATATTATCACATAAAACTACAGCCATACCTTAAACTTACAATTTTATGGGCTATATTTTGAAGACATAATATTCTACAAATTTTATTCAATTGTGAACATGTTTTCCTGTTACCTTTTATTTAAAAAAATTACAACCTTTTGCCTTTAATATTAGACCTAATAATATTAATATCTCTTTTGGTCATCATTGAATGGCTGTTTTAGGTGTCATGAAGTCAAATGCTTATGATATCAACAGTAGGAAGAAGAGATAATTGTGGGGAACTGGAATTGTTGCAGTGCAGCAACAGGGATCTAATGTGTGCATATGTATTAGTTTCCTATATCTGCTGTAACAAATTGCTACAAACTTGGTGACTTAAAAGAATGCAAATTTATTATTAAATTTTTATTTATTTATTTATTTATTTATGGCTATGTTGGGTCTTCGTTTCTGTGCGAGGGCTTTCTCTAGTTGCGGCGAGCGGGAGCCACCCTTCATCGCGGTGCGCGGGCCTCTCACTGTCGCAGCCTCTCTTGTTGTGGAGCACAAGCTCCAGATGCGCAGGCTCAGTAGTCGTGGCTCACGGGCCTAGTTGCTCCGCGGCATGTGGGATCTTCCCAGACCAGGGCTCGAACCCGTGTCCCCCGCATTGGCAGGCAGACTCTCAACCACTGCGCCACCAGGGAAGCCCCAAATTTATTATCTTCTAGTTCTAGAGATGAGAAGTCTGAAATGGATCTCACTGAGCTAAAATCAAGGTGTCGGCAGGGGTATGTTCCTTCTGGAGCCTCTAGGGGAGAGTCTTTTTTCTTGCCTTTTCCATCTTATGGAGGCTGCCTGCATTACTTGGCTCCTGGCCACCTTCCATCCTCAAAGTCAGCAACGGCCAATCAAGCCTTTCTCACCCTGCACCACTCTTGACACTTTCTCACCCTGACCCACTCTGATTCTTTTGCTTCCTTTTTCCATATTTAAAGGACCCTTATGATTATGTTGGGTACACCTGGATAATTCAAGATTATCTATTTTCACATCAGTTTATTAGCAACCTTAATTCCATCTGGAACCTTAATTCCCGCTTTCCATATAATATAATATATTCACAGGTACTGGGAATTAGGGCATGGATATTTGGGGGGTGGCAGTTATTCTGTCCAGTGTGGAATATATTTCCATTTTTAAAAGAAGCTGTGAAGTCATGTTTCAGGTGAAAAATCTGGATATTTAAATGTTTAATTGTAATTTTTTTTTAACTCTATAAGATACATAGCATCTTAGTAGGTCCATTTTGGCCTCCAGGCTGTCTATTTACAACCGCTTGTCTATTGCGTGTCTGACTCTATGCAAAGCATCATGCCTTTTTTACTCATGTTTCTTCAATCTAGTTGAGGAAGTAAACATTTACGAATGTCTGTAAAGTAACACGTGAACAGCGCAGTATAAGGAACACTATGTAGGGAGGTGCTTAGGGGATGATCAGTATAGGGTAAAGCAAGATATTCTTTTTTTTTTTTTTTTTTTTTTTTTTGGTACGCGGGCCTCTCACTGTTGTGGCCTCTCCCGTTGCGGAGCACAGGCTCCGGACGCGCAGGCTCAGTGGCCATGGCTCACGGGCCCAGCCGCTCCGCGGCACGTGGGATCCTCCCAGACCGGGGCACGAACCCGGGTCCCCTGCATCGGCAGGCGGACTCTCAACCACCGCGCCACCAGGGAAGCCCAAAGCAAGATATTCTTGAAAAAAATTCAGGATCTGTATGGACAAAAGGAAATTTGAAAGATGTTATGATTAGGTAGGATTAGGCTATGAGCAGCAGCTGTTAGGAAAGACCAGGGTGTGTATTGATTGACACACCTAGAAGCTGGTCTTGCTGGAGTAGGAGGGACCAGATCAGGATAGATGAAATGACGCAGTGACCCAGTTAATACACAGCTTCAAGGCTTTCTTTAGAGTTTGACTTTATTTTGAGATGCATTAAATTATTCTTTTGGGTTCTTGGGCCGAAGAAACAGGTAGATATAATACTGGCTAAGAAGGTTATTTTGAGAGTTATCATAACAGAAATGAAAGCATGAAGACCAAAAAGACGACTATTTGAGTTATCCAGGTGTACAAAAAATGAGAAATCTATACTAGGGTGCTCGATGTGGATTGAAAAATATCTGAAAGTCATTGCAAAGAAAGGATCAGTGGGGCTAGTGAATGACTGGCTGTGAAGAGCTAATGAGATGAAGGTAATGATAAGATTTCAAGCCTGGGTACCAGTAGGACGATGGAATCATGGAATCATAGAATCATGGGCTGAGGTATATTGATGTGGGTAATTAAAACCATTGGATTGGATGCCTTTCCCCCCGCCCCAAGGGAGAAGAGCATGGGACCAAGGACCAGGCTTTAAGACATGCCTATATTAGAGTAGTGGGGAAAAGGTGAGGGAGTAGAAGGGGGGAAAGCAGTGCCTGGACACCCCAAGGAGGGGGTAGTTTTAGGATAAGGAAAAAAAGAATTCCATGATAACAAATACAGGATTTTTTTGCAGTATGAGAATTGTATGATTGATGTAGAAGTTCAGAGAGCAAGATAAAGAAAACTTGTTCAAAAGAGTTTGCAGTGGAATTTGAGGCAGAAATGGAATGCTCGTTAAGGGTGAGAAGATGAATTCCTAGGTTTGTTCGTTCAGTCCTGAAGTGGTTACAAGATAGAAAAAGGCCACGGAAGAGCAGGGAACAATGTTCCTGAAGAGGGAGGTGTAGTAGACGCCTTTGAGGTGTCTGCCAGATGACAGCTTCTTCCATGGGATATGCTCATCCTGCCTTTAGGGTGAGTCCAGGAAATCCCTTTCTATTTTGTGACCTCACCCTATTGGCTACAGTATATTTTCAGAGAGAGGGAATGGGCACCTGACTCAACCTAGGCCAATCAGGATCTCTTTTTCTAGAAATTTCTCAGCGAGAAATGTGAAATGTGTCATTTCTCATGAGAAATGTGTCATTTATTTCTGTGGGTGACAGGAAACGCAGACATGTAAACTCAGGTTCTGAATGTGCTATTTAACTATGTCCATGTACATCACAACAGTGAGAATCAGTCAAGAGATGGGAGGGAGAGGAAGCAGGAGAGGCAGAAAGTGGCGGGGTGAGGGGGCGGGCAGAGAGTCAGGGAGGGGCAGAAAGGTGCGAACACTGGGTTCCTGCTGGCTTTCTTTTCTCTTCTTTGAGCATCTTATGAAGTTTGCCCTCTTCCTCTGGATTTCTGTGATTAATCCATTATTTTTCCCACACGTTCCCTTCTTGGCTTAAACTAGGTTGAAGGGATTCTGATACTTTCAACCAAAAGAGCCATGAATAAGATACCGGGAAAAGTTAAATCTAGAACACTGGCTGTCATTTTGAGAACAATTCTTCCTCAGGTAATAGGGAAGTTGAGGTAATTGTACCAATAGGTAATTGGAACAATGAATGATCTGGGGAACCAGAAAACCGCAAGAGGTACTTTAGAAGCTCACATTCTTCACCCTACAATTAGTTCAAGCCTCACTTTAGAAATACTTCTGAGAAGCCTTCCTTAAGCCACTATTCTCAGTGAAGTGCCCCTTCCATATATTCTCCCCCACAAGAATGTGCCCATCACAGAATTTGTCATACCGTATTTAAGTTGTGGTGCACTTGTCTGTAACAGCCTCTAGACTTTAATCTCACTGGAGTCAGGGACCGTGTACTTTAGTTGAAAGAATATTTCATATCATCCCAGTAGAGACCAATACTTTTCCATTTTGCACAATTGAAACAGCTCTTCCCTGAAATGTTTGGAATAGAAATTTAGAGTTGATCCATACAGCATCATGAGAACATGCCCAAAGATGGTAAATATGTTAATTTGTTGTTACAGTTATGAAGCATTATATTTAAAATTGAGATACTTAGAGATTGACTTGCTTTGGAAAGTTGTTGATTGCTTTTGAAAGTAATTAATAGTAATGAAGAAATCTCAAGGTGTTATTACATGATGATTTTTAGGAGTCTAGATCTTCTCAATACAAATACGGAGGGAAAGGAAAAAGAAAGTTCCTGATGATTTCTTTTAGCAGAAAATTTGTTAAGAAATATAATGTGCAGTTAGGGGGAGTGTGATTACAAAATCAAGGAAGGAAATACAGCTAGCTCATAAAATGATTTGGCCATTTGAATAGTCTATATTAGTAATATCTAGCTCTTGCAAGCTTTGGATCAAGAATCCCTTCCTTCTGAGCCAGGTCTTCAAGTCCGTTGCTCATCCCTCGACTGATCTCAAAGTAAAGAAATTGGCATGTAGCTCTTCACAGTAAGGCCAGAGACCTTTGATCGAAAGAAGAAGGTATAACAGTGGTATGACTATGGACATAGTTTGGGTCTAGCCTAGATTATTTTGGACTTTTAAGCTGTGAAAGAGATGGTAAGCTTAACCTTTATTTCCAAGGCTTGATTACTGTAGACTCATGCCATAGGTCTTAGGCAAATTTACCGTCCCCTTAGAACTGATTTTAGCAGAGTTGACTCATGTGTTTGAAATCAGTTTTGAAAATGCAGAGTCCTTGGTTCTAAAAATAAGAACACATTTCTTCATTCTTCCCCACACCCTACTTTACCCTGAACTGGAAAGCAGCCGATGTATAAGGCAGAGACCTTCCTAGTCTCTCCCGCATGTCAGGGTTGGCAGGTATCAGATTGTCAGTCCTCCTGGGTCTTCCTGCACACACTCGAGCTATCTGAATCAATTTTTTTCCCTCATTGAAACCCATTCCGTCGTCTTCTGAACATACTGATCTTCAGTCATGCACATACTCATCATACCCTTCATGGTGTTTCTGCCTGCAGGCCTCTCCTTCTCATTATTTCTATATTGGTCACTCTGTCCTTAACAGCTGATGCCAATCACGCTTCTTACAAGTGTATTTCAAAGGCATTGAGCCTCTGGTGTTTCACTCACAGGAAAATGACACTGAATCTCTCTCCTTTGTACCTGTAGTATAGATTCACTTAGCCGATTTCATTTGAGTACTCATCAAAAATTTTAAGAACTTTAGTACACGTGCTTTCAACCCCTCCCCACGTTCCCTTTTCACCCGATATGCAAGTGGAAAGAGAAGGGTTTCACGTAAGGAGCACAGAGAACAATTGTACCACATGAAAAAGAAAGGATCAATACTAATCATGACCTGCAGTCATACTACCTTTGGCTATGATCATCTCAGATCTCTTATCTGAGAGGGGCCCAGCTGGCTGCATCTTTTAAATAGAGGGCCCTGTGGAAGAGCCCAGAGGTGGTCAGAAGCACTTCTGGTGATTCTGTTTGTGACAGTGCATTCTGGCAACTCTGCAACTCTGCCTTTCTCAAGAAGATTATGTATGCTTGCTGGATTTCTAGTTGAAATTTTCACAGGATTTTTACTGGTCTCTTATGGTCAGTGTGTATTGATTCTGTCTTACCTATTGGATAGTGTGTATTGATCCTACATTACCTTTAAATATTTTGGTCCAATCAGATTCAGTAAAAATAATAACAACAGCAGTAATAGTTGTTGTCTTCATCTCATTAAATTCTCAATAATGTAAATTACCTTTACCTGTAGCCACATATACTACAGGTGAGGAAGCTGTGAATTAGAAACATGAACATCATATTTCATCAATTTTGATATATACATTGTCTTAGTCCATTCAGGTCACTATAACAAAATACCACAGACCAGATGGTTTGTAAGCAACAGAGATTTATTTCTCACAGTTCTAGAGGCTGGACCTTCAAGGTCAGGGTCCAGCATGGTCAGGTTGTGGTGAAGGCCCTCTTCCCCCTTGCTGACTGCCGACTTCTCGCTGTGTCCTCACATGTTGGAAGGGGCCGTGGGGATCCATCAGGCCCCTTTTATGAGGGCACTAATCCCATTTATGAGGGCAGAGCCTCCCAAAGGCCCCACCTCCATCACTGTGGGCATTAGGTTTTCAAGTATAACTTTTGATGGGGACACAAACATTCAGACCATAGCATACATTTTTCACATCTCTAAAATTGGACTGTCTTACTATTAGTGTATTTTATGAAGATAAGTGCATTTCTGTTTTGTTTTTCTGAGTGGCACATAAACTACCTGTATATCTTACATTCACTGGTGGTTTCAGTTTCATGAAATATGGCACCTTGTCCAAAACCATCCAGTTAATATGCGGTAGAGCAGACTGGAAACCCCATGCTGTGTTCTCAAACATAATACTTCCAAGAAAGGAAGGCTGGGAACGAGGGGGAGGCAGAAGTAGATTAGAAGTAGTATGTTCTTCATGAAATTGTGACATTCTTCCCACTGCGAGAGTTGGCATCGATAAAGGATTTGTGAAGACTTTTATTATTCTGGCCCCAGTTTTTAGGGAAAGCAATTAGACAGGTTAAAGGAAGCTATCTTAGTGGCACTTGATGGAGAAGATAACCTTGGAAACTCCTTTCAGTTTTCCGAATTCCGATTCTGATATGTGCTATGAGGATTAAGGAGAAGACCTTTGAGTCCCTTTGTTTTTTGCATCTTATATTCTCTGAATTTTTCCATCCTCTCTTCTGCAGTCCTGAGCAGTCCTTGAATATACAGGTTATCCTCCCGGGATTCATAACCCAATTAATCAAAGACAAGGGCAACCATCTCTTTGCTTAGGGACTGACAGTTTCCTGTTACACATTAGGAAATGTGTCTCAGAAGGCATTTATCTTTCTTTACTTGCTGTTCACATTGAAGAGTGAGAGAGTGAGAAGAGCAATAAATGGTCTCTCCTCCTCTAAGCGTTTCAGCATTCTTTGTATGGCTTCTCATGTTCTCCTGCTTCCTGTTTTAATAGCACTTCAGAATGTCTGCCAGTCTGTTTTAGAGACAGCTTATTGGCTGTGATACTGAGAAACATGCAACTTATGTTTCTTAACTTTTTTTCCTACCGTATTTTCCTTTCCAAATTAATACCACAAATGGCAACCATTTTAAAAGTGGGAACTTGTCAAGAGAATTGGAAAAAAAATCATCCAATCCCAGACGTCTGTGATATGATGTTGATGAAATATTTTGGTACGCTGAAACCTTAATTTAACACTGGCCTGGTAAGTGAAACTGTCTTGTAATGAGTATCTTCAAGTCACAAAAAGTCTTGAAACATTTCCAAAGATAATCAGAGCTCTATAATAGAAAATTTTATCTTTTGCAATGTCATGTGAAGACTTTCAAATATTTAACACCCTCTCTCATCAAAGATCAACCTCACTTTAGTTGTCATACCAGATTTCTTATGGATCTTTGATAATGGTAAATGCCTGTCTTGGGAATCTTTATGTAACCAGGTCATTTGTCACAAGATGGATATTCTTAAAACCAGAAATTAGATGCCAAATTCCAATAGTCTAATAACAGCTTTTTAAATCACAAGATTCTTTTTTTATGACTTGTGAGTTATTTTAGACCTTTTAAAACCGTTGCCCCAGCCTTTTTACTTAGGCTGGGGATTATTTCTTTTTTATCCAGCCTGCAAAAAGTTAAAGGTCAAATTTCCACCTGAAAATAGTTGGGGAGTTTCCAAACAGAAGTTGTTTCTCAATTTATCTTCCACCCGCCTGCCTTTTACTTTCTCATCCCTTGTCTGCCATCCAATTAATGCACATCAGTTTTGTTTTGTCACCTCTGTTGAGAAATGTGATTGAGTGATTAGTCCAATTTTATGCTATTAGCTAACACATCACACATATGTAATTGAAACAAAATGCTGCAGATAGACTTGCTTGGGTCTGTGCTTCAGTAATTTCTCACAAAGAGTTGATGTAAGCACCCCTTCTTCAGAAACAAAGATAACTAGGGCCAGCTACATAATCTGTGGAGCTAAGTGCCAAAAAAAAGCACATGGCTTCACCTGGAGGTGAGGAGGTCAGTCTCCTTTTCCCACAGTCAGGTGGACAGGTGACTTCCGAAAAATTGCATCCTCCAGCACTAGATGCCTGGACTGGCAGCGGACAAGAGGTGGACTGGGGGTGGGAAAGAGGCTCCTGCCAGGTGGACTGCTGAGTACGTCATGGAGCTGGCAGCCTAACTGAGGGCTGGGGTCCCCCTGACCTGCCTCCCTGCACCCACACTCAGGCTCCCTACCAGGGGCCGACCCAGCCCCCCCGCCCCAGACAGAGAGCAACAGCTGCCCACAGTAGGGCAGGGGCTGGTCTGGGAGAAAGACGGTGAGAACACTTCCAGGGGATGTAGGACACTGTGTGAATTGAAGTTCCAAACTTGGGGTGCCTGCTCCGTTGGGCCATTGAACTTCACTTACAAAGCACAAACTCTAAGGTAGAGTGATTAAGTAATTTCAAGATGGTGACGCAGAGCACTAAAGCCATTTGCAAAACTACTGGATGCATATACCCTTGAAACCTTCCCTGAAAGATAACCTCTTCTTCTGCTGTGAACTACTTACTTCAATTACTGTGTTTTTTCTGCTTAACGTTACAAATATTTATTCACAAGCATTTCTCCCCGCCAGATCATCCACTGATGAGCAGACTGCTGGAAGAAGCGGTATCATTATTGGAGTTCTTACTATTATATTTATAGCTGCAGTATTGCACATAATAGCTTCATTAATTGGACAAGCAAAACAAACAAACAGAAATACAAAGACTCAAGGAATGCTACTTAAACCCTATCTTCTAGATTATTTAATTCAGGAATGGGGTACTTATGTATACAGTTTCCTAATATCTGCTTGAGTATGATATCACTTTTCGGGTTTGAAGTCCCAGAGAGAATATAAGGCGGTTGCCTATTTCCCTCTGAGGGTTGCACCATGCTTAGTCAGTGGCTTTCAACCCTGGCTGCCGATTGCAGTCACCTGGAAATCATTTTATAAACACTGACCACTTGGGCCCTTCACTCTAAGATTGTTATTTAATTGACTGGGAGGTGAGAGCTGTTCATTATAGCTTTGCAAAAGCTCCTAGAGTGAAAGGGGAGTGTGGAGAGGGGTAATGCTGGTTGTGGCCTGGGGCTATCAACCAGAGCCTCGACACAATCCCCTCAATAGGGCTTCGGCTTCTCAGAGCCTGGCATCTGGGTTCCAAGTGGGAATCTTCCCGGAGCAAATGTTAGGAGGCCCAGGTAGAAGCTTCAAGGTCTTCTCTGACCTAGTCTCAGAAATCCCAAAGCATCACTTCTGTCACATTCTCCTTGTTAAGCAAGTCACTAAGGCCAACCCAGATATAAGAGGAGAGGAATTAGACTCTGCCTCTTGTTGGTGGAGTGTCAGGATCACATTTGAGGAGAGCATACGGGATGCAAATTATCATTGCGGTTATCTTTGGGCATATGATCTGCTGCAGAGGTCATGGACGCTTTAAAGTTATTTTAGGTAGGACTGAAATAGTAACAAAATCAAGGAAATAGCCCAATGTGTGCTTTGTTCTCCATTTCTTTTTCAATTCACAAGCTAGGCCTTTATCAGCCAGTGATTCCTGACTTTGTAAAAATTCTATTCATTTGTTAAAATGTTTGTGATGATAAAAGTACATTGTTGAATTTAAAAAAATGATAAATTAAATGGCAAAATCCCTTTATACTACTACATTTTTCTTTCCAGCCCTACTTCAAAAAAGGCAGTGGATAAAATCTAGTATTTGGACAACCAATCTAAATCTCTAATTTTATATCAGTATATTCAAAACTCCAGAACACTGAAAAGCCAAAATTTTATCAAATCTTAACCTTGGCACTACCTCTTGGTACCTACCACTTTGATTAAGAGGCTCATTAAATCCTTTGTCCAACTTTTTTTTTTTTTTTTTGCGGTATGCGGGCCTCTCACTGCTGCGGTCTCTCCCGTTGCGGAGCACAGGCTCCGGATGCGCAGGCTCCACGGCCATGGCTCACGGGCCCAGCCGCTCCGCGACATGTGGGATCTTCCCGGACCGGGGCACGAACCCGTGTCCCCTGCATCGGCAGGCGGACTCTCAACCACTGCGCCACCAGGGAAGCCCATGTCCAATTTGATTCATCCCAGCCACCAGGCTTATATGGTAACAGCTGTTCATCCATACCTGCCTTTGCTCCAGGTCTTCCCTGGGCATGGTCATGTTCTGAAACTTCACAGAGGACGACATTAAGTTCAGTTTGCAGAAACACAATGGTATTGTTTTGATATTACGAATGTTCAACCAAAGTTAGAAAACAGTAACATAAAGTTTCCTCATTTGGCATATTTATAATATCTGTTGAGCAGCCTAAACCCATTTAGGCAACCTAAACTGAGTGTACAGTACACACAATGTAGAGTTATTTTATGTGGCTCTAAGGACATTTATCTCTGCTGAGAGCACGCTCACCAGCACGAAATGCAGGCTACAGAAACATCTGTGCGTTTGTTTTTATCCTGGGTAAATTTATGCCTATGTCATATTTTCTTTCCAAGGACGATGAACTATAATTAGTAGCAGGATCCTTGGATACATCACTAGGCCAGTCTTAAAGTACAAATTGGTACATTCATTTCACGGGCCAAGATTCAGCCATAGGAGAGAATCATGAAATTGCACTGCAGGCAGTCAGAGTTACTGATACTCTTCAAAGGTGTTAGGCTGTTGTTCTTTGGGGCATTATTTTTTTCTGATTGAGGGTCTCCCTGTACACTTCCACATGGCTTTCTCTTGCCTTATTTCTTTGAATAAATAATTGGTCCTCTTCACCCTTCCTTCATCTTGATATCTCTTTGGCTATTTACAGTGCAAGAATGAACACATCTTCCTACTTTCCACTTTTCAGTGTCCCTAAGTGAAAGATCACCTCTAATACCACTCAGAGTACTCAACAAAAAAGTGTAGGTTCTTGGACCTACTCCAGATCCATGGAATCAGTAAAATGCCCACAAATCTGCATTTTAACAGGACTCCCAGTTGGCTCTTACTCACAAGAAATTTTGAAACTTACTGCCCTAGAGCCTTGCTATTTAAAGTACAATCATAGTACCAGCAACCTGGGCATCCCTGGGGAGCTTGTTAGGAATGCAGAATCCCAAGCCCTACCCCACACCTCCTGAATCAGAATCTGCATTTTAGCAATAAGCCCCAATAATTGATATGCACTTAAAGTCTGAAAAGCATGGATGTTGACAGTTCAGTCCAAATTCCTAAGCATGTCTAACAAGGCTCAACATAATAGCTGCTACCTATGTCTCCAGCTCCTTCTTCTGCCCTGTCCCCCAAGTACACACTCCATTTGAGTCATTCTCAACTAGGAAGATAAGCCTTTTAAAATTGTGGATATTCTATCATTTTTGAGCTACAAAATAACAAGTTTTTTACATAGCATATTTAGGTTCAACCTAAGTACTTGCAGTTCCTTGTATAAGGGTTTGTGCTTCAGAATTCCTTGCCTTTGGACATTGTGAACTTCTGCTGCAATATCCCTTTTCCCACTTGGTGAATCGTCATTCATTCTTGAAGACAATCCTTCTATAAAGCTGACTTACATCTGCACATCTGAGGTCCTTGCAGGCTTTTTCTTGCTTATTGTCCATTGCAATGCCTAGAATATATAGGATGTTCAATTAGTATTTGTTAAATGAATGAGTGAATAAATGAATGAATATTTCACGTTTTCAAACTATCTTCTCCAACACCACAGATTTACTACTGGTGATGGATTATAACTTCCTTTGTAGCAGCTACTATCAAAAGAAAACAGAGTAGGGCTTCCCTGGTGGTGCAGTGGTTGAGAGTCTGCCTGCCGATGCAGGGGACACGGGTTCGTGCCCCGGTCCGGGAAGATCCCACGTGCCACGGAGCGGCTGGGCCCGTGAGCCATGGCCGCTGAGCCTGCACGTCCGGAGCCTGTGCTCCGCAACGGGAGAGGCCACAACGGTGAGAGGCCCGCGTACCCCCCCCACCACCACCAAAAAAAGAAAAAAGAAAACAGAGTAGAAATATATTTTCCAATTTTAAATATAAGTGATAGATAAGTGTGCTTGCATCATGCAAAATATCTGTCCCTAAAAAGTTGTAAACTAATTAGTCTTAGTCAAACAAATTGTACCTTTAAGGGAAATGCTCATCTTTCTAAGATTTGAACCCGACAGTATGTTCTTCTTTTATTATTTATTTTTTTTGTGTGTGGAACCTTTTGAGAAACCACCAAGCTGTTTTCCACAGCATTTGGACCATTTTACATTCCTACCAGCAATAAACAAAGGTTTCCATCTCTCTACCTCCTCACTTTTCCCTTTTTTTCTTTTATATCATAACTACCCTAATGGGTATAAAGTAGTATCTCATTGTGGTTTTTTTTTTTTTAACATCATTATTGGAGTATAATTGCTGTACAGTGGTGTGTTAGTTTCGTCTTTATAACAAAGTGAATCAGTTATACGTCTTCTTCCCTCTTGCGGCTCTCTCTGTCCCACCCTCCCTATCCCACCCATCTAGGTGGTCACAAACCACCTAGCTGATCTCCCTGTGCTATGTGGCTGCTTCCCACTAGCTATATATTTTACGTTTGGTAGTGTATATATGTCCATGCCACACTCTCACTTTCTCACAGCTTACCCTTCCCCCTTCCCACATCCTCAAGTCCATGCTCTAGTAGGTCTGGGTCTTTATTCCCATCTTACCCCTAGTTTCTTCATGACCTTTTTTTTTTTTCCTTAGATTCCATATATATGTGTTAGCATACGGTATTTGTTTTTCTTTCTGACTTACTTCACTCTGTATGACAGACTCTGGGTCCATCCACCTCATTACAAATAACTCAATTTCGTTTCTTTTCATGGCTGAGTAATATTCCATTGTATATATGTGCCACATCTTCTTTATCCATTCATCTGTTGATGGACACTTAGGTTGTTTCCATGTCCTGGCTATTGAAAATAGAGCTGCAATGAACATTTTGGTACATGACTCTTTTTGAATTATGGTTTTCTCGGGGTATATGCCCAGTAGTGGAATTGCTGGGTCGTGTGGTAGTTCTATTTGTAGTTCTTTAAGGAACCTCCATACTGTTCTCCATAGTGGCTGTATCAATATACATTCCCATCAACAGTGCAAGAGTATTCCCTTTTCTCCACACACTCTCCAGCATTTATTGTTTCTAGATTTTTTGATGATGGCCATTCTGACTGGTGTGATATGATATCTCATTGTAGTTTTGATTTGCATTTCTCTAATGATTAATGATGCTGAGCATTCTTTCATGTGTTTGTTGGCAATCTGTATATCTTCTTTGGAGAAATGTCTATATAGGTCTTCTGCCCATTTTTGGATTGTGTTGTTTGTTTTTTTGTTATTGAGGTGCATGAGCTGCTTGTAAATTTTGGAGATTAATCCTTTGTCAGTTGCTTCATTTGCAAATATTTTCTCCCATTCTGAAGGTTGTCTTTTCATCTTGTTTATGGTTTCCTTCGCTGTGCAAAAGCTTTAAGTTTCATTAGGTCCCATTTGTTTATTTTTGTTTTTATTTCCATTTCTCTAGGAGGTGGATCAAAAAGGATCTTGCTGTGATTTATGCCGTAGAGTGTTCTGCCTATGTTTTCCTCTAAGGGTTTGATCGTGTCTGGTCTTACATTTAGGTCTTTAATCCATTTTGAGCTTATTTTTGTGTATGGTGTTAGGGAGTGTTGTAATTTCATACTTTTACATGTACCTGTCCAGTTTTCCCAGCACCACTTATTGAAAAGGCTGTCTTTTCTCCACAGTATATTCTTGCCTCCTTTATCAAAGATAAGGTGACCATATGTGCATGGGTTTATCTCTGGGCTTTCTATCCTGTTCCATTGATCTATATTTCTGTTTTTGTGCCAGTACCATACTGTCTTGATTACTGTAGCTTTGGAGTATAGTCTGAAGTCAGGGAGCCTGGTTCCTCCAGCTCTGTTTTTCGTTCTCAAGATTGCTTTGGCTATTCAGGGTCTTTTGTCTTTCCATACAAATTGTGAAATTTTTTGTTCTAGTTCTGTGAAAAATGCCAGTGGTAGTTTGACAGGGATTGCGTTGAATCTGTAGATTGCTTTGGGTAGTATAGTCATTTTCACAATGTTGATTCTTCCAATCCGAGGACATGGTATGTCTCTCCATCTATTGGTATCATCTTTAATTTCTTTCATCAGTGTCCTATAATTTTCTGCATACAGGTCTTTTGTCTCCTTAGGTAGGTTTATTCCTAGATATTTTATTCTTTTTGTTGCAATTGTAAATGGGAGTGTTTTTTAATTTCACTTTCAGATTTTTCATCACTAGTGTATAGCAATGCCAGAGATTTCTGTGCATTAATTTTGTATCCTGCTGCTTTACCAAATTCATTGATTAGCTCTAATAGTTTTCTGTAGCATCTTTAGGATTCTCTATGTATAGTATCATGTCATCTGCAAACAGTGACAGCTTTATTTCTTCTTTTCTGATTTCGATTCCTTTTATTTCTTTTTCTTCTCTGATTGCTGCAGCTAAAACTTCCAAAACTATGTTGAATAAGAGTGGTGAGAGTGGGCAACCTTGTCTTGTTCCTGACCTTAGTGGAAATGCTTTCAGTTTTTCACCATTGAGGATGATGTTGGCTGTGGGCTTGTCATATATGGCCTTTATTTTGTTGAGGAAAGTTCCCTCTAGGCCTACTTTCTGCAGGGTTTTTATCATAAATGGGTGCTGAATTTTGTCAAAAGCTTTCTCTGCATCTGTTGAGATTCTCATATGGTTTTTCTCCTTCAGTTTGTTAACACGTTGATTGATTTGCATATATTGAAGAATCCTTGCATTCCTGGGATAAACCGCACTTGATCATGCTGTATGATCCTTTTAATGTGCTGTTGGATTCTGTTTGCTAGTATTTTGTTGAGGATTTTTGCATCTATGTGCATCAGTGATACTGGCCTATAGTTTTCTTTCTTTGTGACACCTTTGTCTGCTTTTGGTATCAGGGTGATGGTGGCCTCGTAGAATGAGTTTGGGAGTGTTCCTCCCTCTGCGATATTTTGGAAGAGTTTAAGAAGGATAGGCATTAGCTCTTCTCTGAATGTTTGATAGAATTCGCCTGTGAAGCCATCTGGTCCTGGGCTTTTGTTTGTTGGAAGGTTTTTAATCACAGTTTCAGTTTCAGTGCTTGTGATTGGTCTGTTCATATTTTCTGTTTCTTCCTGGTTCAGTCTCGGAAGTTTATGCTTTTCTAAGAATTTGTCCATTTCTTCCAGATTGTCCATTTTATTGGCATCTAGTTGCCTGTGGTAATCTCACATGATCCTTTGATTTCTGCAGTGTCAGTTGTTACTTCTCCTTTTTCATTTCTAATTCTATTGATTTGAGGCTTCTCCCTTATTTTCTTGATGAGTCTGGCTAATGGCTTATCAATTTCGTTTGTCTTCTTAAAGAACCAGCTTTTAGTTTTATTGATCTTTGCTATCGTTTCCTTCATTTCTTTTTCATTTATTTATGATGTCTTTCCTTCTGCTATCTTTGGGGTTTTTTTTGTTCTTCCTTCTCTAATTGCTTTAGGTGCAAGGTTAGGTTGTTTATTTGAGATGTTTCCTGTTTCTTAAGGTAGGATTGTATTGCTATGCCCTTCTCTCTTAGAACTGCTTTTGCTGCGTCCCATAGGTTTTGGGTCGTCGTGTCTCCATTGTCATTTGTTTCTAGGTAGTTTTTGATTTCCTCTTTGATTTTTTTCAGTGATCACTTCATTATTAAGTAGTGTATTGTTTAGCCTCCATGTGTTTGTATTTTTTACAGATCTTTCCTGTAATTGATATCTAGTCTCATAGCGTTGTGGTCGGAAAAGATACTTGATATGATTTCAGTTTTCTTAAATTTACCAAGGCTGTATTTGTGACCCAAGATGTGATCTATCCTGGAGAATGTTCCATGAGCACTTGACAAAAATGTGTATTCTGTTGTTTTTGGATGGAATGTCCTATAAATATCAATTAAGTCCATCTTGTTTAATGTATCATTTAAAGCTTGTGTTTCCTTATTTATTTTCATTTTGGATGATCTGTCCATTGGTGGTAGTGGGGTGTTAAAGTCCCCTACTATGATTGTGTTACTGTTGATTTCCCCTTTTATGGCGGTTAGTATTTGCCTTATGTATTGAGGTGCTCCTATGTTGGGTTTATAAATATTAACAATTGTTATATATTCTTGGATCAATCCCTTGATCATTATGTAGTGTCCTTCTTTGTCTCTTGTGATAGTCTTTATTTTAAAGTCTGTGTTGTCTGATGTGAGAATTGCTACTTCAGCTTTCTTCTGATTTCCATTTGCATGGAATATCTTTTTCCATCCCCTTACTTTCAGTCTGTATGTTTCTCTAGGTCTGAAGTGGGTCTCTTGTAGACAGCATATATACAGGTCTTGTTTTTGTATCCATTCAGCCAGTCTGTGTCTTTTGGTGGGAGCATTTAATCCATTTACATTTAAGGTAATTATGGATATGTATGTTCCTATTCCCATTTTCTTAATTGTTTTGGGTTCGTTATTGTAGGTCTTTTCCTTCTCTTGTGTTTCTTGCCTAGAGATGTTCCTTTAGCATTTGTTGTAAAGCTGGTTTGGTGGTGCTGAACTCTCTCAGCTTTTGCTTGTCTGGAAAGCTTTTGATTTCTTCATCGAACCTGAATGAGATCCTTGCCGGGTAGAGTAACCTTGGTTGTAGGTTCTTTCCTTTCATTACTTTAAATTTCTCATGCCACTCCCTTCTGGCTTGCAAAGTTTCTGCTGAAAGATCAGCTGTTAACCTTATGAGGATTCCCTTGTGTGTTATTTTTCCCTTGCTGCTTTTAATATGTTTTCCTTGTATTTAACTTTTGATAGTTTGACTAATATATGTCTTGGCATGTTTCTCCTTGGATTTATCCTGTATGGGACTCTCTGTGCTTCCTGGACTTGATTGACTATTTCCTTTCCCATATTAGGGAAGTTTTCAACTATAATCTCTTCAAATATTTTCTCAGTCCTTTTCTTTTTCTCTTCCCCTTCTAGGACCCCTATAATTCGAATGTTGATACGTTTAACATTGTCCCAGAGGTCTCTGAGACTGTTCTCAGTTCTTTTCATTCTTCTTTCTTTATTCTCCTCTGCAGTAGTTATTTCCACTGTTTTATCTTCCAGGTCACTTATCCGTTCTTCTGCCTCAGTTATTCTGCCATTGATCCCTTGTAGAGTATTTGTAATTTCATTTATTGTGTTGTTCATCGTTGCTTGTTTCGTCTTTAGTTTTTCTAGGTCCTTGTTAAATGTTTCTTGCATTTTCTCTATTCTGTTTCCAAGATTTTGGATCATCTTTACTATCATTATTCTGAATTCTTTTTCAGGTAGACTGCCTATTTCCTCTTCATTTGTTAGGTCTGGTGGGTGTTTACCTTGCTCCTTCATCTGCTGTGTGTTTTTCTGTCTTCTCATTTTGCTTATCTTACTGTGTGTGGGGTCTCCTTTTCGCAGGCTTCAGGTTCGTAGTTCCTGTTGTTTTTGGTGTCTGTCCCCAGTGGCTAAGGTTGGTTCAGTGGGTTGTGTAGGCTTCCTGGTGGAGGGGACTAGTGCCTGTGTTGTGGTGGATGAGGCTGGATCTTGTCCTTTCTAGTGGGCAGGTCCACGTCTGGTGGTGTGTTTTGGGGTGTCTGTGGCCTTATGATTTTAGGCAGCCTCTTTTCTAATGGATGGAACTGTGTTCCTGTCTTGCTAGTTGTTTGGCATAGGGTGTCCAGCACTGTAGCTTGCTGGTCATTTAGTGAAGCTGAGTGTTGGTGTTGAGATGGAGATCTCTGGGAGATTTTCGCTGTTTGATATTACGTGGATCTGGGAGGTCTTTTGTGGACCAGTGTCCTGAAGTTGGCTCTCCCACCTCAGTGGCACAGCACTGACGCCTGGCTGGAGCACTAAGAGCCTGTTCTCCACGTGGCTCAGAATAAAAGGGAGAAAAAATAGAAAGAAAGAAGGAAAGAAAGAAAGCAAGAAAGAGAGAGAGAGAGAGTGAGAGAGAGAGAGAGTGAGGGAGAGAGGGAGGGAGGAAGGAAGAGGATAGAATAAAATAAAGTAAGATAAAATAAAATAAAGTTATTAAAATAAAAAATAAAAAATAATTATTAAGAAAAAAATTTAAAAAGTGAAAAAAGAAAAACAACAACAACAAAATCGGACAGACAGAACCCTAGGACAAATGGTGGAAGCAAAGCTATACAGACAAAATCTCACACAGAAGCATACACGTACACACTCACAAAAAGAGGAAAAGGGGAAAAAAATAATGTCTTGGTCCCAAAGTCCACCTCCTCAATTTGGGTTGATTTGTTGTCTATTCAGGTATTTCACAGTTGCAGGGTACATCAAGTTGATTGTGGAGCTTTAATCCGCTGCTTCTGAGGCTGATGGGAGAGATATCCCTTTCTCTTCTTTGTTCTCACAGGTCCTAGGGTTCAGTTTTGGATTTGGCCCCGCCTTTGCATATAGGTCGCCTGAGGGCGTCTGTTGTTCTCAGACAGAACGGGGTTAAAGGAGCCGCTGATTTGGGGGCTCTGGCTGACTCAGGCCAGGGGGAGGGAGGGGTACACATGCTGGGCGAGCGCGGCAGAAGCCAGTGTGACGTTGCCCCAGCCTGAGGTGCGTTGTGCGTTCTCCCCGGGGAAGTTGCCCCCGGATCACGGGACCCTGGCAGTGGCAGGCTGCAGAAGCTCCCGGGTGGGGAGGTGGGGATAGTGACCTGTGCTCGCACACAGGCCTCTTGGTGGCAGCAGCAGCAGCCTTAGCATCTCATGCCCGTCTCTGGCGTCCGCGCTTTTAGCCGCGGCTCGCGCCGGTCTCTGGAGCTCCTTTAAGCAGCGCTCTTAATCCCCTCTCCTCGCGCACCAGGAAACAAAGAGCGAAGAAAAAGTGTCTTGCCTCTTCGGCAGGTCCAGACTTTTCCCCGGACTCCCTCCCGGCTAGCCGTGGTGCACTAACCCCCTGCAGGCTGTGTTCACGCCGCCAACCCCAGTCCTCTCCCGGCGCTCTGACCGAAGCCCGAGCCTTAACTCCCAACCCTGCCCGCCCCGGCGGGTGAGCAGACAAGCCTCTCGGGCTGGTGAGTGCCGGTCGGCACCGATCCTCTGTGCGGGAACCTCTCCGCTTTGCCCCCCGCACCCCTGTTGCTGTGCTCTCCTCAGCGGCTCCGAAGCTCCCCGCTCCGCCTCCCGCAGTCTCCGCCCGCGAAGGTGCTTCCTAGTGTGTGGAAACCTTTCCTCTTTCACAGCTCCCTCCCACTGGTGCAGGTCCAGTCCCTATCCTTTTGTCTCTGTTTATTCATTTTTCTTTTGCCCTACCCAGGTACGTGGAGAGTTTCTTGCCTTTTGGGAGGTCTGAGGTCTTCTGCCAGCGTTCAGTAGGTGTTCTGTAGGAGTTGTTCCACGTGTAGGTGTATTTCTGGTGTATCTGTGGGTAGGAAGGTGATCTCCGCGTCTTACTCTTCCGCCCATCTTCTCCTGTCTCCCAGTATATTCTTTTTATGTGTTGACTCTTAAGATGGTAATAGTCACCCCTAACTTTA
This sequence comes from Lipotes vexillifer, assembly GCF_000442215.2. Taxonomy (NCBI): domain Eukaryota; kingdom Metazoa; phylum Chordata; class Mammalia; order Artiodactyla; family Lipotidae; genus Lipotes; species Lipotes vexillifer. The sequence continues at coordinate 4,193,311 of NW_006770909.1, forward strand.
CCAATTTTGTAACTAGGTTTGTTGCTACTCTAGCTGATATGGGAGAGGGTTGGCAGGGCACCTCTGATTTTATTCCAGAAGAAATAGGAAAACTAGAGAACATTTTTACATTTCAAGTTTTTTTGCTTTTTTTTTTTTTTTTCCCATGATATGACTATGACAAAGAACACAGCTTGGATCAGTTTCAGCTTGGCTAGAGAATACACACTACACATATGCTCTTTGACTTTGGCAATGATATCTGTGATTTAAGGATTTTCGTTTTGGTTGGCAGATTTTTCTTCAAATGAATGTATCCTTGATGAAAATGAGATCTTAATGAAACCTTAATTCAGACATTGCAAAATCACACACATATTCTATGTATATAAAAATAAAAAAACTGAATAGAAATTTTCACTTTATACCAAATACTAACAGATACATTTCCCCACATGGCTTGCTCAATTCCAATTATCCATTTCAATAAAAAATACTTTTCTTTTTATATTTTCCTGCTTGCAAAAATGTTTGTTTATTATAAAAAATATAAATTCTTTGGAAATGTAGCAGAAAGTTCTAGTCTGTGGTAATAATCACTTCAAGATTTTAGTATATAATCTTCCAGATTTAGTTCTCTGTAGATATTACAATCTTTATGTTATAATCTAAAGAAGCATGAACCACTGGATCTAAAATGTGCACTGCAAGGAACCTATGTGTTTCTGGCCCACAATCGTGAAGCATTTTTGATCCAGTGGTTCATGCAAAAATGAGCCATACTCATTGAGGGCAAGGGATGTACTTTTTCCTTTTTGTGTTTTGCATGTATATAAACATTTATAGTTTATTAACATATACTTTCAGCAGTAAAAAATTACAAATTAATATAGTGTTAAATGAAATGATTACTTCAGAGTTTCATTTAACTTTGTGTTCCTATCTTTTTCTGGAATGTTGTGAAGTTTTAACACTTCTTATTCTTTTTCACGAGCAAATGATTAGCAGGATTTTGTGAAAACTAATTGTTAAATAGTTCTTTTTCTTGCCAGCTGGGGAACATTTCTAAATTGAGAGCACTAATTTGTCTAGGATTCTTTGAACTATATTGATTCTAAAGGAAAAATGGAAAAACTAGTGGTCATTTACTAGAGAATTTTCTTAAGCAAGAAATTGTTAGCCCTTTTTCATTCTCATATTTTGCACTTCACTTTTTATTTGACAATAGTTTATGTCAATTCAAATGCTTTCTAATTTCTTGAGTTTGAGTTTACTTGTTTAAGTTATCATCATTATTTAGAAGTTACCACAAGTGAAAATTCCCACTTTCCATTTTCTTTTCCAAGGTATGTGTGACTTACAGAAAATCTATTAAACCCATTTACACACACACACACACACAGACAGACATACATTTATTCACTTACAGATACTGGAAGCATATTTCAAGTTCAGGGTCAAGGCCTAAGAGTTTCAATTGATTAAACTTAATGAGGATAAGGCATTTGAGACACTTGAATAGAGAATGATATTCATAGTTCCAATGAGTATATGATAATTATAAAAAGTGGACCCAATGACGTTTACTCTGTAAAATTCTCTAAAGAAGGAAAAAAAATCAAGTTTTTATCCTTATATGATATTGTTCTTTAAGATGACTCCTAAAATGGACTTTTCATAATAATTACCTTGGAAAACTTTTGAAATGTGATTCATCAATAGCTGTGGGCTAGATTTAAGGCTTGGATCAAGGTCAGGAATAAAATCACTTTGCTCAGCAAGAATATTACCTTTGTAACTGAAATCGGAAAAAACATGCACTAAGTATTTTTACTTCATTTCTCTGGTGAGTGGGAGATTCTCTGTTTTTATTTCCTCCTATCTTTTTAAGAAAATGAAATGAAAATATAGTCCCTTCTCCCTAGGACTGTATGGTCTAAATTCAGAAATGTAAGAGGCAAAATTGACCTGTGTCTTTGAGTATTGAAGAAACTGGATTTTGAAAAATGAAGTATGTTCCTTCTTTAGGGGGCACTGTCATATGTAACTGTAAGTCTTTAATTATCTTAAATATTTGCTCAATTTATGAAAATATCTTTATTAAGCTGATTACCTTGCAACAGTGAAGTCCAACTTTGTTGTGTTCTACTTGGCTTTGAAATGTCACAGCTGTGATGACCCTCTGCTCAGTAGTGGCAATGGTCCCTGGCATCCTTGAGGAATCTGGAGATCAGAGATGTGTACAATACAGAGTGTTTTATTGATGTCTACCATGGAAAAAATGTGTGGTTTTTAAACTCAGTAACCACATATACCAAGCCCTGTAATAGAGATGTTTCTTGCCTCTATGGGACTTTCAGTCTGCAGAATTTCAAATTTGGGAATTAGGGTTTATGAGGGAAAAGAATCGGATTCTGTGAGGGAAAATAATGGTATGTGTGGGGCTAGTGGGAGTTGGGGGTATTTTACGTTGGTTGCAGGTGTTAGAGAAGAACTTTTGGAGCAGGTGTTACCATAGATTGGGGTCCTAGGAAACAAACTCTGAGATTTGAGGTCAAGAGGTTGATTGTGGAGTACTTTTGAGGATGACATGATGAGGGATGAGAGAAGCAGAATTGGGCAGAGGTTGAACTGTGGTGCAGTTTCGACAGAGGCTTAGCCATTCCTATGGAGAGCTCGAGAGCTGAGGTGGTCCCTCCGAGCTGTCCCTGCCTTGAAGCAAGGGGGGCTGGCTTGGGCTTTTTACAATATCCACTGCCCCCATACACCTTCCCAGGCATTGGGATGGGCTGCCCCTAAAGATAGATCATCTTGGGCAAGATTTCTCTTCTCAAATGAGGATAACGCCTGGTTAGAAACTCAGTCCCCAACACTCCCAGCAACACGTGGCAAGCACAAGGCAACACAGCAGAGCATCCACTCTAACTAATACCTGAAGAATGAGAAAGCCATGGCCAAATGAAAATGGAGAAGTGCTTTCTAGACAGATAAAACATCATGGGTAAAGGCCCCGAATTGGCAAAAACCTCCAGCTATTGAAGTAACTAAGAGTGTCAGTGGGGCTACTGCTATTACTGTATGGAGAATGGGTTTGGTAGGAATATGAATGAAAGTCAAGACATTGCTATGGTTCAAGGGAAATAAAATGGTGGCTTAGATATGATGGTAACAATAAATAGGAAGGAAAGCATATATTTTCAAATTATATTTGAAAGTAGAATCAATAGAACTTGATGATAGATTGGGTGGTGGTGGAGTGAGTGAGGAAGGGTCAAGAATATTTTCCACATTTCCAGCTTGAGCAGCTAAGTGGAAGGTGGTGCAGTTTACTAAGATGGAGGATATTGGGGGAAGGAACAGGTTTCAGAAGCCTATTGTAAAAGAGTGATTTGACTGAGTTAATATAAATCAAAATACAAGTAAATCACACTTCCTTTGGAACACTGTACCACCCTGTGGCTCTCCTTCCCATCACTGAAACATTTCCTAAAAAACAGTAGAGTCATTACTGGGAACTACAAGAGAAGCAGCATTGCAGTGTAGAGTTTGTATCAATTCAGAAATGCCTGTCCTTTGAAGTTTCATTGTATTCTGTAGCACCTCTATTCTGTATTCTGTTGTTATATGATAACAACAACACAGTTCCAGATGGTTCTGAATACTCTGTATGGATGACTTGGCACAGAGCCTCTCACTTTAGATATCCATCATGCAAAACATCCCTATTCATTCGATCACTTATTCAACTGTTTTATATATATATATATATATATATATATATATATATATATATTTTTTTTTTGTTGTTGTTGTTGTTGTTGTTGTTGTTCTTACAGTGTTTCAGAGACTATCCTAATGTGCTGGAAGACAGTTCTGAACATGGCAGAAAAGGTGCCTGAGCTTCTCAGGAAGCTTACAGTCTCAACAAGGGAAAAAGATAATAAACTTGTGAGTAACAAACTAAGTAAAATCATTTCAGATAGTGATTAATAGATAAAAGTAAAAAAGGCAGTGTGGTGGTGAGTTCTCAGTACGATGGGGAAGTGCAGTATTCAAGAGAGCAGATGTGGAAAGCTTCTTCCAGGAGGTGACACGCAAGTTGAAAACTGAACAGTAAGAAGGAGCCATTATGTGAAGGTGTGGGCTATCTTTCATGGCAAAGGGAAGAGAAAATTCAGTTACCCGATGTGGAAACAAGCTGGGGGTGTTCGAGAAGCAGAAGGAAGACCAGTTGTGCTGAAGCATAAGTGACATGGTGACTAGTAAGACATGAAGTGAGAGAAGTAATTTGGGAAGTGTTTGGGAAGCCATGAAAAGGATGTTGTCATCCAAAGAGCACTGGAAAGGCACTGAAAAGTTTAAGTAGCTCAGTGACCTGATCTGATTGCTATTTTCAAAAGATCACTTTGGCTGGTAAGGAGAATGGATTTTAAAGGGGACATGGGTGGAGAGGGAAGAAACTCTTTAGGAGGACCTGGCAGTTGGCAGAAACAACATGAGTGTGACTTGAACTAAGGTGATAGTATTGGAGCTGGAGAGAAGAATGGTTCTAAACGTCTTTTGGAAGCAAATAGAATGGGTATTACTCCTAGGCGGGATCTGGAGCTGAGGGAAATGTCGATTTTTCATTTGAGCAGCAGGGGGAAGCTGGTAGAGTACAGCAAGAAATGGGAGTCTGTGGAAAGAACAGTTTTGCACAAAGAGACCAAATATTTTCATATAGAGAGGTCAAGGATGCTATTGGGCTTTGTCTGGAGATGAAGGAAAGAAGTTTGAGTCAAAACTGTAAGTCCAGGGGTCTTCGATGGATAGCTATTAATTAATACTATGGCTGGCATCACCTCCTGAGAGAGAATAAAAAAAGAAAGAATAGGGCTCAGGGGGAGCCTGTCTTGTAGAGCTCTGGAAGAAAAGAGTCCAGAAAAAAACCTATGCACGCCCTTTGGCGTAGGTGTGTCACAGAATGACTTTTCATTACGTACTGAACTCAATGGAAAACCGGAAGAGGGCACTGTCACAGAAACCTATAAGAAAAAAAAAGTTTCAATCAAGAGAAGACAGTCAAAGGTATTGGTATAAGCTCCTACTGAACAATGAGGGCTGCCAATAAGAATGTCACTGGTAGGACTTCCCTGGTGGCACAGTGGTTGAGAGTCCGCCTGCCGATGCAGGGGACACGGGTTCGTGAAGCAAAAAAAAAAATAAAAAAATTACTAAATTCCTCCCCCCAAAAAAAAAAAAAAAAAAAAAAAAAAGAATGTCACTGGTAGGCTTGGTAAAAGCAGTTCAGTGGAGGAGAGGGGAATGAAACTTGATTGTGGAAGAGTAAATGGGAGACAATAAAATGCAAATGCCAGTGAACCACTCTTTTGATAAGTTTTACTGAGAAAGTGAGCAGAGAAGGGCAGTGGTCCAGAAGGAAGGAATGAGGAGACCAGAAATGGATTTTCTAGGAAAAAGACCTTAGCGAAGTTTGTATGCTCATGGAAATACTCCAGCTGAAAGAGAACAAATGAAGATGCAGGAGAGAAGCGGGTAATTGACGGAGTGATGTCCCCAAGAGGTGTATTGGGTGGAGAACCGGGGCTCAAGTGAAGAGAGCAGACTTCCATCTGAGCAGGGCCAGGATGTGTCTTCCAGGCCAGGAATGCAAAGAATGTCCATACAGATGCAGAGAGACTGGCAGGTGTAGTGATGAGAAGGTGAAAGTGTTTCTGCTCTGTTGCATCCATGTTTTTCTCCCATGAACTGTGAGGCACTGAGAACGGCAGGGGTGATTGCAGAGGCAGGTGGGTTGGAAGTGTAGATCAGAGGAATACCCAAACAATAAATCTTCTGTACCTTTCGGAAGAAAGGTTTTCACCAATTAACTGAATTTAATAGAAATGGAAGTATGGAATGAGAGAAACCTGCAAGAGTGCCTAATGCTGATCATAAAGAGTAAGCAATACTAACCACAGTAGTGAAGTTCCTTCAAGTATGATTGATACATTTCCATTGGTCTTAATAAGAAGTAACTATTTCTAATTACTGAAAATTATGGACACGTTCACTTAAGTTTTGTATGAGTTTCCTTTAAGTTTGTAAATTTAGTGGGAATATTTTCACCATTAGTTTTGCTGTGGCCTTATTGAAACCAAGAAACTATTTCTTTAGGGAAGACGGTTTTCAATTTAATGTGCCTTTTCTTCTCCATAAATAAGGAATGAGCACCCCTTTCAGAGCCCATGAAAGGTCACTTATAAAATATATATTTTAGGGCAATAAAACTCATATATTGATCTTGTACCTCTGCATCCTCAACTCATTTTCCTCTTTCAGCTTCATATGAAGATCACAAGGGGGGGCACAACCTGCCTTTAGAAGTGCTTTTGAGAGCAGATTTTATCATGCTTGATATAATTCCTGTTCTAGGACCTAGTCTATCATCATGAGAACAGATCATTCTGATGTGGTATCTCGAGCATGGTTGTCACACCTTTCTGGATAACTCTGAGAAGTAGGAAGGAAGGTTAATTCTAGCTGAAAATAATCATCTGTTCTGTTTTTATTGATGTTGTTTGTTTATTTAATAGCTGATAAGCAGGAAACCAAACCTGGGTTTCGTGATAGAGGGAAAGAAATTACCTGCCCAAATTTCTACCACCCTTAAATATGTGTATTATGTATGCATGTAAGTATGTATGTATGTTTGCATGCATGTATTTCCCTTCCTCCTTGACATTGGTCTTCTAAGGATGACATTTTATTATGTAACATGATTGCTTTTCTCAAGATTAAGAGCATGTAGTGGTTCTGTTTTTTTGCATTTTTAACATGCTTAAATTACAGAAAATATCTTGAGGAGTGTATCACTTTATCCAATGCAAAGAAGAAAATGGGGAATGGGGTATCATTGAAATTAGATATTGTGGAAGTACAGATTTGGAACAAGTTAGTACTTTTTACTTAGGTTCTAAATTATTTTTTGGGAGCTGAGTTATGATTTACAAGGTGATAGTAATGAAAGTTTACCTTTAAATCTTTCTAATTTTCAAAACTCCGAAATCTGTAACCTTTGGAGAAAAACAGAGGCAAACACCTAAAAAGTTGAAATGGTACCTGGGTACATAGAGTAAAGCAAATATGACCAAAAATTTTAACGATCTGTAGACTGGAGCCAATTTGCAAAACATTTCTGAGTCTTCAGTGATCTTATTAAAATGCAGACTCACACACAGTGTGCTGTAATGATATGCATTTAAGCACGAACTTTGCTTTGCCTCCAAGTTTGTTATTCTCATCTGCAAAAGGATTTAAAATATAAAATTCTATTTTTTATTTAATAATTATTTTGTGCCTGGGTATTAGAATGTTTGTTATTGCTTAACACTTATGTATATACACATATGTATATACACGTTAGATGCATCGTACGTATATACACGTCATATGTATATACAAATGTTAAATGCATATTCTTTGGAGATATACTAAACTATAAGTCTAGGAAATAAATATGTACCTATCATTAATGTATAGCTTCCACTGTATATTTATGATACATGATATTTTTCTTTATTCTTTAAGGATGATTGATTTTTGTCTCTCTGTAGCTTTTATGGTTAGATTGAGTGATGATTTTCTCTCTCAGAGGTATCCGTGGAGACACTTCTAACTGCTCGAGGTAGTCATATGCCACAGCTGGCACCATATTTAAGCTGCTTCCCCATGTAAGCGCATAATTTTGTTACCTGGTGGTAAACAGCAAAGAGCTACAGAAGGAAAATTTGCAAAAATAGTCCTGTTTCCACTGAGCTAATGCTGAAGCTGTATCAATTAGGCCTTTCAAGGTAGATGAAAACATTTATTTGCAAATTAAATAACTGAGAAAATTTCATCAAGACTCAGCAAAACTCAGCATGCCATTTCCTGTAAGATGCAGCCACGTTTCTATTGGGTATAGATGAACAGATACTCTCTGTGACGTTTAGTGGCTCCCCAGGTATCGAAAACCTTTTAAGTCAAGGAAAAGCAACACTCTTAACTAAGGGATGGTCAAAGAAGATAACAAATGAAACAAAAATACTAAAAATATGAAATAATTTTTAAAAATATATACTGAGAAAAAAAGAAGGTGGGAGAGATGATTCATTGGAATTGGTAAATGTTTTCATTTTATTTTTCAAGGTTTAGCTCTGATTTCCTTATTGCTAAACGATAAAGATTCCTAATGAAGTAACAGGAATATTTGCTGTCTGGATTAGTATGATGTCAGTAGTTTAAACCCAGGATGATGATTTAGTAAAAAACAAACAAAAAAACGAAAAAACAAAAACAGCCATCTGCTTAAAGTGACATTTTGGAAATTACCTAAAAACATCTATTTTTAAAGTTTTGTACTTTTGAAATTACTGCCTGTTTCTTAACAATTCCCTCAAAATTCGTTTCTGTTCCAAAGAGAAGAAATACGAAAATATTTGCAGTCACACTGTGCCAAACCACTATGTAATGTGATATGCTCCCTGGCTTTCCCAATGCTGTCTTCTCCAGGGCACCTGAGGCCAGCTTCTAAACCTTTCCTGACCTTTCCAAACCTTCTACCTTCCCAATTTGGGGTCCCATTCCTTAAACTCCCTACTTTCTACTTATTAATTTTTGTTTCTAATGTAAAATGATACCCTCATCCAATGGATATTTATCTCCTTGGAAAAAAGCACAGTTCAAGGCATCAGTAGACATGTGTGTCCCTACGGGAGGGAATGATTTGCTGCTCCTTTCCCCCCATCCTTACCAAATTACACTGGGTTGAAATATGCTACTTTAAATCGTGCAGCTTGACCCTACATCTCTCGACAGAGAATTGAACTGTCAGCCTTTGAAATAACAGAATATTTTAGGTCATGAGGTTTTATTTTTTTCTTCTAGGAGGATCATACTGAAAAACATACCACTTTATGTAGAGAGACAAACCCCAAATTCTAATAGAATAGTAAGAACAGTGCCTCTTTCAAAATCGCATTTATGAATAAAGTGAATAGTTCATGTAATTTGAGGTAAAAGTTTCTTTCAAGAACACTAATGGACAACAAGATAATTAAGCTTTGGGGGAGTGGAAGATTGAGAGAAATAGGGCTGTTTTGATTCTGGGTAGATAGTGAAAGAAAATTTCTCATAAAAATTTAAAAATATGGTTATTTTTATTAGATAAGAAAATAAGAGACTGGACTGGAGGTCAATGAGTAGCGTTACTTTTAGGAAATGTTAAGTTTTACTCTGAGTTCTGGAAAGAGACCAGAAATAATAGTCAGCTTGCTACAAATATCTTCCAGATTTTCTCATATTCGGACATATATAATGTACAAATATGGACTAGCCAGGTCATCTCTCAGCTGGTGGTTGAGGTAGTTTGTCCAGCTGGGCCAGCTGTTTGACAGGCTAAAAATAGAAAGACTAGAAGAGTCAATTTTAAGGGACAAAGGACTTAATGATAGTTAATAGGAATTCAAGGTAATGCCAACTCTTCAGATATTCAGAGAGGGCCAACAAATAGTACAATCAATGCCAAGTTTGAACAGCAGATTCAATCCGGGCACAAGCTAAGCATTTGTGGTCCTCTGCTGGTTGTTCATGTCAAGAAAAGTTGAACAAAGTTTTAGGGATTTGGCTTTCATGGAGCTCAAAACTAATCCAATGAAGGACACCATATTTAATAAAAATAATACAAAATTATGAATACAAAATTAGACGCAGGGCCTTAGAAGGGGCTCATGGAAGTGAGGAAGCTTGAAGCTTAAATTTCAGAAACTCATCTTAAATCCATCTGAGTACAGAATGATGCCCTTGTCAGCTTTAAAGGCAGGTCATTCCAGAGGGAGTAAGAGCCGCTGTAGAAACGAGTCAAGGAATTGACTCATGATGGATCAGTAGTTCTCAGCCAGAACTGAATGTTAGAGTCACCTGGGGGACTTTAAAATAAAACATGCCTGGGCTTCAGATTTCCACCCAAGTAATCTGGGTTGGTGCCAAGTCATTGGTATTATTTAGACCCTCTCCTCCATATAGTTGTAAAATGCAGCCAAGGCTGAAATCTACTGATAGTTCATAATAATGGTGGTGAAGACGATTTTGTTGTTGTCACGTATGGAACATCTAACTTGCGTGAGAAGATATAGTATCAAACACTTGACAGGCATTATCTTCTTAGTATTCATGGCCCCCAGAGGTACATGTGTCATCAGCATTCTAACATGGAGGATTCTGAGGCTCAAGGAAGTGGCTTGGGTCATACAGCAAAAGTGAGATCTAAATGCAGGAGCCAGGATCTAAACTCTAGTCTGGCCAGTTTTCAGGCTCTTTTTATTGCTCTATATTTCTACCTCCTTAGACAATAGCATCTCTGAGGGGGCCAGAGAGAGCTCAAGACCTTGTAGATTGAGCCAAGGAGTAACTGACTGCCAGTAGGGGATTTTGTACAGACTGCCTGCCTGCCTGCCAAAGAAGTTCTTGGAAACCCAGGAATATTCCCACAGGCCCATGGAGCAGACTACTTCTGGATCTCAAAGGTGTTATATGGAGGCTGAAGTTATCCTTTTTTTGGGTTCTTCTTCTTACCCTCCCAGCTCCAGCAATGAGGGTTAAATTCACCATCAGAAACAACGGCACAAAAAGCCTTTCTCACCCCTTTTCTCCTCATTCACTGGGTCCCTTTTGTTGCGCACAGAGGGTTCCTTGCTTCCTGGCTATATATCGCTGCTCCTATCTACAGATAACTTTTTTTTTTGTTGCGGTACGTGGGCCTCTCACTGCTGTGGCCTCTCCCGTTGTGGAGCACAGGCTCCGGAAGCGCAGGCTCAGCGGCCATGGCTCACGGGCCCAGCCGCTCCACAGCATGTGGGATCCTCCCAGACCGGGTCACGAACCCGTGTCCCCTGCGTCGGCAGGCGGACTCTCAACCACCGCGCCACCAGGGAAGCCCTACAGATAACTTTTTAAAAATTTTCTACATTACTACCTCCTATGACCCTCCATTTCTCTCTCTGCTTCAACTGTAGGCTAATGAAGTGTGTTTGTATATACCTTGTACATACATGGATACACATCTAACTTCCCTCCCAAAACTCCTGGCTTAAAGTCTTGAGCTTTGTTATTCAGCTACTCAGATGAAGGGCCTGAAGCTGCTCTCAATTTCTTAGAGCACTTAATTTTAAAATTACTTGCTCCTGTTTTGGTAATTCTTTTTTCCCTGATAACTGGACAGTTCCATATCCTAGGAGCTGGATGAGTCCGTACCAGGCCAGGGACAATTTGAGAAGCATCATAACTGCATTTAAGATCACCTGCAGGTACTGTCCATTAATCTGTGTCCCTAGAGCAAGTTTATGCACTGTATTTTCCCCATCTAGCTGTTTATGGCTCCAAAATCAGCCAGGATCCCCACTGACCAATAAAATTCATGATATCCATCCAAGCTTCCTAACTTGCCTGGCCATGGGAGATTTTCCATGCTGGAAGTTACTTGGTGACTTGTGCTGGAGAGCAGGAGAGATGCAGAGGAAGGGGTATGGGAGGTAGAGTCAGAGTCCTGGATTCAAATGTGCCTCTACTGCTTTCTAGTTATGGGGTCTTGGGCAAGTTAGTTGCTCTGTCAACTCCTATATAAAATGGAAACAGAATGCCTATCTGACGAAATTTTTAAATGTGGTAATGTAAAAAACTCCTTTGAATCATGATTGATACATGGGGACATCTAATATATTTTCAAATCTTATTTTAAAATAAAGTTGCTTCCCTTTATCAAGAAAGATGTCTGCTGTTATAAATTTTTCACAGAAGTCCCCTTTCCTAGGATATCATTTTTAAGCAGTTTACTCACCCTGGTTATACTTCTCTTGTGATTCCAGTAAGCTGTCAAAAAAAAAAAAAAGCAGTGCCCATTTTTTGAGGGATGAAGTATAGATTTAGAGATTCCAGATATTACTAAATTTTGTCACTTCTTGCCTGCTGATTTGAGGTCCAAATAATATGTAAATCAAGAAAAATCATTAGAAATATTTCAAATTCTCCTTTCTTGTTAGTGTAGCTGTGTAACATGCGTTCAGTCAGTACTGATTTATGCATGGTACTGAATTTCTCCTTTTTGTACTGAAAATTGTGCTTTTATCGCTTTCAGGTAATTGATTAGATTAAATGACAAAATCTTTTATGATGTATATGGAGCAGAAATTAAAAATATATGATACTTTTATCAGATATATATATTTTAGGAAAAGACAAAAGGGAAAGTAATATGCATTCATTCATTAGGTCAGCAAACTGTTACTGATTTCCTACTCTGTGCCAGGAAATGTTCTAGGTGCTACAGATATAGCTATGAACAAATCAGGCAGAAATCCCTGCTCTCATCTAACATACCACAAACAATTAAAAGGATAAAACATGAAGATGGATTTTTTTCCCTTATTTATATTGTATATTTACTATGACCAGTTAGCATGTATTTGTTCTTTTTGTTTTATAACATGCTTTCACCTAATAATTTATCTAATTAAATAGTCTTAGTAAGTTTGTGAGGGCATGCTTGTCCTTAATCTATTCTATATATGGGAAAGGCCAGATTGGGGGTAGCCTAAGTTCTCATAACAAAACCAGTGTTAAGAGTTGACCATTGGATTTCAGATCCTGTGACTTACAGTGACACACATTCTGCTGCTTCTACAATCCTTATTTTAATATTCTTTCTTCTCCTATGATTTAACAGTAAATACCATTGCCAGAAAGAAAGAATGATAGAGATCTATTTGCCACACTACAAGTGCAAAAAGTGCAGTTATATCCATCCCAATTGATGGATATAGGGAAATCTAAGCATCTTGGAAGAGGAATAAAACAAAATTAGTTGTATTAATCAAACAGCCTTACACATCTGGCAGTAGCTTACATCTGATATGGATTAATTTTAAAATTTTGTTCTGGCTTTTTAGTGGTACAGAGACCACAAGAATGTTGTGTTAACTACACAGGCAGTTTAAGCTAAGTTTCAACCTTGGCTTTTATTTTTCTGTGCTTGTTAGCTTTACTCTTAGCATGATGTAGCCGTTTGACTATTCCTCATATGTAGCCTCAAGGGTCTCCTTCATTGTTAGTTAACATTGAATGAGTATCTACAGGTAGATAGATGATCCCTCAAGAAGGTGACAATGATGGTAATAATTTAGAGTATCTTTGGACATGGCTTTGGAAACCAGAACCTCTGGTAAAAAATCTACATTAAAGCCTTTCTCTTCTGCCTGATAATCCTTTACGAACTATTTTATAGACGCATTATGGTGGAGAATTTGTGGATTGAGGGGAAGGCACATTTTTATCTGTAGGACAATAGCGTTCAGCTTCATCATCAGGAGCAATTGCTGAGCAGCTAAAACAGATTCTTTGCATTACTGTGCATAACTAAATGCTGATAGTATAATAGGGTGTTCTCGTCATCGTGCAGCAGTAAAGAAAATGGTCCATTTCTTCACTCTCTAAGAAATATCCTTTAAGAAGGAAAGGAGGGCTTCCCTGGTGACGCAGTGGTTGCGAGTCCACCTGCCGATGCAGGGGAAACGGGTTCGTCTCCCGGTGCGGGAGGATCCCACGTGCCGCGGAGCGGCTGGGCCCGTGAGCCATGGCCGCTGAGCCTGCGCGTCCGGAGCCTGTGCTCCACAACGGGAGAGGCCACAGCAGTGAGAGGCCCGCGTACCGCAAAAAAAAAAAAAAAAGGAAAAAAAGGAAAGGAAAAACGCCAATGTGAGGAAGCCAGGAACAAATATTCATAATCGACAACTGAGAAAAAAGACTCGAGTGTTAGCATATGCACACACATACTATATTACACCCTGGACTTCAGGTTACCTCTTTAGTGCCCGAAGAGCAGTAGCCATTCTACAAAATGTATGGAATGGAGCAGAAAGGTCAAAGAGCCTCAGACCTTGATTCTTTCCCTTTCTGAGCATTGGCTTTTCAACATGGACGAAGGAACAAGTCAAGTCACAGTGAGGTGATTGCACTGCCAGGAAGGGACATTGTGCAGGTTTGTTTTATTTCTTTTTTAATTGTGCAGATGATATAAGAATATGATAATGAATTTTTAAAAAGAAATATGTAAGACGTAATTCCACTGTACGAATTTTTTACACGATTTTTACCTATTGACCTCACTAGCAAAATTAGCGTAGAGATACTGTTCATCTTTGGAAGCTTCTTACCATGTTCCTTAAATTATCTGTGTTGTCCAGTGAACGTGACTTTTTAAAATTTCAGACTGTTTACAGCAACACTAAAGTTGCATGATAATTGCCAGTTTGGCTCCTCTCAGTGTCTTCAGTGACTATCAAAATGCCTGGCCCATAATAGGTGCTCATAAATGTTTGTTGAGTGACTGAGTGAAACCATAGACTAGTGTTCAAACTACTTTCTTTTCCAAGATTCTCTTCCTGTCCCCACCCCAACCTTCCAAACTATGCTCTGTTTTTCTTTACTTAGATATAATTGACATACCATAAAATTCACCATTTTAAAGTATGCAATTCAGTGTCTTTTCGTAAATTCACACAGTTGTGTAACCATCATCACCATCTAATTCCAGAATATTTTTATTCCCCCCCGAAAAGAAACTCCTACCCATTCATATCCACTCCCCATTCTCCCCTCCCTCCAGCTCCTGGCAATTATTAATCTACTTTCTGTCTCTATGGATTTGCCTAGTATGGACATTCATATAAATAGAATCATACAATATGGGACCTTTTCTCCCCCCCGGCTTCTTTCAGTTAGGGTAAAGTTTTCAAGTTTTATCGATATTTTAGCTTTTATCAGTACTTCATGCCTTTTTAATGGCTGAATAATTCCATTGTAAGACTATACCACATTTTGCTTATTCAGTTATTATTTAATGGACATTTTATCCATTCATCAGTGATGGTCACTTGGGTTTTCCCACTTTTTGGCTATTGTGAATAATGCTGCTACGAAAATATGTGTACAAGGTTTCTTGAGAACATGCTTTTATTTCTCTTGGGAAGATGCTTAGTTGTAGAATTGCTGGGTCATATGATAACTATGTTTAACTTTTTACGGAACTGATTTTCCATAGTAGTTGCACCATTTTTCATTCCCATCAGCAATGTATGAAATGCTTGAATCTCCACATTCATATCAAAAGTTATCTCCACTTTTAAAAAAATATTATAGCCATCATAGTGGGTATGAGGTGATATCTCATTTTAGTTTTGATTTACCTTTCTTAATGACTGACTAATGATGTTGACCATCTTTTCATGTGTTTATTGGCCATTTGCATTTCTTTTTTAAACAATATTTATCTATCTATTTATTTATTTTTGGCTGTCGGGTCTTAGTTGTGGCACACAGGATCTTTGTTGGGATCTTCATTGTGGCATGCAGGATCCTCTGCTGCAGTGCACAGGCTTCTCTCTAGTTGTGGTGCATGGGCTCAGTAGTTGTGCCATGTGGTCTCTCTAGTTGTGGTGCTTGGGCTCCAGAGCGCATGGGCTCTGTAGTTGTGGCATGAGGGCTCTCTAGTTGTGGCTCGCGTGCTCAGTAGTTGCAGCACTCAGGCTTAGTTGCCCCATGGCATGTGAGATTTTGTTCCCTGACCAGAGATGGAACCTGCATCCCCTGCATTGGAAGGCAGATTCTTAACCACTGGACCACCAGGCAAGCCCCCATTTGTGTTTCTTATTTGGAGAAATGTCTATTCAAATTCTTTGCCCGTTTTAAAATTGGGTTATTTGTCTTTTTACTGTTGAGTTGTAAATGCTCTTTATATATTCCAGATATTAGACCCTCATTAGATACATGATTTGCAAAGAGTTTCTTCCGTTCTGTAGGTTGTTTTTTCACTTTCTTTCTAAGTGTCCTTTGATGCACAAAAGTTTTTACCCATGATGAGCTCCAATTTGTTTATGTTTTCTTTGGTAGCTTATGCTTTTGGTGTCAGGTCTGAAGAACCACTGCATAGTCCAAGGTCATGAAGATTTACACCTATGTTTTCCACCAAGAATTTTATAGTTTTAGCTCTTACATCTAGGTCTTTAATCCATTTTGAATTAATTTTTGCATATGGTATGAGGTAGGGGTCCAACTTCATTCTTTTGCCTGTCTACATCCAGTTGTTCCACTACTATTTGCTGAAACTATGCTTTTCTAATGCCTTCAAGGCTTTTCTCTCTGTGTCTGTTAAAATATAATTTCTCCGTCCGCCTGCCGATGCAGGAGACGCGGGTTCGTGCCCCGTTTCGGGAGGATCCCACATGCCGCGGAGCGGCTGGGCCCGTGAGCCATGGCCACTGAGCCTGCGCGTCCGGAGCCTGTGCTCCGCAAATGGGAGAGGCCACAACAGTGAGAGGCCCGCATAACGCAAGAAAAAAAAAAATATATATATATAATTTCTCCAAGTGTGGCTCTTCATTATTTAAGGCAGTAATGTGGATGAATAAGTTGTTTTAATTTCAATGGTTACACCTTTATTTTAGACTTCCCATTTATAGTAAAAACATAATTCTTTCAGTAAAAGTAATATTAATTTAAAGAAAAATATTAATAACACCATAATATGGGTGGTACTTAGATTGACAAATACAATGACAGTAAGGTAGGGTTAAGAAAAGTATAGAAAATGCTGTTTAATTTGGAATTGACTAATCTTTAGATATTAGAAGTTAATATATTGTTGGAGGGGAGTAAGCTGTTAAATCTTTTCAGTTGATAAGACCCACAAGTTTGGCACACAATGAATGCTCACAAACAGTGATAGGCACTTCCTCATACATTATTACTGCTTTTAATTTGTACTCAATTAACTCTCCTGAAGTCACGTGGCAAGGAAAGAGCAAAGCAAGATTGTGAATCTAGGTCTCTCTTACCTTTCAGCCTCTGTGGTCTCCTCTATACCAGGCTACCTTTCACGGCTTACGTCAGATGACCCTACTCTTGAGGTAGTCAGGCCATGTGAGCGCTGGATGTCAGGCAAAGGAATAGCAGGTGGGGTCCTCAGTCACCTCTAAACACTGTTGAGACAGTTGTTTGACCCGCCTCTTCCCTTCCTCTTTAATCATTCTCTCCCTTCTCTCTCTCTTTTTCCTGTTTTCTCTTCTGAGCGATAACTAAGAATGAACATTTTATTATCTCGTGCATGTGTGTAGTTACTTCTCGATTACCAAGATTCACATTTGGAATAGAGCTACAGTGATTAAAAAGTACATTTTCATTGTTTTCATGAGTTATTACAAAAAGTACATAATCTCAGGTTCTGACACTTCACTTTAGTTTTGTAAAATTAAACTTGAATCCATTTATTGCTTTTCTTCTTGCCTTCTTCCTCCTTCCTTTCCTTCCTTCCTTCTTTCCTTCCTTCCATCCTTCCATCTAAAGCACTAAGAAATCTGGAATATTAATGTAAAGAAGATATCTCTGTTATTTCTCTGTTACTTCTCTGTTATTTCTCCTTATCCTGAGAGACAATGAGAAGATACATTGGCTTTTGAGTTTAAATCCTGGGACACTCCACTAATTATTAAATTTTTCTGAGTTTTTTCCCTCATAAAATGGAAGCCATAAAATCTACCTCATAGGATTATTCTGCAAATTAAATGAGATATATTTATAGTGTCTAGTCATATACTAAGTTACCCAACAAATGCAACCATTATTAATATTTTGCATATTATATTATATTATCATTAATGTTATTAAACCAGAAATTATGGCAAAAATCAGAGTGCTTAAAAATCCATACATGATGAAAAACATAGGTGTTCTGTTGATTGTTAAGTGGCTCCTTCTACAGATAGTTAGAGACTCTTGGATGTAGCTGAAACACCTGGCTAGTATTCAAAATGTATAGATATTGGAAGTGTGCTTATGGCTCTCAAAAGATGGTATTTTGTCCTTTTATTGTCAAACATGATATTAATTAAGTCTGTTGGCAACACTTACTTATACTTTTAATAACCAGAGGTATATAAGCTAAAATAAAAGTGAAGAGTCATGATTCTTGACTGTTTCCAAAAATACCCTGATGCATTGTACACATTGCCTTTATATTAAGTAATATACACTATGCAGGATTTGTAATTATATTTCTATAGAAGAATTCTAAAGCACTTTGCAAACCATGATCCCCTGAGCATATAGAGAGAAGTTGTAAGTATTGTTTTGTCACCAGAACCTGCTTTGCTGTATGCTGTTAGGTTGATGTAAAATGAACTAGTGAACTAGTGAAATTTTCAAACATTTTGGTCTGGTCTGGTACACAGTAAGTTAATACATTTTATATTGCTAGCTTGCACATATACATTCTTAACAACAACAAAAAAGGTCCATCTTTGCCATGTGCAATGTTCTATATTTTTTGATCTGGTCTCTTCTATTTCATTAATTAATGTCACTAAATTGGTTTTACAACCCACTAAAATGTTGCAACCTGCAGTTTGATAAAACACTTCATTTCAAGAAGTAACCACTTTGCTTTTGAATTCCTTCCAGAATCAAACCAAGGAATTGTTTGAAACACATAGAAAAATCTTATGAAGATTTATGAACTTTTTAAAGTATTTTCCATTTTCATGCCAGATCATTCTTTTTGGTAATATACCCCTCCTCCTTTCACATTGGTTAAAGTTACTTCTATTTAAAATAAGAGTACAAAAGCACTCAAATGCATCATGGAATTGTATTGCATTCCCTTTTAGTATAGTAAAAGATAATTCTACTGAATCTATATTATGCTCTTTCATTTTTGCTTTCATGGTTTCTATTAATTTTCCTGCATTTGATAAGGTTTGCATTTCGTATGAAGTTCTTCTTAACGAACGATTTGTATTGAATGTCATGTTTTAAATGTAAAAAAGAGTATATTATCACAATGGAAAGGAAGCGTGTTGAATAAAAGAGCAGATGGACAGAGCCTGACTGATGTTCGGAAGTTATTTTTGCTGTGAACTCCCGTCAGCCTAGAAATCATAAAATAGAAAGGAAGCTTGGTTCAGCTCACACGCCCTTAGGGGTTGTATGGAAAAGGATTTAAAATTCTGATAGAGTGACTTCAAAAATGTAACAGCTGAAATAATTTATTTCACTACAGAGCAACCAACTGAACTTTTACATTGAAATTATTCTTTTTGAACTTGCACATTGTAGCAGGACGGCTCAGTGGTCTCTGCACCTCTGCTAAGGATGCCGGGCTGCACAGCTCTGCTTTCCTGACCCACACCAAAGAGCAGCGGCTGCTCTGGTCCCTCCTGCACTTTCTCACTGATCATTCCCTGAATAATGGGCAAAAACAACCCAAAGTCCATGGTTTCAAAAAAAAAAAGGGTGAAGAGGAGGAGGCTGAGGGTAATGGAGAAGTTTTTCTTTTCTTCCTTAGGAAAAGTTTCCAAAGGTTAGTTTTGGGCATTGTGTGAAAGCAACAGACAAAATATTGGGCATTTTTATCCATAATGACTACCACATTCAGTTGGCTACAGTTGTGACATTTGATCTGGGTGGACCTTCAGATCATCTTAGAAGAAGAAATAGAAAAGTAATGAATCAGGCAAGGGCCACCACTAGTTTTTGATACATGACATTCCTCTTCATTGTCTGTGCTCTTTATCAAGCTATGCCTGGACAGCTCCATGCATCTCTTTGTTCTGAGTGACATTGAGATGATGACCACCAGGGAAAAGCAGCTCTGTCACCTCTGGACAGTGTTTCCCAACCTGAACCCATCTATGATGGTTGCAGGCTTCATCTCGTGTAACTAAGAATATACAGAAAAATGACAGTGATGAGGCCAATAAACTATAAATGAACGTCCACTGAATTAATCAAAAGCAACAGATACATTTGATAAAGAGTGTATTTCTATGTATATATATGAGAGTGTATGACCTAATTCAAGCTACACAAAAATTTACCCGTAAGAATTCCCAAACTCTTTGTAATCACTCAGCGTATCTACAGTGGTCTGAAACTCGCAAGTTGAAAACCATTGCTCTAAAATTTTAAAGATCACTATCAATCAGGTGAGGAAAATGCAGCCCAAAGGGATCCCTGAATTATTTAAATGGTCAGACACTAAACAATAAAAATAAAAGGAGGATGAATCAAAAATGTATTATCTAATTTGCCTTTATTGAAATCCATACCTGAGACAAATAGAGGAAGCCCGAAAGGATGGAAAATTATGTTTGTTTTTAGATAAACATTTCCCTGGAATACACAGATTTTATTTTTTCAGATGAAATCTCGCTATCTTACTTTGACATAAAGAAACATCAGAAGATATACTGCTGCTATGAATAATATTTGTAATTTTAATAATTCTCTCTGCTAATTACCTACATATGTGATTTATTATTAAAAATTGCTAAGGTAGATGATTGGGACCAAAACAAACAAAAAAGACACAATGACAACAATATCAGCAAAACCAAGTCTTCACATCCACTTCTGGCAAAAGTGAAAGAATTAGAATTATATTTTAATAATTAGAATTATTTTCAATTTATGTTATTGAGTTTTTAGTTTGTTTTTATTTAAAGAGAAAATGTTTCCATTCTAAAAAAAAAGTATTATGGTCAGATACAGAACTTGAAACCTGGGAAAATTCTGCTTTAAGGCAGATGCTAATATTGAGTCACTTCCTGGTTCATAGTTAATGAGCTATCTAATGTTGAATAGAGATAGTCAACTGACAAGCAATCTCTAGTTAAGAAGCTTTTACAATCCAGGGTAGCTTTTGTCCCCCCACCGATGAATAGCTGGATTGCATTCTATGCTAATGAAACTGTTTTTCAGTGGAGCATACAGTGATTTTCATAATTCTAGTCCTGGCTGAGATGTTGGGAAAATGGTACATAGCCAGAATAATTAAAATGGGATTTAAGGCCATATTTTGGAAGGCTTCTGTTTTTCAAGGTGGTTGTTTGTGAGTGCTGTTACTTCTGACATCTCAAAAATTTCAGACCTGAGAGTAAATTTGGTGTTGAGGGAAGTTGTGAGTT
The DNA here is from genome assembly GCF_000442215.2 of Lipotes vexillifer. Taxonomy (NCBI): domain Eukaryota; kingdom Metazoa; phylum Chordata; class Mammalia; order Artiodactyla; family Lipotidae; genus Lipotes; species Lipotes vexillifer. The sequence goes on from NW_006770909.1 coordinate 4,214,319, forward strand.
TTGATTCAGATTCCAACTTTGCTACTGCTGGCTCTGTGATCTTCACCAGTTTGCTTAATAATGTGATATATACCTTGCAGGGTTGTTAAGGAAGTTCTATATCATATCTAAAGTTCTTATCCTGCTGTATTCAATAAATCATAGCTGCTATAATTACTATCACTAGTACTGCTACCAGTATAATTCACAGAGTGATTATTATTATTCCTGTATTATTTAGCAGTTGATCCTTTAAAATATATTGAAAGTAAACGCTTTTTTAATGAAGGTGTCAAGTTAAATATATCCAATACAAAATAAACAAATGGAACTTTGAATTCACTGGTATGATGAACAATTAATTATGAAATTTGGAAATGCTGAATATATTAAGCTGCCTCAACAGAACAGATGAAATTCTAGAGGGACCCAGATCACCACATACATGAGTTGTTTGGTCACCTTTAGGACCTGCCCTTTTTTAAATGAATATTGCTCCTTAGGCAATCGTATACAAGGTTGTAAAATGTCTGTACATCCCTCTGAATGCCCCAGAATCCCAACCAGGACTTCTTTCTTAATATTGTCTGGACTGCAGTGTTGATTTTTCCAAGCATGATCCAACCCACAGTACCCTTTCCGCTGGAAAAATAAAGTGTTTATTTTATACTAAGAAAAGAGCAGGGTGGATGGAAGCTTTGTATGGTAAAAACAAAAGAAGGAAAAGCTTAGGACACAGAAAACTTGGATGTGGTAGCTGTAGGTCTCTCCACAAGATGGCACTCATTCTCCCTCCTTTATTATTTTTTTCAATAGACAAAAATAAATCTGTCACTTATTTTCCACAGTCATAGAACAAATGTATTGTTGGTTTATGAATCAAATGGAGCTGGTTTCATGTAGTTTAAAAACATCCTATCGTGTTTCTTATTCTTAGTAGGAATAAGTATAATTTTACCTCCTTTAAGGCTGTATTTGGATGTGAATACTACTAATACTTAGGAGGACATACTTACCCCCACTTCCACTCCCAAATGTAACAAAACTCATATTAACCTTCTAAAAATTTTTCTACTAAAATCTCTATGGCGTACAAACTATTAAAAACACAACTGGGGGGCTTCCCTGGTGGCACAGTGGTTGAGAGTCCGCCTGCCGATGCAGGGGACACGGGTTCATGCCCAGGTCCGGGGAGATCCCACGTGCCGCAGAACCTGTGCTCCGCAACAGGAGAGGCCACAACAGTGAGAGGCCCGCGTACCGCAAAAAAACAAAAAACCAAAAAAAACAAAAAGACACAATTGAAAAATCAAAGGCACAAACTTCCAGTTATAAGATAAATAAGTACTAGGGATGTAATGTATGTGTTAAATATAATGAACACTGCTGAATGTTATATATGAAAGTTGTTGAGAGTAAATCCTAAGAGTTTTCATCTCAAGGAAAAGGTTTTTTTCTATTTCTTTAATTTTGTACCTATATGAGATGATGGATGTTCACTAAACTATCACTAATCATAATCATTTCATGATGTATATAAATCAAATCATTATGCTGTTCACCTTAAACTTATACAGTGCTGTATGTCAATTATATCTCAATAAAACTGGAATAAAAAATAAATAAAATACAACTGAAGACTAAAAATAATCAGAATCCCCTCTCTTTTTCTTCTTCTTCTTATCATTTAAAAATTTAAGTGGATCCCAATAAAGATGTTAAAAAAAAAAAATTTAAGTGGATGTACCTTTCCATTGGAAAGAAAATCTCTGATACCTCCAACTGAACATGAGTCAGAAGCATATTTACCTCCAAAGAGCCTTGGGTCTCCTCACTCTTTTTAGTGATGGGAAATGTCACAAGTATATTCTTGTCACTTTAACTTCCACTGGAGTCTGTGCAATCATTCAGTTTTTCTTAAAACAGAAGAAAAACTGATTCATTAATTTTTTTTTAAGATCAAATGCAAAGTAATACATGTTACTTCTTAAAACGTTAAAGAAAAAATGTTATGCTGTCAGTTTCCTTAAAAATAGGCTTTGAATGATAAATGGTAAATAAATAAATAAAAGGGAATTTAATGGGACAATTTCATGCTTCTGTCTTTTAGTACTTGCATCAGATTTTCTTTCAAAAGGTTTAGAAGGTATGCAATGTGTGTGGGCAAAATTATAGCTTACTTGATTTGTTAATGTGATGATAATGAGCCCCTACTGAGAAGCTCTTTTTCTTATATAGTTTTCATTGTCTGGAGTTTTTTTTTTTTTTTGGTAGACTTTAGAGTAGTTTATGGTGACTATAGGACAGATCGCTGAAGGTTAGAGTAAATTCTTTCCTGCCTTGATCATAACAACTATTATTACGGAGTCTTTGCCTCACTTTTTAGGGTGCCCGACCTGTTGGAAGCTGATACTGCAGAATGCTTTGCCACCACATAGCGAAAGTCAGACTTTGAAAGAGGAAGGCAGAAAAATCCCGAGAGGGTTCTAAGAAGAGAAAGATATTACAGAGAGGAAACTGAGACTTATAACAGAATGTTAAGGGAAAGCAAAGCTAAAGCTTGAACGATTTTAATAAAGATAATAGATAGTGCTATACTTGTTGTATAGGCTAGACACTAAACTAAGCCCCTCCTATTTATTAGCCCATTCACACTCCCAGCGTTCCTAATGTGACCAAAATCACTACCCACCCTGTTAATTGACAGGATGGCTGAGAACCAGAAAGGGTAAATGGCTTGGGTTTCGAGGTAGGATTTAATCCAGTTCTGACTTATTCCCAAGCCTATGACTTTAATCAATAGACATTCCTGACTCACTGACTTTTAGGGGCATAGAATGTTAGAATTTGACTACTGGCTTTAAACATAAGTAATATTTTTATATAAGTGTAGATCAGTTGTTCCACCCTTTCAAATTTTAAGAGAAAGTATGCTTTCAAGGAACTCGAGAGGTTTTTTTTTTTTTTTTGCAGTACGCGGGCCTCTCT
>NW_006770909.1:4218546-4242227 GCF_000442215.2 Lipotes vexillifer
TGCCCCCTGCATCGGCAGGCGGACCCGCAACCACTGCGCCACCAGGGAAGCCCAACTCGAGAGCTTTTGATTTGATGCGTGGAGGAAGGTCTTGATCCTTAGGGTGTTGAAACAGTGAATGAACTAAGAAAGGGGCTGTGTGGTCTGAATGAGAGATCTTCGGGAAGCAAGTGTTCATAACCACTTTCCTAGTCGTACGGGTCAATCTTCTAAAGAATGTAAGGAAAGGCACAGGTACCTCCTTTTAGAGATTTTTTATTATGATTGTAAACACCTTTGTGTGAAATATATTTCATACGTATTGAACTCAGTCACCATCATTCCTCATTTGTCTCACCTCTGTCAGTATAAAGCCCCAGACCTTTAAGTAGTTGGCATGACCTGACGCTTTTCTCGTTAATCACTTTTTCACATTCTCATCAATCTAGGAACACCGTCTACTTTCATTTGTAATAACTACGTGGAAGTCTCTTCTGTGCTTTAGTTTATCTAGCTATTCATGAACTGTGGGACATGTAGATGTTTTTCCCCTGCTTCTTGCTATTTTTGAGTGAGCATGTGTTGTTCCTTTTGGCTGGAGTAGGAAGAAGTATGGGGGTTTAAGAGATACATGCAGGTTTCTTTGAAGAAAGAAAGTGCAATTATTATTCCCAAAGTGCAATTATTATATCAAAAGATGTTTAATAGATTTTTCACTCTTGTTAAATATTTCCAAATAGCTTTTTAGAGAGAACAAACACATTTTTAATGACTTCAGCCATCTATAGATCCTAAATTCCAAACTCAAATTCTGAATACGTGAGCTTTTCTCAGTTTTCCAAACTGGTAAAATAAGTGAGTGCAGCTGGCCAGGTGTTTGACCACAGAGGGTGTTGAGGACAGAAACAACCTGAAGGACACAGCCCCCATCTAGAAGGGGCAGCATCCTCTACTCAACATTGCCTGGATGTTGCCTTGTGAGAAGATAATTCCGACATTGGTATAGAACTTCAAAAATATATGGAGACTCTAGAAATCCAGGTTTTAGAGGAGATTTCACAACTTTTAAGCATTGGCAAAACATTGGAAGTATTTTTGAAAACTGTGAGGAAAAAAATGTTTCTGGACTGATGCAGCCCATTGACCAGACTCCAGTTGGTGACCCTGAGGTATACATTCTAATTCCCTAAAGTCCCACATTAAGCTTTGTCATTTTTAAATTTTATTTGCCATGTCAGTAGGTATGCAAAGATACCTTAGTGTTATTTTAGTTATCATTTTTAATTGTTTGTAAGGCTGTGTTTTCCCCCCTTATGAGAGTCCTCTGTCTCATTATTCATGTGAAATTTTGTGTATCTCCTTTATTTGTGAGGCGCTGTCTGGGTACCGATTTGTATAACGGTCAGTCCTTTATACACACACAGATGTGTGTGTGTATGATAGTATGTTTTCATCGGATATATTTATTGCATGGTCTCATTATGTTGCTTTCTTTAACATCTTTGTTGGAGTATAATTGCTCTACAATGGTGTGTTAGTTCCTGCTTTATAACAAAGTGAATCAGCTATATATATACATATATCCCCATATCCCCCCCTCTTGCATCTTCCTCCCACCCTCCTATCCCACCCCTCTAGGTGGTCACAAAGCACTGAGCTCATCTCCCTGTGCTTCCCACTAGCTATCTGTTTTACATTTGGTAGTGTATATATGTCCATGCCACTCTCTCACTTCATCCCAGCTTACCCTTCCCCCTCCCCGTGTCCTCAACGTCTGTGTCTTTATTCCTGTCCTGCCCCTAGGTTCTTCAGAACCATTTTTTTTTTTTTTTTTTTTTAGATTCCATATATATGTGTTAGCATACGGTATTTTTTTTTCTCTTTCTGACTTCACTCTCTATGACAGACTCTAGGTCCATCCACCTCAGTGTAAATAACTCAGTTTCATTTCTTTTTATGGCTGAGTAATATTCCATTGTATATATGTGCCGCATCTTCTTTATCCATTCATCTGTCAATGGACACTTAGGTTGCTTCCATGTCCTGGCTATTGTAAATAGAGCTGCATTTTTGTTTTATTTCCATTTCTATAGGAGGTGGGTCAAAAGGATCTTGCTGTGATTTATGCCATAGAGTGTTCTGCCTATGTTTTCCTCTAAGAGTTTTATAGTGTCTGGCCTTACATTTAGGTCTTTAATCCATTTTGAGTTTATTTTTGTGTATGGTGTTAGGGAGTGTTCTAATTTCATTCTTTTACATGTAGCTGTCCAGTTTTCCCAGCACCACTTATTGAAGAGACTATCTTTTCTCCATTGTATATTCTTGCCTCCTTTATCAAAAATAAGGTGACCATATGTGCATGGGTTTATAGTTCAGATGCTTTAGTTTTACATATCTGTGCTCATCCATCCTGTCTCTGATGAGATTCTAATAGATTCCATTTTTTCAGTATCAGGGGTTTATTTCTTCTCCATAGCTGGAGAGGAACTGTTTTTTTTTTTTTTTTTTCCTAGTTTTCAAAAAAATGTCAAACTCTGACTCACCTGAAACTAACACACTGTGTGATATGAGAAATGACTCTAAGATAATTTTTTTTCTATACTGGTATCACAATGGCCCAATACTATTTATTAAATAGTAATTTCTCTATTGTTAGGGATTCTTATAATCATCTGAATTGATTTTATCAATGCTGGTTATATTTCATCAGTCTGTTTTTTGGGGGTTTTGAACTGTTTCTTAATATGTAATTATTGCTTTGTGATTTTAATCTCTGGTAGAATAAATCATGCAGAGATATATCAAATAATTTTATTCTTTGAACAAAATGATCTCTTCATGCCCTATAATGTTTCCTTCTTCCAAAAAAACCCCAAAAAAGTTGGTTTCTAAAGCCAACTAATATGGTCAAGGAGAGTTAAATGTTATGAGTTGAGAATGAATGACAGATTATTTAGGGTAACACATTATACCAAGTGAGTTTTATCAGCCGATGCAATGGTGTGATTGACAGTTTTCACTGAATCATTTTATGTATCTGTGAAATTAGGAAATGAAATCGATGGTCTCTGAGTTTCCTTAGAATGCCAGAAATCCCGTGACTTTTTTTTCCTAAAATAACTATAATCATTTCGACGAGTCCAGTGTCTGACAACATATAGGCTTCGTGATGGGAAGATGAGTTGAGACATTGTCTCCTCTGGGAAACCGTCCCTAACTTCCACTACAAGCCCCATGCTCAAATCTCCTGCAGCCTTTCCTCCTCTGGACCCCCTTGGCACCCTGCACATGTTACTGCACAGACCCTGGAACAACACAGTGGAAGAAAAATAATTTCTTAAATGAATTCAGTCCAGGCAAGGCCTGTGGAGTTGACCTTCACTGTTACAATATTTTCCCTTGTGGGTGGAAGCAAGAATAATTTTCCAAACCTGGAAAGTTGGAGGTTCTGGCATCACAGGAATCTGCCTGAGCTGCTTTCAGGAGGCAGCTTCATCCTGGCTGTGGCTCAGATGTTTGAGATGGGGGTGAAGGCTAAAATGAGAACTGAAGTACCTGATAACCACAGTGACAAGATGAACATATGGTGGATGCTTTAATCTCCCTTCTTAGTCCAGGAGGAACAGCAGGACCTGTATAGACATACAGAATTAGAAACTTAGAATATTTTGGGTCTCTATCCAAAAATCCATAAAGGATACCCTAAAGTTGAAAACTTAAAGCCATTGCATCTTTGCACTGTAATTTATTGTTCACTGCCTGTGATAAAGTGGTTATTCCTGTTACAAGAGCATGCAGTGCTGAGACTCTGGAAACTATATTTATCTAGACAATGATAATATATAACATAGTAAATAGAAATGAAGATTTCCCATCTAGTATGTTTTCTGATTACATCTTAAAGAAGATCATTTTTGTAAATATATCTAAAATGAAGGTGGGGTTATTTTACAGCTGTAAACCATCCTTGCATAGCAGGGATGTAGTCCATTAATTCTCAGAGCTCCAGGCAAGGCTGGCAATTCATAAGTGGTAAATCTGGAGAGTTATGAAGATATTAAATCTCACATCTGGTGAGAAAATGTGTTATTTCACTGGGTTGATTGATGGACACTTTCCCATTACAGTGCAATTTGGGAAATCGCACTGTTAATTGCTAGGGTTTTAGTAAAGCTCTGTAGTTCAATTCCAATTACTTTAGTTTTGAAAAACAGAACAGCTGGATGGTAAAACTGCCTGGAGCTGTCACCGAGGGAGGGCACAAGCCAGCAACCCGACCTCTGCCATTCCTGACTTGTATTTTTTACAGAACTGTTGGTTAGTGAAATCGCAGGCTCCTGGTATTAGATCTCCTTGCCACGTGCTTTCTTCTGGCTCAGGAGCAAGTCTGTTTGCTTACCACTCAGGTGATCACCACCCCATAATCTGGAGCCCTCCCATTATTACTCATTTGCCTCCCTCTTCACAGGAGAGAGATGAGAAAAGTTAAATCCCATCACTTCCTGATCCCTTACTGCAAGGTGATCGCTTCCTTGCTTTAGAGCCAAGTGAAGTTGTTTTTTTGTTTTGTTTTGTTTGTTTGTTTTTTGCGGTACGCGGGCCTCTCACAGTTGTGGCCTCTTCCATTGCGGAGCACAGGCTCCAGACGCGCAGGCTCAGCGGCCATGGCTCACGGGCCCAGCCTCTCTGCGGCATGTGGGATCTTCCCGGACCGGGGCACGAACCCGTGTCCCCTGCATCGGCAGGTGGACTCTTAACCACTGCGCCACCAGGGAAGCCCCCAAGTGAAGTTTTCAACCTCCTCCTCAGAGATTTATTTTGCTGTCATATTGACCTTTCAAGTCTCTGTCTATGGGGCAAATTACATGTCTGCACACATGATCTCGTTGTCTCTGTCTAAATATAGAAAGAACAACTCCAGTTGTGGTGTGGAAATGACCTGGTGCCAGCAGCTAACTGTAATCAAGTTGGACGATTCAGCGCTCACTCCCCACATCTACCAGGCTCACTGATTGAGCCAGATGTGGATCAGATGCTTTTTTGGTTAATGTACTCTGGGCTCCAGGAGTCTCTTCCTTGCTTGGTGCAGCTGTGAATATATAAGGGGCTTTCTTCAGAAGTTTCAGGATTTACGGGCCATAATGAAATGAAGGCATGGCAACTCTGAAAATATCTCGAGGAGGACAAAAGTCGGGGAAGGGTTTCAAGGAGAAACATTTGTGAAGAGAAGGAAAGCTTTGTTGTGCAGATGGGAAATTTAGAAAAAACAGTGCCTTACCTTTCTAGAATCTCTTCTTACTTTTCAATATATATCTTTGATACTGTAAATTCAAACTAAATTTTTTTTAATGCCCTGTTAAATTAATGCTCTTGAAATATGTGTTCAGTATATTTTGACAGGGCAAGCTGAAAGGCGGGGGCTGCAGAGAAGGAATCTTTCCTCTCTGGAAACTGTCCTGAGCAGTGTACTCTGGCCCCAGGACTACATGATACTCAGCTAAACAAATACCTGCTCAAACTACTATTACTCTTTGGGGAATCCTTTTTGGGAACCTTACTCCCCGCTCGTCCCTCAGAGGCTTGCAATACGGTGACTATATATCTCTGTGGTCTATGCCTTGTTCTAACACAATTATTAACACCCCCTATAACTCTCAAAAGAGTCTGGAATAGGATAATAGATTATATAGTCACCCTTCTCTTCAATGTATGTCTTTTGAACCACAAACAGTATTGAACCTGAAAGAAAATCTGTTAAGTAAAAATTTCTCAGTCTCCCTCGATTGTCCTGTCCTGTTCTTTACCTTTGTAGACAGATACCCCAGGGAGTGACCCATCCCTCAGTCAAGCCACTCATAAAACCCCAAGTCATGGAAATTTATGTCCAGTGGAACCCTTAAAACAAATAAGTAAAAATCCTCACTGCAAATTAAAGGGATTGACTACTTTCAAAAGCCAAGACAATGGTATTCACAAACGTTCGTTGTTGTCATTTGTCATTATTTTTTTACTTTGTATTTTGCATCAGTGGCAAATCTGTCACTTCTGACATCTTGAAATACTGCCTCTCTAAGCTGTTGAATTATCTCCTCTAACTCTTTTCTTCCTTACACTTAACAGGCCCATTACTTTTACTCTTCTCTTGTAGGTCCTCTTTTCTATCTTCACACCCCTGGGTGTCTGTCCTGTTGCCTTTCCGGCTAGCATCTGGCTCATTTCTTTTCTGAAGACTGGACAGAGCTTTTGAACAAGGTGTGTCTGGTGGTGAGCAGAGGTAAGATTGTTTATGTGTACCTTTTTGAGGGAACCCAAACACTGCCAGCTGCCTTCCTAATGTGCATTTATTTTATCAGTGGAGACCTGACTCTTCATTATACTCCTCCAAAGCCATTTCTTGACAGTATGGATTTTACTGTCTTGTTTAAGTGTGTGCACTAGATATTTTTCTTCATTGAAATTAATTTACAGTCAGCCTTCTGTATCCAGTTTCTGCATCTGTGGGTTCAGCCAGCCACAAATCAAAAATATATGGAAAAAAAATTCCAGACATTTTGTAAAAGCAAAACTTGAATTTGCTGCACACTGGCAACTATTTACATAGCATTTACATTTATATCAGGTATTATAAGTAATCTAGATGATTTAAAGTAGACTGGAGAATGTACACAGATTATATGCAGATACTATGCCATTTTATATAAGAGACTTGAGCATCCACAGATTTTGGCATCTGTAGGGGAATTGGAACCAATCCCCTGTAAATACTGAGAGACGAGTGTACTTATACTCCTAATAATAAGGGCCATTTATTTAGAGTCTAGCTTGTACCATCAACCAAACTAATAATGCAGGAGGCTGCAAGTAAGAAATGGTTTATTTGGGGTTTTAAGAATTGCAATTCGAGAGACCCACGTTCCGGTAACCTGAAAGAGCGTTTTGAGGAAGGGACAGAGTCAGAGGCTTATAAAGACAGAAACCCACTAGGCTGTTAAAAGTTGCCTGGTGAGAATCGTGATCAACTTCGAAGCTAGTCAGAAAATATTTGCCCTTAAGGAATCATGAGTTATTTTAGGGTAAGGGCCTGATAAGTATCTTGAATTTCTGGTGGGTGTTCTGGATGACTTCATCAGGTCAATAGGTTGGATTCCATTTAGGCTGAGATGGTGCGTAAGTCACACTTCCTTATTGGCCTCTTGGCTCTGGTGAAGAGAGCTCTCTTAGCAGTACCAACTCCATTTTGATTTTCCTTTCACAGTACTCAATCTTGATCTTCCAGAAGGTGCCCAAGATTCAGTTATATTTCATTTCCTTCCTTTCCAAAACTGCTATTATGCAGAAAATTGGTTTTTTTAAAATTTTAGTAATTTAGTTATTCATAGTTCTGTAATCATTTCGCAATGTGTGATTTCTGTCTCTCTGGCTATATTTAAAGCATACTGGCTAGTAGAAACCATGTCTTCATGTACTTTTCAGATCTCTTACAGAACTGAGGTGAATATCAAGTAAATGAAAAATTTGCATTGGTCACCTTGACAGGTCCTTGACCAAAGATGTCAGTACCATTCTTGGATATAGGAACTGTTTCAGTCAGGGCTCTTTGAAAGCATCAGAAACCACTTCTAACGTACTTAAGTAAAAGTGAGAATGTTGCTGGGATCTATTGAAAGGTTCTGGGGGTGGCCCAGAAAATTGAAGGAACAACAGAAAACCTAGTCTTAGGAACAGTTGGACTTATAGGAGACTTATAGGAGACTCCACACATCTAAAAGTACAGTGATAGCACTACCAGCCCATTGAGTGTCCTCTGATCCATCCCACTGTTCTTTCTTTTACATTTCTTACCCAAGCAAACATGCATGTAGCTCTACTACTCTATCATGCATGTGTTTATAGATCATCCTATGGCTTTCTGGCATTTAGAGGTTTTACTGTAAGCTTTTATATCTCTGTGGCATCTACTGGATTTCTATGCAGGTTAAGGGAATGAATGCCAATGCAAAGTTGCTAGGTTTGATAGAATGGTATTAAGCAGGGAAATTTATGCATGATTTGAAAATTCTAAGTTATAACAATTTTATATTCCCTTTAGTCATATGCTCAAAGTAATGTGCCATCCTATTATTCTTCCCAGCTAAATTTTTAAATTGAAATTTCTTGAAATGGGTGAAGTTGTTAAAATAATTGTTTTCACTGTGTTTTCTATATTACCTCTTCTCAGATAAGATCAACCTCCTCATTCCTAAAAATTAGAAGTTTCTACAGAATGCTAGTAAATAGAGTATATACAGTCAAAGGTAGCCTCTTGGAGAACATTAAAGAGATGGGGTGATAGACTCTGAAATTATTATGTCCTGTATAGTAACATTATTTTTTCTTTGCACCATCAAGATATTGTGCTAGATATAAAAATTGCTTTTATTAATTTGCATCATCATATTATGATGTGTCATTAATATTTTAGTTATTAATTTTTAATATTTCATTGCAAAATTGTCAACTTACCATTAATAATTAAAATAATTTCTGTATTTTAAATCATGATTGGGCTTCCCTGGTGGCGCAGTGGTTGAGAGTCCGCCTGCCGATGCAGGGGATACGGGTTCGTGCCCCGGTCCGGGAAGATCCCACATGCCGCGGAGCGGCTGGGCCCGTGAGCCATGGCTGCTGAGCCTGCGCGTCCAGAGCCTGTGCTCCGCAACGGGAGAGGCCACAACAGTGAGAGGCCACAACAGTGAGAGGCCCGCGTACCGCAAAAAAAAAAAAAAAAATCATGATTGAATTATATTATAGAATGCTGCCTCTTTTTTTTTTTTTTTTTTTTTTTGGTAAGACTTGCCTGATTTTTTTAAAAGAAAGCCTATAGGAAAAAAGCTAACACTAACTTTTGTTTGTAGTGTAATTATGATATTTTGAAGTACTTTTATATCTGTTACTTAATATTTTGGTCATAATTGTGATATGAGAATGACAGGTGATTAAGGATGGGGGTTTGAGTGTCATGGTACCAGTCAACATGGAGATGGAAAACAACCATGTGAATAATCAATTAATCATACTACATAATGGAGCCCCAATAAAATCTCTGAACACTGAGACTTGGGTGAGCTTCCTTTGTTGGCAACTCTATGTATATTGTCATGTATCACTGCCCGGAGAGTAACATGTAGAGAAGACAGTGGGAGCCCCATGTTTGGTACTATCTGCTTCTTCTCTTGGCTGGTGTTCATCTGTATCCTTCCCAGTAATAAACTAACTGTGAGTATAGCAGCTTTCAAGGAGTTCTGAGAGTCCTTCTAGAGAAGTAATGAGACTGAGGGTGGTTTTGGAATACCCCGAACTTCCAGTTAGTGTCATAAGTGAGAGCAGATTTGGAGACTGGGTCCTCTGATTTTGCAGTTGCCTGAACTCCCAAGAAACTGGCCTAAACTCTCACAATAAGGTACTGATCCATTGGATTTTGAATGAATATAATATTGAAATTCTGAAGTTGTTAATTTTTTAATTCTATCCTATCATGTCAGTTATTTTATAAAAGAAACTAATTATGGATGCAATTTGACATATTTATGCCAGACTTCACTCCTAAATTAGTTATTTTTCCAAGTTTATTAGGACCATATCAGTTCAACTACTGGTTGTTTGTTTTTTAAAAAATATTTATTTATTTATTTGGTTGCACCGGGTCTTAGTTACAGCAGATGGGCTCCTTAGTTGCGGCAGGTGGGCTCCTTAGTTGCAGATTGCAGGCTCCTTAGTTGTGGCATGCAAACTGTTAGTTGCAGCATGCATGTGGGATCTAGTTCCCTGACCAGGGATCGAACCCAGGCCCCCTGCATTGGGAGCATGGAGTCTTATCCACTGTGCCACCAGTGAAGCCCCCTGGTTGGTTGTTGAATGCCTACTATACGTGAGACACCACTTAATATTTTGGAAAAATCCAAGTCTTAGGTAAGCCTCTTTACTGTGCTTTCCATTTGGATGTTAGATTTGATGCGTGTGTGTGAGTGTGTGTGTGTGTGCGCGCGTGTGTGTTGCCAGACATCAGAAATGAAGTGTATGATCATCTCAACAAATACTGTCACAGTTTAGCTAAAGAAACTGAGCAAATTAAATGATAGCTAGTTTAAGGCAAAGCAGGAATCAGAGTATAGATCTCTGGACTTCAGTGTACAGCATTATAATTGCATTTCCTTTCTACATGTTATTGGTTCAGAAAAATTCCAGACTCAAAATTTTCAAACTGGAGACATACAGGACATCTTCACACAAATTACAGCTCCCTCTGTAATTTCTAATACAAAGTTATGTGTTCGAGAAACAAAGGGATCCACATCTCTCAATATTTAGATTACTGAGCAGCTTTCTTAGGAATTATGGAAACTTCTTTCCAATGTGGTTGCTAATTCATCTCCAACCTGCTCTAAGCAACTTACTAGTTGACAGAATTGAATGCTTACCCTAAAACAGATGGGAAAGATTCATACCTGAACTTGTTTAAATATGGGTAACTAGGACTACAGTTTGCATTTACAGTGACAGTGAAACATGTGGTTTCTGCAGAAGGTAGAGTGGGCAAACAAGCTTTCTTTAACACAGTGTGTTACTTTAGGCATGTTCTCTTCCTTTTTACTTATAACTGATAAATCCAGACCTAAGAAGGCATATAACTTGTTTTCAATGCTGGACATGCCAGTTCTCCCCAGATTTCAGATTCCATTCCTTCTCAAAAATTTCCATGGAAGTCATCTTCATGGCAGAGGGAAGTGGCTTCTGCTTGTAGGATAGAGCAGCCTTTCACGAGCAAAAATGCTTTGAAGTAATAGCCTTTTGTTTGTTTTAATTTAAAAATAATGTTCTACATCTTTTATTCTTTAGCAAAATAACAATTAAAATTGTCACACCAGAGGTGTGTACCATACTTATTTTGTAGTTTTGGATATTTATGTCACATGGTAGTCTACCTTTAACTCAGGTGAATGTGTATTCCAGTTTAAGAAGCACAGAGATAGAATATGTGAATTTTGGAGGCCGTAGGTTTCTGTTTATAGATGTTCCCAGAGTTTTTTGCATAGTAATGTGGATTGAGAGTCAGAAAGAAGAGACTTACTAAGCAGCATTTCTCAAATATATTTTACCATAAAAGCTTTTTCACAGTGCTCACTTACTGGCATCTTACGGAATGAGTGTTTCAAGGAACACAGTTTGGGAAAGGCTTGTCTAATTCAGTGTTACCTCTCCATTTTATTACATAAATAATATTTTTCTTAAAAGTTTTTATTAATTAAAAAGTTAAATACTATAAATATTAAGTCTATTATAACACCAAAAAATGATCTATATTGTTACTTCTTTTAAAGTTTGTCATAAAACTTTGCTATTTAGATAAAGATTTTTACAAGATTTTCTCAGTGTTTGAAAATAGTGCCATTAGGTCAGTAGCATAGAAATTAGAATAACTTGTTGCCTAGATTCTGACACCTATCTGCTCTGGGATTCTAACCTTTCTAGTCATATATAATCTCTCTTCACCTCAATTGCTTGTTTAAAATTTTTAAAAATTAAAATTGAAAAAAGAGGTTACACCTGTCCTATCAATTTCACAGTACATTTTGTATTGAATTAGTTAAATTTACTGTATTAACTAGAAAGCATAACAATGTAAGACGTATCAATGTTATTACCATTGTTATAGGACTAAGCACATTTCCATTTAACCTTTTATAAATGTTGGATACAGTTGGTGGACACTTACAAACATTGTTGAAAACCATTTGAAGTAAAGTAATAATTGATTATTATCAAATGTGAGTTTCTTCTAGCAGTTTCTTCCATCATTTTTTACAAAGAACCCTCTCTATGTTTATATAGGTTAGATAGCTTTAATTTGTTTCTTCTTATTTCCTCTCAGCTATAACACCTTACCATTCCCATGGGAGGATTTCTTTTTCTTATAATTTATTTTTAAATGAGATGGCACAACTGTTTTAGTTTAATGCATTTTTTTCCCTAAAGTTCCCTGTAAGTGGCATTTATGAGCAATTTCAGATTTATTCCGTTATAATGGCGTTTTAAAAAGATTATCCTTAGGCATTATGATGGTTTTAGAATAAATCTAGCTAAAATATTCATCTTTGTTGTGAAAAAGAAAGCTCCTAAATGGCTTTAAACATAGTCCATCTTTCAGAGACCTTCTGTTTGGAGACAAGTTTGTCTCCTGAGTAAACTGAACAACGGTAATTCATGGCATTGGTTCAGCATTGTGTATTTTCAAAGCGATTTGCAATCATCAGTTCATTTAACCACCAAGCACTCGCAGCACTGAGAAACAAATGTAGTCTGACCACCACCTGAGCTGGTATTAGCACCCCAAATTGCCTCCATGCTCACATTGTCCAGGCTTGCTTTGATTAAAAATCACCCTTGGAACAAATGAAAAGCTACATGTAAGCTACTTCTTTGTCCTGTATTTGCTCATAAGTGGAATAATGTGTTGCCATTTCAGTGGGAGCTGTCTGTGTCCCCAGTACTCCTTAGAGATAGTGTGCTTGTGTAAATATGACAGAATGGTGTGGTAAGATCCTTTTAGGGATCTTTTTGTACTCACCTTTTGAGGTCCAACTCAGATGTTATTTTATAACTGAAATGTTCCATATCACTTCTCCTTCTGTCTTCCCATGATTTAATTAATTTTTCCCAAGGGAACCCTCCTGCACTGTTGGTGGGAATGCAAATTGATACAGCCACTATGAAGAACAGTATGGAAGTTCCTTAAAAAACTAAAACTAGAACTACCATACGGACCCAGCAATCCCACTCCTGGGCGTATACCCAGAGAAAAACATAATTCAAAAAGAGACATGTACCACAATGTTCATTGTAGCTCTATTTACAATAGCCAGGATATGGAAGCAACCTAAGTGTCCATCATCGGATGAATGGATAAAGAAGATGTGGCACATATATACAATGGAATATTACTCAGCCATAAAAAGAAACGAAATTGAGCTATCTGTAGTGAGGTGCATGGACCTAGAATCTGTCATACAGAGTGAAGTAAGTCAGAAAGAGAATATCAAATACTGTATGCTAACACACATATATATAGAATTTTAAAAAGCAGTACTGATGAACCTAGTGGCAGGGCAGGAATAAAGATGCAGATGTAGAGAATGGACTTGAGGGCACCGGGGGAAAGGGGAAGCTGGGATGAAGTGAGAGAGTAGCACTGACATATACACACTTCCAAATGTAAAATAGCTAGTGGGAAGCAGCTGCATAGCACAGGGAGATCAGCTCAGTGCTCTGTGACCACCTAGAGGGGTGGGATAGGGAGGATGGGAGGGAGGCTCAAGAGGGAGGGGATATGGGGATATATGTATACATATAGCTGATTCACTTTGTTGTACAGCAGAAACTAACACAACATTGTAAAGCATTTATACTCCAATAAAGATGTGAAAAAAAGTTAATTTCTCCCTCCTGTGTTCTCACAGAATTTTATACATACTTCTTTTACAGCTCTTACCACAATTTTGGTGTAGCTTTAAGTCTAGACTGGGAACATTTCTATGGCCTGTAACTATGTCTTATTTATAAATCTACCCTCATCCCTTAGCAGAGTGTCTGGAATATGTGGAAACCCAAGCATCTTTAAATCCCATTTTAGAACTCAGCTTCTCCAGGTGGCTTTCACCAAGCTATCTACCCTTTGCTCTACTTGATGTGGGTAGTAGAAGCAGGGTGTCCAAATCAGATGGGTTTAGTGCAGTCTCCCTGGAGGCATTACTGTTTTGGCTAATTTCTCAAAATGAAATGCTAAGATTTTGGTGAAGCTGATAAGAGGAAGCAAACAGGGTCTGTGAAAGTTCCAGGGCCAGGAACAGCATAACAGACTGTGAATTGTCTGAATAACAGTGGCCAGCACACGTCAGCATCCTCTTCATCATCATCACTGCTACTGTCATCGTACAGTTACCCTTTACTAAACACTTTCTAGGTGCCTGATCCTGTCCTAGGTGTCTTACAGACTTCTTTATCTCATGTGATAATCACAATGGCCGTGCAATGTAGGAATTATCCTCGTACTTTCTCAGGTAAAAAAAAATAAAAGAAATGTCAGAAGTCAGATTCAGAGAGACTAAGAAACCCTCCCAAATTCTTGTAGCTAGTAAAGCGAGGTAGCCAGGATTGAACCTCATGGCATGAAGGTTGTATCTTCATTGCCTTGTGTCATTTGGGTACGTCCTTGGGCCTGCTTGCTTCTTGGAATACCCGCCGATTATATTGCTTCTCTTTTCTCCTTTGTCCATGAACCTGCAAGTGGTGAGCAACCAAGAGACTGCATTCAGTGATGCTTTTCAGTTCTATGATTCTGTTCAGAATCCACACTGTTCAGAAAGGCCTCCTGTAGAAGGAGTCGCCATTAACTGCAAATGGAGCTCTGATCACAGGAGGAATGAGGACAGGAGCTGAGACCGTTATTCTGTATTCTGAGATGTCAAAAGCGGACCATAACAGCTTTCATGTTTTCATTCCTTGCTTTGAGGCCTCCACCTTGAAGGTTACCTTTCTTCTCAGGTCTCCCAAATGGTTTTTATTCTCAAAATTATAAAAGGCAATGCTATTAGTACATGCTCTTGCTGGTTAAGGAAGCAAAACTTTTCAAATCTTGAGTACAATTACTTAGGGGGTGTTTAATTTAAAACAAGGCAGATTGAGCTCTATTGCTTGAGGTTAAAGATGTGACATGTTCCTTATAGTGCTTTGGACCATGTAGTGGCTCACTGCAGAGTCAGCTGGAACCATTTGAGAATTGCCTGACACAATACAGAGTCACTTGCAATTTACATCAGTCAAAGAAATCGATGAAATTTGCAAAGCTTTGTGGCTCTCTGAAGACTTAGGGGTTACTTACAATTCCAGCAAAGAGCGGCTTACTGTATTGAAGGGTACCATTCCATCTCCCATCCCTAACACACTATGTCATAAAATTAATTCAAGGGGAATTTAATTAATATGAAAAGGGTATAGAAGTGTGTGATCTGGAGTAGGTGTGTATGTGTGTGTCTTTCTATGTCTTTTTTTTGGTGTGGAACATGCATTTGGAGATTTAGAAGATAGGTGGTTGTTATCATTTCTTCCTTTTCCTTTCCTTTTCTTTCATTTATATTCTCACTACCATAAGTGGCTTACATGTCCTTGAGTAAATCTTCATCCTTCAGAAGATGAGCATATTTATTTCTAAACTAATTTTACCTGATCCATCTTATGCATAGTTTGTTAAAAATTTAGCATTAAAGGTTATATGCTTTCTTCATCTTGCCCTATAAACATTTTTCTTGGATTGTAAAAATCTAGGTTAGAGGTCATGGATAATGGCAAGGTATGAAATTTTGGAAGCATTGAAATTTGTGAGCATCCAGAATAGGAGGAAAATAATATAGAACATTGAATTTTTAGCCTTGTCACATTCATGGTTAGAAAACTAGTAATTGGTATTAAAATGTGTTTTTAAGTACCATAAATTTGGTGGTGTTAACTTGAACATTGTCAGTATGATTAGGTTAACAAAGACTACCCTGAATGAGACAAAAATACAGTGACTTTCAGAAATATATACAGGCTATATATGAAACTGCAGAAATGTTAACAACACAAGTTATAAAAGTCCTGCTTGGTAAGAGTGAAACAGTTGAGCGTCTTTCAGGTAAAGGCAAGTGAGGGGTGAGAAATGGAAGTTTCTTAATTGCAGTGGGAAAATAAATGTTTTAATACATCAGGGAACATTCAATAGAATAGTTGGATTTCAGAAACAATTTAACAAAGGCCATAATGATAAATTACAAAAAACAGAAAATGCGCGAGGTATATTTATCATAATGATTAGGTTTCTGAAAGCCTCTCAAGTAGCCAACTTAGAGTTGGAGCTGTTTGAGATCTAATGAGAAAACATAGGATTGGGGGATAGAGTAATCCACTGAATGCTTTTATATAAATATTTTATGAGTATTCAAATAAAGCAATTAAGGCAGCACACTACATATACATAATATTGATGCAATTTGTAGGTCTTAAAATTAGTAAGGATTTTTTACTATAAGAATTTCCATCTACCAATCCCTTTCCCTTAGTAAATATTTTATTTTATTATTTTTATATTTGGGTTATTTTCCATTTTTAATTATTATGAAGAGTGTGTTATTAAATATTCTTTAATCTTTCAGTTGACATAGTAAATATTTTAATATCTTCTGTCTTAAGAAACTGCTTTTGAATATGCTGTGCTCTGTTTCAGTTATAAAGTTACAGCTCTTCCAGCCACCCTCCCAGCATTTAATGGGTTCTGATCGAATCACTCAGAGTTGCTGACCCTTTGTCCCAGGCTCTATGCGTCTCCCCCCACCTCCTCTCTTCTCCTTCCTTCTCTCCCTCTTTCTCTGTCTCTCTGTCTCTCCATCTCTGTCTCTCTCTGGGAAATATATGTATTTTCAAGGCTTCATGGGGGTGGAGAGTTAGGGAAGAAAACCTCTTACTTTACTTTTCCTTAGTTTCTTAAAATGAGTGTCCATAGCTCTCATCCTAATTATCCCCACTTGTAAAGTCAGAGAATTTACGCATATTTGAACTATTTTTCATAATTACTGACCAAATATTTAAGAGTATATTCACATATACAGTACTTGGATTTAGAATAAAGAACTGGTTGACAACAGAGTTGTTAAGAGTCCTGATGGGGAACACGGTGTTGCCTCCGAAAACTAACCAGGAGAATTCGGGAGGGGCCTAAAGAGGGAGGACACAACCAACCTCCCAGAATCCTTCTCGCTGGAATCCATCTTGGCTGAGAGGTGTGCACGCCACAAGGAAGGACCCTGAGTCAGACCAAATATAGACCACGCAAGATGCTTGGCCAGAGAAGACCTGGAAACTAACTCCGTTACCATAAAACCTGAGACTGCAAGCCACGTGGCAGAGCAGTTCTCCTGGGTTCCCTTACCCTTCTTCTGTCTGCCGGGGCGCCCCTTCCGAATGAAGTCTTTTCTTTATCAGTACGTGTGTCTCCTCCGACACTTCATTTCTGAGTGGTAGATAAGAGCCCACTCTCGGGCCCTGGAAGGTGTCCCCCTTCCTGCAACAGATTTACTATAGCACTTGTATACTAGTAAAAATAAAGAAACCTAATTTACTCTCTAGAGCTCTTAAAAATGATAGTCTCAGAAAAATTTTAATTGGGCTAGGCACAATACACTGTATATATATTTAGCATTACAGAATAACCTTTATAGCAAGGAACCAGGGGTTTAAAAAATATTTTTAAAAATTTGCTGCTGATGTCAAAATGTAGGGATCCCCACCTGAAATTTCTCCCTTCTTTAGAGTTCCCTAATTCTGACTCCCTTGCTTCCCTTATTCCTACTGCCTTCTCTTTCCACACTTTCACTTGTTTTCATAAAGCAGATGTGGAGCTTCATGGCCAGTGTGTGACCACCAGATGCTATGACTCCTCTGAGAAGACTTCCTAAAACGGTCCCAGAATTGGTGCACAGAGAACCCCTAGCTTCAACTAAAACTGCAGTATCATGCGTTCCAGGGGGGATCCGGTTCAGTGCTTAGCTTTTTAGCCCACAGATCTACAGAGCTCAAGGATGGTAAAGGTCTTTTCAAGCTTTTGAAGAATTTATATGTGTAGGGGAGGCCGAACTTTACCTCTCCCCATCTTTCTTAGGTTTTCAGCTGTGACTCTTGAAAAAGAGACACAGGTTAACAAAGGAAAACAGTTTAAAGCAAGCAGCACACATCACACAAGAGAAAAAACTTTATGAAGAGTAGCTCAAAGTAGTGACTTAGAATTCTGGTTTATATACCATCTTCAACAAAGAACAATAAATTTGTGGAGAAACGACAGGACAAAGGAACAAGGTTTTAGGCTCCCACGGTGATAAACTGTGGGAAGGTAAATATAAGGGAGAGAACTAATGGGGTTTGGATTGTTTACAGATTCCTCTGCTGCCATCTCTAGGTTGATAAGAGTCTGTTTTGAATAAAAGGAGAATTTATATCCTACCTTTAGGCAGAACAGGGGAGGTAGAGAGAGCTTTTCCTACATGCTCCCTCTTAATTGCCTTCAGCTCAAAATAATTTTTGTGTCAAAGAGGAATGTTTTGGCATGACATATTTTGGTTTCCATCATGTGCATGAGTGGAATCCCTGTTTCAATAAATTTTGGAATAATGCACATCTGATCTGTCTTAAATTACTAGGGATTAAGACTCCAGGAACAGGTGATTTCAGCAGTCATTGAAATTCAGAGAGAAAAGACGGCCCTTCCCTGAGTCTTTTCCACACCTTTTTTCATAGCATTGATGTCTGCATACTTTGTGTCCCAGCATCCCCTCTCTGTAGATTTTCTCTTTGTTCATATTCAAGATGAGCAATGACTGAGAGTCAGGCTTCTGGACTCTAGACCCAGTAGAATATTAATTAGCTTTGTGGTTTGTACAAAGGCACTTAAACTCTCCTGGCTTTACAGTTCCTACAAATGTAAAATGACTCCTTCTTCATGACCTTTAAGAAAATTTACAGTTTAAAGTGTCTTTGATTCCTTGCATTTCTGGTCTTCAGGTGTATACTGAAATCTCCATTAGGCCATGGTTCTATATCTGACATATCTAGAACCATGTTGCTTATAATTTAGGCATTCAAAAAGTTGAATTCATTCAATGGAAATAAAGTATTAAGGGATACATTCCTGCCATAACTTAAGGACCGTCTATCATATTTCCGTGTTCTCAGTGATGTATGCACTGTTGGTGTATGGAATAGGGTTAACTCTGAAACTGTTTTTGGTGAGACCAGCCTTCTTCAGAATCAAGTTGACAGGTTGTAGTAACTTGATGTTTTGAGCTCGTGGGCTGTATGTCTGTACAGACGAAGTAGAGAGAGAGTAGTGGAATCGTAATGAATTTGTACTATCATTTCCTATTAGGCAACAGAGAAAATTTAAACCCCTACTCCCATACTCCCCCAAAAGAGCCCTCCTAAAAATAACAAATTCAGTTATAACTCATAAATAATCTATGGAGGATGATCCGTTGCTCACCTGAGAGCTATAACACTTTATCTCACTCAGTTGGGGATGATGTAAATGAAGAATCATTTTCTGGTGAAAATGGCAAATGAAACTGGATTTCAGGTTAAGGGGTTTTCGTTGACAGCAGTTTTTCTTTCTTTTGTTTTTTTTAACCAAGAGTTCCTGAACTTTGTTAGTTGGAACCACACCTCCCACAGTTGTAGTTAGGCGTATAGGAATATTATTAAAAATACATTTTTAGTAGAGGAAGTCTCTAGAAAGTGTGACTGCTAATCTTCTGAGCCATTAGTGGTATTCATATGATAAAATGTTAATGTTTCTCTTCTAATTTAAGTGCATTTCTGAACATACCTCAAAGCCAGGCCATGCTGGGTTGAAATGAGGAATGTGATTGGATTTGATTTTAATAGAACATAACATTGATGGAATTGAGATTGACCTCATTATGATTCTCAATTCCATACTAGATCTTTGCTTTAGGCATTAAAGAGCATATAGTAATAACTTTTTTTTTAAGCTTTGCTGTTAAAGATTTAGTAGAAAGATTATCTGGAATACTTTTTTTATCAAATATCTTATTTAAATAAGAGGAATTCTTTAAAGCATTAGCATTAAAAATTCACAGAACGCACGAAATTAAAGATAGAAAAATCTATTAGGTTATCTTCTCTCTCCCAGGAAAGGATTACTTCAGACGAAAAAAGCTATGAAAATGAAAAATAATAACTGAAACCATTATAATATCAACATTATAGATGAGAGAGGAAAGGATGTATTTGATTGGTTAGGGAAATCAACTAAAATAAATATTTTATTCTTTAAGAAGTCTTTTTCCCCATTTTTATAAATTAAGTTTACATGTCTGAAACATTTACAATTAAATCATCAGTTCTTTTTGTTGTTTTTAAACCTAATTGATTTTGAGGCATTTTGTTACAAATAAGCAACTGAAATTAAAATTTGATTGAAAATTCTTAATGCAAATGATCTGCTTGCAATACCTTGTTAATATGCTCTGCCTTTTTTGTTTTTGGATTCTCAGCAGAGAATTCTGTTTAAACACCACATGATATTTTCATTTTGTTATATAATATACACACAGATTGAAATGACTTGAAATCTTATGTATGTATTAGAAAGAAATTATTAGCAGACTTAGAATTGTTTCTCTTTTATTTTATAAAATCAATCAATAAATTTATTTTGTTTTAAAGAGATCATATAGTAATAAAATACTAGGCAAGCAAAGAAATATCATCCATGGTGAGGAGAAAAACTATTCAAGAAGAAATAGATAAACTGAAGTGTCCTATATCTATTTATTTTTTTAATTTATTTTTTTAACATCTTTATTGGAGTATAATTGCTTTACAATGCTGTGTTAGTTTCTGCTTTATAACAAAGTGAGTCAGCCATACATGTACATATATCCCCATATCTCCTCCCTCTTGCGTTTCAAGAACTAATGAGCTCTCAGCCTACTAAACATAAGGTAGATGGGTGCAGGGGAGGAAAAACTTGACTTTTTTCCTCCATTCATCTTAGATTCATTGGCTGGGACCCTGAAAATTAGACTGACAAAAGACAGATTAACAAAGGAAACACAGAGTTTATAAACATATGCATCATGCATAGAAAGAGATCTCGGTGGTGAGTAACTCAGAAGGGCAGTTAGAACTTGGGCTTCTGTAGCATCTTGATAAAAGAATAGCATATCTGTAGAGAAGTGGCAAGACAACAGAAAAGCTCTTTGAGTTTCTAGGGGTGGCAAATTGTGTAAAGGAAAATATATAGGGAAAGTAATTGCAGATAAGGGCCAGTAAGCAAGGTTTATTTGTGTAGACTCTTTCTTGACGCCATCTTGTCTGCAGTAATCAGGTGGTTTTCTGCGGTATAGGAAGTAGGGGATGGGGGAACACCTTCACTCGGGGAATTTATATATTTATGTTCTGCTTTCAGGCAGATGGAGAGGTGGGCAGAGACCTCATCTTGTGTCTGCTTTTTCTAAATTGCCTTCTGCCTTCTGCTCAAAATAATCCTTATGCCAGATCAGTGTATTTTGGGGTTGTATACTCTGAACTCCTTCATGGCTAGGAAACAAACTTTACATTTGCCCACTTAGAGCATCACTGATGCTCTCAATTTTAATAATCTCTTTTGGATGACTGGGTATCTTTTAGGAAAATGTTTAAACTTTTAGATACCCCCTTCCCTGGCCTTGCTTCTCTCCCACTGGGCATGTGTAGCTTTGTTGCTTGTGGTGAGGGTATACCTATCTAGCAACAGTGTGACTAGTCTGGTTTGCTCATGCACTTATGGGATATGACTTGTCCCATCTGGACATTTGAGTGGAATACTGATACCCATGGTTGGAATCTGTAGCCCAGTAAAGTGTCACTCACCATGATGTTCTCTGTTCTGTAACCTTTTCACATTTCTTATTTGATTTCAAGATTGATCCTACAGATTTAGGTAGAATTGATGCTAAGAGTCAAGTAGTCTTAGCTCTAGAGAGAGAAAATATGATTGAGCTAAATAAAACAGATGGTATTAGACTCATTGTGTGCCAGTAAACTTACAGGTCCTAGTAAATTATGACCAAGTGAGAAATGGGTCCTATAGGGTTTGCCCTGCCTGTCTCCCAAGACTTGTCTTCTTCACTCTGCAGTCTGCCAGCCAGCCAGTCTGGCCTCCTTGCAATTAGTCCATTTTGTCAAACTCCTTCGAAGACACTGGTCTCTCACCGTAGAAGGCTCTTTGCTGGATGGTTCCTTTTTATCCTTCATAATCTCAGCACAAACGTCGCCTCCTCGGTGGTCTATATCTTTTATTCATTGCTGTGTCCCTAGTGTCTAGAACATTGTCTGGCATATGTCATAATCCATATTAGATGAATGAAAGTTGAATGGATAAAGTGATATCATTTAGTCTTTGTAATAACTTGATGAGTATACATGGCTATTCCCAGTTCACAATGGGAAAACTGAGGCTTAGGAATGTTAGAATTTACCATACTAGTGTGAGGCAGAAATGGAATTCTAATTCAGGCCTATATGGATGTAAAGCCCATCTTTGGACACTAAGCTATATTGTCTGCTTCCATAGTGCAAATTTTGTCACTTATTTCTAGTAGCTTTGTCCATATGCTAATAGGCTAATGAATTATTTTTTTCTCTAAAAAAGAAATATACCCAGAATAAGCATATTATGCATATAATTTGAAGTAGATTTTTCTCCTTACGTTTTTTGTGAGAGCAGAACTGTATCTGCATATTCATTTTTCTTAAAGCTTCATAAAAGGGGTGGTTGAATTGTGCTCTTAACAGAAAAGCTGAAAATGTCATATCTTCCGAGGTAAGGAAATAATTTTCGTAAATAATTCAAAGAGATGGAAACATTTTTAGGCAGTTAGCAACTTGCAAAAATGTGAAATTTCTTATGATATTTGGCTTTTATGCTCAACTCCCACTGGAAAATGTTATCATAGGGTAATATTTCATTTCATTGAATGAAAAGCAAAGGTTGAAGAATATGGAGTTACTAAGGAATAACCAGAGACTTTCCTGATAAATTAACATGAGTTTATTTGGTTTTGGACAGACCTCCAAGTCCTCTTCGTGACCATGATTGTACACACTGCTTCTTGCTCTCTAGGCCACTGACACAACAGATGATGGATAATTCCATCAAAAAGATTTTTATCACTCTCCTTTAATGAAGGCTATTTCTGTGTCTCTACTTGATACAGGTACTTTGGAGTACTTCTGGGTGAATGCCTCTTTTCTTTTATGGGTGAGAGAAGGAAAAATAAAAAGATTTTTTTTCTATCAAATTTCCAACCTATACATATTTTGCTTCAACGACTTGTGCAATGGCAGGTAGAAAACCTGAGCAGTTGCTAGGTAGCATATTTCTGTAGATCAATCCACAAAGGACAGAATAGAGAGCATTCTGAGGGCTAGGGATTGGAAAATGAAGGCAAATCAGCAGAACAAAGCAAAACAAAAAGGCTGAAGCAAATTAATCATGACAAAACCTATATAAAATCTGGAAAACAAATTGCTGTACCTTGAACCTTCAATGAACAAATTCATTTTGAATTTTACTAGGATGGAAGATTCAAATGCAAACTGATTCTAGATGTAAAGCAAAGTCTCTCAAATATAAGGAGAGATTCATTTTGAGAGAAACTGCTAGTAATAATTGAATAATTTGTTAAGTATTTTATAGTTTAAAGAAAACATTTACTAAAACATTATTGTAAATGTCAGAAAAGTGATTCTTTTTCTTTCTTAGAAAAACTTTTTTGTCCCTTATTTAAGTGAATATGATTCCACTGAAATGAATTGCTCATGTTTGGTAATATCATAATACTTTGGACCATTATTTAATAATTTTGGATTATTATATAATAATAATTTAATTTTTGACATAGAAACTTTGACAGTTTTTAATTGTTATGTTGATGAAGAAGATAAATTTTATCTATTGAAAACAAACTAATGGAAGACCTTCAAGATGGCGGAGGAGTAAGAGATGGAGATCAACTTCCTCCCCACAAATACATCAGAAATACGTCTACATGTGGAACAACTCCTACAGAACACCTGCT
>NW_006770909.1:4242405-4243659 GCF_000442215.2 Lipotes vexillifer
GAAGACCTCAGACTTCCCAAAATGCAAGAAACTCCCCACGTACCTGGGTAGGGCAAAAGAAAAAAGGAAAAACAGAGACAAAAGAATAGGGACAGGACCTGCGCCTCTGGGAGGGAGCTGTGAAGGAGGAAAAGTTTCTACACGCTAGGAAACCCCCTCACTGGCTGAGATGGGGGGTTGGGCAGGGGGGAAGCTTTGGAGCCATGGAGGACAGCGCAGCAACAGGGCTGCAGAGGGCAGAGCGGAGAGATTCCCGCACAGAGGATGGGTGCCCACCAACACTCACCAGCCCGAGAGGCTTGTCTGCTCGTCCACTGGGGCGGGTGGGGGCTGGGAGCTGAGGCTCTGGCTTTGGAAGTCAGATCCCAGGTAGAGGACTGGGGTTGGCAGCATGAACACAGCCTGAAGGGGGCTAGTGTGCCACAGCTAGCCAGGAGGGAGTCCAGAAAAAGGTCTGGAACTGCCTAAGAGGCAAGAGACCGTTGTTCCAGAGTGTGCAAGGAGAGGGAATTCAGAGTACCACCTAAACGAGCTCCAGAGAAGGGCACGAGCCATGGCTATCAGCGTGGACACCAGACATGGGCATGAAATGCTAAGGCTGCTGCTGCAATAAGCAAGAAACCTGTGTGCAAGCACAGGTCATTATCCACACCTCCCCTCCTGGGAGCCAGTGCAGCCTGCCACTGCCAAGGTCCCCGTGATCCAGGGACAACTTCCCCAGGAGAACGCATGGCGTGACTCAGGATGTTGCAATGTCACGCCGTCCCCTGCCACCGCAGGCTCGCCCCGAATTCTGTACCCCTCCCTCCCGCTGGCCTGAGTGAACCAGAGCCCCCTAAAAAGCTGCTACTTTAACCCCATCCTGTCAGAGCAAAGAACAGATGCCCTCAGGCAACCTACATGCAGAGGCGGGGCCAAATCCAAAGCTGAAACCCAGGAGATGTGCGAACAAAGAGAGAAAGGGAAATTTCTCCCAGCACCCTCAGGAGCAGAGGATTCAATCTCCACAATCAACTTGATGTACCCTGCATCATTGGAATAACTGAATAGAAAACTAATCATCCCAAAATTGAGGCGGTGCACTCTGGGAGCAGCTGTAGACTTGGGGTTTACTTTCTGCATCTAATTTGTTTCTGGTTTTATGTTTATCTTAGTTTAGTATTTAGAGTTCATTATCATTGGTAGATTTGTTTATTGATTTGGTTGCTCTCTTCCTTTTATATATATGTGTATATATATATATATATATATATA